>NW_027468664.1:24490565-24503065 GCF_046254945.1 Alosa pseudoharengus | reverse complement strand
TGGCTTGGCTTTTTTTTTTTTTTCTGTTAGTGAACTGAAGACGTTCTTTCTTGTCTGATCGGTTCTAAGACAGTTTGTCCTGACGGTTCTGCTGCTGTATTGTTCCGCAGGGAAGCGGGTTGTGATCGTGAATGGACAACACAGGGGCACTGAGGCGATTCTGGAAGGGATCGATGAGAAGAAGTTCTCTGCTACACTCCAGCTGGACTCGGTGAGTGCCACTTGATATCATTGTTTTGCGTAAATATACACAGCACTTTACAATACAATACAATAGCCAACTGGCGTGTTATCTGCACGTATTTTGGGCTATCTCAAATACGTTGGGCTATGTCAACGCCGCGTAAACATACATGCCACTTATCGTCTCACTTCCGCGTGTATATCAACGCCAAGTATATGGCGCCCTCTAGGGTTATGGCTATGTAAGGGATAATGTATAGAACGTCGGTCATTATTGGGAAAATAAGTCCCGACAGGGCGAACCGGACCCCGACGCGCAGCGACTCCCCACGATATGACTTTAGCCTACATAGCCTAGCCTATTTGTTACCGTTTATCGTAGCATTTGCTGAGAAACAAATAGTTCGCAACAACACACGCTGAACTTGAATCAAACATTCTTTAGAACACAGCTGATCAACCGTCTGCTTTCACTTTTGAATGAAGTTCCAGTCCTTGCGTAGTGATATGAAAGACGTATCAGAAGCACAAAACCCGTTGCCATTGACAGCAGTAATTATATGTTTGCAGCGGTAATTACATGAAAATATTTTACCGTAGAACTTTAGGAAATCCCATTCAAGCCTTCTGCCAAGTGTTCTACTTGCCTTGTGAAGAGCCGTGTAATAAGGCGTTGATAAACACGGCCAGATGCTATTATGCGTTAGACAACACGCTAGTGGCCACTGGCGTGTCATGCATACGCAGTTCATGATATCAATCTGGTGAGTGAGAGGTGGACTGACACTGACTCTCTCAACCATAGGGGTGATTTTGAGATGAGTAACCAGGGCATTAATGGATGCCCTGTTGTACTTGGTTCATTTGATGGACGGACACTAGCCCCTTTTACACTGCCAAAATTCCCGCACTTGCTGCATCTGAGGGCCCATGCATAATAAGGCCTACGACTATCACTCTACACGCCCCCTGATGCACATCACCTTTTGATTTGCTAGCTGGTCCTGCCTTCTGCGGCTCCCCAAAATGCCGGATCATGTGAGCAGACCAGCCGGCCGCCAAATGTTCACTTTGTTTTTAGACACACGATGCGGCGAAAAGACATCTCCTCTTCCCCCGAATTTTGCGTGATCTCGGTGTAAAAGGGGCTACTGACTCTCGACCATAGGGGTGATTTTGAGACGAGCAACCAGGACTCGACACTAATGGTTGCCCTTGGCTACCAAATTGTTACAAGTGGCAACCAGATTTTTCTCATGTCTGGTTGCCAAGCTGGCAACCACTTTTAAAAAGTTAACGTTGAGCCCTGCTAGCAACAAAAATCAGATTAGGCTGTACTTAAACTCCTGTATCCATGCTATGTTTACCTGTGTGTGTGTGTGTGTGTGTGTGTGTGTGTTTCCACCAGGGTCATATGAAGGGGAAGAGAGTGGAGGGCATTCCATATGAGGACTTCTCTAAGATGGCCTAGCATCTGTCCCATCAGCCTCTGGTGTGTGTGTGTGCGTGCGTGATGTGCTCTACTGTGTCAGAGTCACCCCCCCACACACACACACTGGGCAACTTCATACAGCAGTCAAGTCCAACACTGGTCCAGACCTGACCAGCTTGGTTTGTGGCCATCAGAACTAGCACTGATTGGCTCTGACCTGGTCTGGTCCATCAGATCTGCTACTGATTGGCTCTGACCTGGTCTGATCCATTAAATCTGCTACTGATTGGCTCTGACGTGGTCTGATCCATCAAATCTGCTACTGATTGGCCCTGACCTGGTCTGATCCATCAGATCTGCTACTGATTGGCTCTGACGTGGTCTGATCCATCAAATCTGCTACTGATTTGCCCTGACCTGGTCTGATCCATCAGATCTGCTACTGATTGGTCCAAACCCAACTGGATCCATCAGATCTGATCCAGAACCGGCATTGATATGCTCATGACTTATTAGTACTGGAGTCTGCACCTGTCTGTCCTCGTTCCTGTACATGAACAACCCCCTTTACCTGATGAGGCCCATGTTCAGGCTGGGCCTGGCTCGGATGGTTGCCAGATCAGATCAGATCAGATCAGGGCCACATGGTTGCCAGATCTAGATCCGTATCAGATCAGATCAGATCAGGGCCACATGGTTGCCAGATTTGGTCGGTTGATTGCCAGATATGCACCAGAGGATCCATCTATCTGTGCTCTTTGCTTTCACTGATTATCTCTCTTTGTACATAAACACCCCCCCCATTCTTGTGTGTCCCAAAACTCCCAAAAACTTGAACAAAATTGTCTTTTTTTTCCTTCCATTTTATTTTATATACTGTAATTTCAAAAAGGAAAAGATGAATCCACAAATAAAATCAGTTGTCATGTTAAACATCTAGACAAGGAAATGCCTTTTTAATCTTTATCTTTTTCTTAACTGTCATTATCACATGTACATCATCATCACTGACACATCAGATGTTTACAAATTAATGTTAGCATGTTAGCATGGTTCATTATGGTGTATCTCCATCCTATAGAAGATATCATTCTTATTTTCATTAATATATTTAATTAGTGTAATGTACCCAACAGGACATACTATAGCACCCATTCAGTGTAAGTTTTCTGCCATATCTGGGAAGTGGTTATCTAGAGACATGCTTATAACATTATTTAACAGGAGAGAAGCAGCACAACAAAGACCGGTTGCGTTTTAGGAGACGAAGAGACCTTTGTAGCAAAGTGGAAAAGTTTTACTGTGGTATAGAAAATATATTTTGAGAATTGAATGTCTCTAATATGGTACAGAAAGGTATGAAGTTAATTTATTGGTGTTCAGAAAGCAAACGTTCCGGTGTTCTATATCAACCACATAAAACATTCTAATTAGCATGATTTTTTTCTTTTTTTTAAAAGCAGTGTGCATTTTATTAATAAGTCAGTCTGTGGTGGATTTTTACTTTCTGAACTCCAAGTCCCACAATCCTGCGCAGATCCTGACCGTATGACATTGGCCTGCCACATGAACACCCAATCACCTTTCTTCATTCGCACACTTCAGCCAATCAGAGCTCAGGAAGAAAGCTGTCCAGTGAGGGGACGATGTAGTTGCTGAAGTGGCCGTCAATGAAGCCCTTTCCACTGTTGTGGACGAACCAGCAGTAGACGTCTGTGCCCCTCTTCTTATCCTCTCTGTAGTCCTTCTGCCAGCCCCTATAGAACACACACAACACACAGGTTACACACACACACACGCAACACATAGGTTAATAAAACACATGCAACACACAGGTTAATAAAACACATGCAACACACAGGTTACACACACACATGCAACACACAGGTTAATAAAACACGCAACACACAGGTTACACACGCAACACACAGGTTAATAAAACACACGCAACACACAGGTTACACACACACACGCAACACACAAGTTAATAAAAACACACGCAACACACAGGTTACACACGCAACACACAGGTTAATAAAACACACGCAACACACAGGTTAATGAAACACACGCAGCAACACACAGGTTAATAAAACACACGCAACACACAGGTTAATGAAACACACGCAGCAACACACAGGTTAATAAAACACACGCAACACACATTTTAATAAAAACACGCAACACACAGGTTAATGTTACATTTCCCATACTGTATATGATGTGGTGCCAACAGTGAAATGACGAGAAATAATGACGTTAATTATGTGTGTGTGTGTGTGTGTGTACCTGGTGACAGCCAGCTTGTTGCCCTTTACATCCATGGTGGCCTCCTTCTTCTTGGGGTCAGGACCATCATGGATGTTGGAAACCTTCACCTCGGGCTCATTGGCAAACTGACCTGAAGCCAGACAAGAACACAAACGCACAGTTAAACACACGGGGAGCGAAGTGTGTGACAGTGTCTTCCTCTGCAGGACAAGGTAGTTGTAGCAGAGACTTTCTAATGAGGAAACACAGCACTCAAAAATCCCTCCATAGAAATGCATGGGGTTAGTTTGTAACGCCAATATGGCAGTTGTCTACACATATCCCAGCCTTCCGCGGCAAAACGTCGACATGTGAATGCATTGAGCCAATCATGTGGTGTGCTCTCACCCCTGGAGCAAGATTGGTGTCGTGACGCCTTGCGCAAGCGCATTTCTGCCGAAATAGATGCCCGATAAGTGCCAAAAAAGCGTTGCTGCTGTTACATTAGTTGTCAAATGTCGGAATGTATAAATAACGAAAAGAATGCACACCCTCAGAGGTGCTGGCAAGGGAAAATAAACTAAGGAAAACTTGGTCGCTGCACACTCTATCTCTTTTTCCTTTTATTTTAATCCAAACGTTTCGGTCTGTCAGCCTTTGTCAAGGTTCCTGAACAACAATGTTAACATTACTGAAGTATTCAAATGTGACACCAAGTACACTGTAAATCTACAATGAGTAGTAGGGAGTGTCTGGAAGTGGGGATGAAACAGCCAACTACTCTTAGCATTTGGGGTTAGGAGAAGGGCCGAGGGTTATCCAGTCCCTAAACTCACTAACAGTTTGTCAAATGAGATCTAACAAGGTTTTTTTATACATAGTATAATGTTATTTCATACAAAAGTGCCTTTTTTATCTCATTAATTCAGAAAAAATGGATCTTAAGGGATTGCATTACACTTTTGTAATTCCTACTTGTTGTAAACATGAAACTTAATAAATATATTCCTAAAAAAAAAAGTTATCTTTCATCACAGAGTGTAGGGCCAGCTCTGGGCCTGTTCTGGCTGAGCTCTGGGCCTGTTCTGGCTGAGTTCTGGGCCTGTTCTGGCTGGGCTCTGGGCGACTTACCGATGAGTCCATGGACCTGCTCCGAATACTGGTTGTCGTTGGGTGAGTAGAAGCCCAGGAAGTCCACGTTCACTGGATGCTTCTTCCACACCCGGTGTAGGAGCACCATCGCCTTGATGCGTCCGTTGACCACCACACTGACCTTAGAGTCCTTTTCGATGGAGATTTTAACCCTGAAGAAGCAATAGGGTGATGTTCACTTCAGATAGTCAAATCAAGTCAAGTCAGTTTATATGTATAGCACATTTAACATGCACAGAGTGCAACCCAAAGCGCTCCACACATAAGACATTGACACAAAAGACAAAAGATGCCGGACGGAGCGGCGTAATCGCCAGCGTACCCGAGACACCTAACGGTAGACATACAAGACAGACAACAAACAATAGAACACTTACACCAAACAACAGACAACACCTTAGATAAACAAGAGATTTGCATTGAGATTCGAAATGAGGATGGTGTGGATAGAACGTAAGGCTGAAAACACACTTACACACATCTAAGCCTATACTCATATTTACGTGCACACACACATACACATACACACTTTCACTCCCACAACAATACACACTGTATAAACAAGACTATACACACACACACACACACCACAGACACACACACGTGCAAACACACACACACACACACACATACACATTTCCTCCCTCTCTCTCCAGTGCACACACAGACACACACAAATACATCCACACTCCCTCTCTCCATTGCACATACACACATGCACACACACACACACACCCGTTGATGGTGATGTCCACAGTGCTTCCCCAGGAGAATGAGTTGTTGTCCTTCCCCTCCACAACATCGATGCGGTCGGTTCTCACGGTGACCCGCACGCCCTCGGGCCTGTAGAACACGCCGATGGCGCCGAAGTACGTCTTCAGCTTGTTGTTCTGCAGCGTCTTAGAACCGGTCAACATGCCGTTGATCACCACACCTGATCCACAGAGAGAGAGAGGGAGGAAGAGAGAGAGAGGAGAGAAAGAGAGAGATAGGGAAGGTTTGAAGACCTTGGTATTCAAACATTACTAACACAACTAGGATAGTATTTGATATTTAAAATATTTAAAGCAACTTTAAAACATACATGGTTGGTGGCCAGACAAATATAATAAAGCTCACTTCTCTGAAAGCAAAAGGTCATTACCATATTGTGCATATAGGATTATTAACCTGGACAAATCTGGTTATAATTTGCACCTGGACTGTGACTGGAAGCGTTTGTACTGTAAGGATTAGGACAGGAGTGTTTACCTGCCCCTGGGTCGGACACCAGGTTGAGGATGTCGCCAGGCTCGGAGTCAATGTTGAAACACACGTCCATGTCGCGCTTGGGCAAGTGGATGATGAAGTGAGGGTCATTGTCCACTAGAGGGAGTCAACATCCACGTGTGAAAGACTGGCGTAATCATAGACTGTATAGTCTATGGGCGTAATAGCAAACTTTCTTCTCTACTATAATATATAATTTTACATTATCATTATAATATAATCATTATCATACACAGAATAATTATTCTATATTATTACAATTAATATTACATATTATGCTAATATTTTACAAAAAGAGAAGGGGGGTGCTCTTTTGACCTTTGATCTTTGACCTCTGACCTCTTACCTACTGTGATGTGTCCCGTGGCAGGGCTGGGGGTGGACATCGGGGTCGGCCGGACCCAGTTGGGGATGGAGTACACCTGCTGCTGCACAGGAGGTGGACGCAGACCCTGGAACCCCACACCTGTGTGTGTGTGTGTGTGTGTGTGTGTGTGTGTGTGTGTGTGTGTGTGTGTGTGTGTGTGTGTGTGTGTGTGTGTGTGTGTGTGTGTGTGTGTGTGTGTGTGTGTGTGGTGGGGGCAGAGAGTCAGGTCAGGTGGAGTTCTGCACATGCTCAGTAGAGATATTTAATGGGAGGTATGTAAGCTTGACACTCCTCCTTGTGTTAAGCATCAAGTATAACACTTATACTAATTACTTTTTCCACATTAAAAATGAGCCAATCAAAGAAGACATATAGCAACTGTAAGACATTGTAAGTTTCTCTCCTTTTTTTAAGTTAGGAAACTTCAGTGCACTGTTTGTTTCACTTGCAATCTTGATTTTATTGTAAACATTTCAGTCTGCAGACCTTTGTTAGGTAAAACTTGAAAATAACCTGACAAAGGTCTCCTGATCCTGATCGAGTTAAACTGCAGGAGTTTCCTAACTTAGCATTCATCAACATTTGAAGAGTTTTGTTCTTTGATTGTCTACTTTTTGAAATGGGCAAGCAAAGCAGTAAGTCCATTGAATCTGTGAATCTTTTTTTCAGTAGACTGCAGCAAATGGGAATGAGTTGAGATGAGATTTTCAGTTCTGCACGCAAAAACTATTAAAACAAGTGGTGGCAATACGATACTTTGTAATACAATACAAAGAATAAGATTATGAGCAAGAATGGACTACTTTTCAGAGGTAGAAGAATACTAATGTCTGAAATACAGCTACATTTGTGTGTGACAAAGAAAGAGAGAAAGCTAGCCGTGTTTCAATGTTATTTCAGTCAGGCACCTGAGCAGCAGCCGTGTTTGGGGTCCTTGGGTGAGTCGGCAAGCAGCTTCTCGTTCTCGCCCTCGATGAGCAGAGCAGTGAGTGGCGTAACGAACTGGTGCTCTACGGCCAGGCCCAGGATGCGCTGCGTGATTTTACGCTTCTTTGCTGCGGTGGGGGCCAGGGCCCTGTGCCCAGCAAAACAGCACAGATTACACACTGTACCATAATCTGAGATTACATACTACAACACCACACAGATTACATACTGCACCATAATCTGAGATTTCATACTACAACACCACACAGATTACATACTGCATCATAATCTGAGATTACATACTACAACACCACACAGATTACACACTGCACCATAATTTGAGATTGCATACTACAACACAGTAGAGATTACAGACTGCACCATAATCTGAGATTACATACTACAACACAGTAGAGATTACATACTGCACTATAATCTGAGATTACATACTACAACACATCAGAGATTACATACTGCACCTGCACCATAATCTGAGATTACATACTACAACACAGCACAGATTACATACTGCACCCAGCAACACAGCAATACAGCACAGATTACACACTGCACCATGATCTGATGCTCAGATTATACAGTGCACCCAGCAACACAGCGGATTATATACTGCACCATCATCTGAGATTACATACTGCACCCAGAAACACAGCATAGATTACATACTGCACCATATCACACACTAGCATCAGACACTCAGATTTTACAGTGCACCATATCAGACACTGGTATTATACAGTGCACCATATCAGACACTGGGATTATACAGTGCACCATATCAGACACTAACAACAGACACTACACCAACAGACACTAGCATCAGACATTGGGCTGCATTAGAAACTAGCATCAAACACTGGGATTGTATGGTGCACCATGCCAGACGCTGAGATTGGACACTGCATCACATCAGACACTGGGATTCACACACACACACACACAAACACACACACACACACACACTCTCTCTCTCTCTCTCTCTCTCTCTCTCTCTCTCTCTAACCTCTCAGCCAGGAGCTGGTTGATGGTGATGTAGGCCCACATCTGCCTAGCAAAGCCTGTCACAGAGTGCTGCTGCTGGTTGAGAATAGCGTCCAGCTCCGAAATGTCTGTGTCCGTTTGCAGGGTCATGTCCATTGTAGCCTGAAATACACACACACACACACACACACAAACAAACAAACAAACACACAAATACACACACACACACATACACACACACACCCCACATACATCCATGCATAATCCATATAAATCCATCCATATAGATCCAGTAGAAGTCTCAAGGCTTAAGCATTTGATATTGAAGTAAATATATATTGCCTCAAGGGATTTATAAAACTATTCCATTAAATATACATTGAAGGGGAGCTGTGCAGAGGCGATTGCTCTAAGACTACAGGGGAAGCTCAGCCTCCTCTAAAATATCACGGAAAATCGCATCAAATAACACTATTACATTAGCTTCTAGCCTACTATTCCAACTAGAACATACTGAAAAAATGTTCAACTTCATGGCTAGTTTGATCAGCAATAAGGTTTTGCCGGTCATTTATCGTGATTTCGCACCCATAATACATTGCTGTAACAACACGATCTATCAAAAAACCATGCAAAAAACCCATAGACGCTCGGCTTCACTGGCTTTCAATGGCACTACAGAGTGGGCTGATCTCAGTGCAGAAAAGCTACACGTTTATTGGACAAGCGCCACAAAATCGTCATTTCCAGGGAAGCCCGGCGTCTCTGGGAGTGAATGGGACAGTGGGATGGCCCGGACGCCGAGCTTCTGTATGATGATTGGAGGAACCGTTATAGAGGCTGGACTCTTTTTGATTGACAGCATATGTCGCGATCTGACAGGAAGTGGTTCAAGTTCAAGGCAGGGATGCGTTAACGTTAATGTTGGCAGGTGAAGCCGAGAGAAAAAAGCAAGTTACAGCTCAAATTCTCATAATTTGGGAGCAATACAGTCGGTTTCTATTTGTCTTAAATAGCATACTGTAAATAAAACCGTAATGTGGAGTTACAGAGTTTGTGACTTGCTTTTGTTCCAGTTGTGTATTTAGGATAAATTAGGTAGCGTGTGTAGGCTACATGCCATGTCTGCCATGCCAACTCTATAGCCTACTGTTTGGGATACTTTTTGCCCTCAAAGAACAATATAGCACCTTAATAATATTAATTTAATAATTTACCATTTTTTATCAGAGCTTCCCCTGTTCCAAAGAGCAGCAATCGCCACTGGAGCTGTGATGCAGGTGGCTGAATCTGGACCACGTGTTGTCTGAGTGCCCATAAGGACCCGGGTTCTCTCTCCCCATCACTTCCTGTGTAACACTACAACGATCCTCTCTCTCTTCACAGGAAAATGCCCACAAACATACAACATATGTACACTGAAGCTCTGAATCACTTTATTCTGATAGATATTTGGCCTTCCTCTCACTTCCACCGACCTACTGCCCTTTCTCCTTTGACCTTTGGTTAACACTTTACTTGACAGTATCGACATAAGAGTGACATGACACTGTCATGAAGACATGAACCCTAACCCTAACCCTAACCCTGATCCTAACCTCTAACCCTAACCCTAACTCTAACTTGTTATGACAAAAACCAAATGACACTTCATGACAGAAGCGTTATGTCATAAATGTTTATGACTTGTTTATGACACATTCATGACAGTGTCATGTCACGCTTATGTCAATACTGTCAAGTAAAGTGTAACCGACCTTTGACCCCAGAGATGGCAGAAGAACACAATAAATGTACATTGAAGCTCATCACTTTATTCTGATAGATATTTGGCCTGCATCTCTTTTCCTCCCTGACCTATTGCTCTTCCTCTTTTGACCTTTGACCCCAGAGGTGTCAGTGTTACTCACAGCAGAGGCGGTGGTGAAGCTGTGGAGAGTGGGGAACCCGGTCGACTGCAGCTTGCCTGCCACCACTATCTCTGAGCCGCTGAAGAACTTGTCGAAGTGGCTCTGTGTGATGTCCGACACGGAACCCTCGGGGAACTGGATGGTGATCCGCCGGAGCAGCGGCGAGGAAACTTGGCTGTAGAACGTCTGAGGAGGAGAGAGAACAGGAAGTGGACACGGGCAGATAGGAAGTAGTCACAAATAGAGTGGATTTACTTTTATATGGTAGACACAGACAATTGTAGGTCCTGTACGTGTGCCCTTGTAATGTAGAAACACACAATGTTACACAGTTAAAGGTGCTCTAAACGATGTTACGCGGTTTCTAAGTTAAAAAAATGTTTAGCACATACAGCAAACATCACCTCACCATCCGCTAGCTGCCTGTGCCCTGAATACACTGTAAAAGACACAGCCTCTGTGGACAGCCCAGGATCCAAAAATGGCAACAAAAACAACTTGGTACAACCTGGGGGGTATTCCAAGTACATGGTTTAGTGACAAACCTGGGTAAGTTAACTGGTAAACCTCCTACAACAAGAGCCCTATGGTATTGTTTTGTTAGGAGAATGAAGCCATACGGCTCTTCTATTAGGAGGTTAACCCCTTACACTGAGTTAACTTACCCAGGTTTGCCACTAAACCACGTACTTGGAATACCCTTCTGGACCATAAAAACATAACAAACTGTTCCAGCCAATCACCGACTAGGTGCGCGTTTAGGAGAGTTTCAATTGCACGGGAGGGAGGGGTAGGGAGGAGTGAGCTAGCTCTCTGTTTTGTTTGAACGTCAACAAAAGTGATGTTACCCAACATCGCTTAGAGCACGTTTAATACTGTCATGCCGACAAAGTGAGAGAAAACAGGAAAAGGTTGTAAAAGAAAAGTTGGAGAAAAGAGTGGAAAATGAAAATAAAAGAGAAGAAATTAAATTAACAGAGGAATCATATCATATGATATATTAATAAGATATTAATCAAGCATATAATTTATTAATAAGAGTAAAAAAAGATAGATATATAGATAAATACTTTATTGATCCCCACAGGGAAATTCAAGATTAGATTAGTGTGCTTATCTTACCCTCAGTTGTTCGGCAGCATCGTGATTGGCATAGATTCTCTGAGCCACGCCCCTGTTGTCCATGGCGATACGCTCCAGGAAGTCGTAGTCCACGTCGAAGCCAATGCCCAATGAGAAGAGAGAGAACTCCTCCCGCATGATGCGCTTGACGTTCTTCTGGATGTTGCTCAGCTTGATCTCTCCTGTGCAGGGAGAGGGGCGTGGGTTGCTATGGAGACCACACTGCTGCGTCCAAATCATTTAGTGTGAAATTTGATAACTTGTGATAGCTGCAGATATTTGCATAGAGTTTTGTACATTTTCCATGGAGTCTATAGTTTATTTCCCATAGAGTTAAATGAGTTTTACATAGAGTTGTGCAGAGTTCAATTGTGTGTGTGTTGCAAGGAATTGAGTTGAGTGAGGTTTGCCTAGAGAGTTGTGTAGAGTTCAGTTGTGTGTGTTGCAGGAATCGAGTTGAGTGAGGTTTGCATCGAGAGTTGTGTAGAGTTCACTTGTGTGTGTTGCAGAGAGTTGTAAGGAATTGAGTTGAGTGAGGTTTGCATAGAGACTTGTGTAGAGTTCAGTTGTGTGTGTTGCATAGAGTTGTAAGGAATCGATTTGAGTGAGGTTTGCATAGAGAGTTGTGTAGAGTTCAGTTGTGTGTGTTGCATAGAGTTGTAAGGAATTGAGTCGAGTGAGGTTTGCATAGAGAGTTGTGTAAAGTGGAGTTGAAAGGGTGCTAAGTGAGGTTTGCGTAGCGAGTTGTGTAGAGTGGAGTTGAAAGGGTGCTAAGTGAGGTTTGCGTAGCGAGTTGTGTAGAGTGGAGTTGAAAGGGTGCTAAGTGAGGTTTGCGTAGCGAGTTGTGTAGAGTGGAGTTGAAAGGGTGCTAAGTGAGGTTTGCGTAGAG
>NW_027468664.1:24478065-24483065 GCF_046254945.1 Alosa pseudoharengus | reverse complement strand
TCTGTTCCCAAAGGTACAGGGACAGTGGGACAGAGAGAGGGGGAGAGAGGGAGAGAGAGAGGGATAGAGAGAGAGAGAGAGAGAGATAGAGAGAGAGAGAGAGAAAGAGAGAGAGAGAGAGATTGAGAGGGTCAGTCCCAGACTAGCAGGACGTGTGTGTGTGTGTGTGTGTGTGTGTGTGTGTGTGTGTGTGTGTGTGTGTGTGTGTGTGTTAGGGTTAAAGATCTGTTGCACAGTAGCGGGCGGTTGGGACTTTTGGCTCGGGTCAATATTTGCCATACTCCGTTTGACCCAAAATCACAAGAGGGAACCTTTGAAACTTTGCTTTGCTCATGGGGCTAATCGATTCTCTCGCTCTCTCTCTCTCCCTCTTTCTCTCTCTCTCCCTCTGTCTCTCTCTCTGTGTGTGTGTGTGCATGTGTGGGTGTATGTTAGTGCTCACACTACTAGAGGTGCAACAAAAATTATATTATATATATGTGTGTGTATGTGTGTCACCTGAGTGTCACTATGCACATGTGAGTGTGTCTCCATGTGTGTGTGTGAGTGAGTGCATGCAGCCCATGTGACAGAGATAGAGAGTGTCAATCCAGCCCTCTTTATAAGGGTGTGTTTACATAGCTCTATTTAGTATTATCAGCATCTACTGTATGTGCCTTAATGGATGAATTGTCAACAAACACAGAACATAACATGATTCCTCTCCTTCTATCAAAGGCTACCCTCAGTTCTGTTTTTCAACCACAAGTTCAAAGGTCAACACTTTGGCTTGTGAGTGTAGCGGTACTTAGGAGGAGGCCTGGCACTGGATACAGGTGGATATGGTTCCCTATAAGGTCATGCCAGCCAATCACAATGAGCTACAGTCTAACTATTGGCAGTCAGGCGATGAGCCTGCTAACCCCTGCAGGTTTATACATTCAGGTTCTTATGAGAACCGTGAAGGTCCGTAAGTTCAGGTTCTTGTGAAAAACATAAAGGTTCATAAGTGTAGGTTCTTATCAGAACCCTGAAGGATGACAAATTCAGGTTGTTGTCAGAACCATGAAGGTTCATAAAAACCCTAAAGGTTGATAAGTTCAGGTTCTTGTCAGAACCCTGAAGATCCATAAGTCCAAGGTTTTTGTCAAAGCCCTCAGGGTATGTAGGCCTGTGTAAGTTCAGATTCTCCACAATCAGTTAATGAGGGGTATATAGGAATATGATCTGAGGTAAATAATAAAGCAAATAATAGAGGTTCCTCTGCTTAAACGTGGCGAGGTATATACAAATCCCGCACATACAAAATTCCACCACTGATACAAATGTAAACAACAGGTATCTCCACTGTGTAGGCCTACTGTGAAATGGCTACAGCTTCAGACACACAATCATGTCATTATCACAATAGCCGCACGGGGGCGCCAATATACGTAATATTGCCGGATAAATGGTAGTCGACCCTTGTCAAAAAGTAATTCACAAGTGAGGGACACATTTCGTACACGTGGGGGAATTAAGTGGTTTTAAATATTTATTTCCTCTAACACCTGCACATACTTTGCATTGTTTACGGAACTCTTTGCGATAACAACCCTTTTCTTCTCCATCTTTTTGGATAGGCTATGTAATGCAAATTATTTGTGCATTCCACCAAAAAGACGAAATGGGTTTGGGTTTACCAAACAGGTTATTTGGGAGGTGACTAAACAAAAAGTTTTTAATCACCTGTGGAATGCCTCTCTCTCTCTCTGTGTGTGTGTGTGTGTGTGTGTGTAACTGGAGTAGCACTGAGAAAGCAATTGGGGAGCTTGCCTCGCCTCGCCCCTCCAAGACGCAGGAGGGCGTTCCGTTGGAAACGTCTTGCGCTTCGTCCCTGGACCCAACACCCGAAGCTCCCAATCCCATAGATGCCGTGTAAACATCGGGGACGAAGTAGAGAAGCCCCGCACCGGAGACCGCTGATATGGAAACGTTGGTTTTATTGAGCACCCTCATCTTGTGCTGCTGCCCATTCGGATTTGCGCAAGAGGACGAACTTAAATTCGAGGATGATATTATTTTTAGTGATTTGAATTTAGATTTGAATGTTGTGAGTATACTTTTCTTTTATTTTCACTTATTTACTTATCTTTTGATGGACTGTTGTGACTAGAAAATGCATGCACATAGAAGGAAATAGTGGTCCAACTTGAAATAAAAAATATATATAAATAAAGGTCATAACCTAATGCTAAACACAAGACGAATTTAAGTCAGATGTATCACCAATAACATCAGTGAAGTGGACGAATTATCGATATGTTTACTAAAAGTGTGGATCTTGGACGACTTGTTATTATCTGTAAAAGCAGCGATGACATGCGCTTCTTTTCCAGGCGCCGCGCAGGGTACGTCGACAGGTGAAGACCATGCTGACAAAGGTAGGCTACAGCGGACACGCACCTGCCCCCATATCCCGTGCGCACAAGCAATCAATCATCTCTCTTCGTTTTATGGCGTTGCCACAGCTTAGAAGAAGACGGTCATTCTACTTTTACTTTGAAAGCCTTCTTGGTTCGGCACCGGGGTGTGCCTCCACAGAAAAGTAATCCTGGCAGGGTGCAGGGATGACAAAATCAGTGTCGAAAGTTGCCTGCAGCCAGCCACAGGCTCTGTTTGTGAAAATGGAACTCCCTTGAACTCCCCTGGAACTCACTGCTAGAGCAGAACCTGCCAATAAGCATCAGGACTCAAATATTTTGCCTGCATGGTGCTACAATACACTCGGAGAGCATTCCAATGATTTAATTAGTTAAGTCTGTACACATAGGTGTATGTGTTTGATTAAGCCTATAGTGTCTCAAGACTTGGATCTAATTATTTTTTTCATAACTAGTCTTGAAATTGTGGGGTTATTTTAGCCCACTTGGAAGAAACTATGCTAGAGTGCTTTTATAATACGTTAGGCTACTTAAACCTCAGACTGAACTGGTTTACTGTGGCCTGAGTACAGCATTGAAGATAGAAAGAAAGAATGACTGAATATAGAGTTCAATAAAAATAGTTATGTTTATAGTATGGCAGGAGATTTTGTCCCACATGGAACTTAACAATTCATGCAGTTCATTGGTGCTTATTTTAAGTCAAAGTGACTGTTTTCTTTCTTCTTTTTGACGGATAGGAGACTAAGCCGCATATGACTGAACTGTCGGTAAAGACCACTATCATCTCCCGGTACGCGTTTACGGCCGTGTACTGCAAGATGTTCAACCGGCATTCCTCTGCTGCAGAGGGAACGTTTCATTTCCAGATCCCTGCGGCCGCCTACGTCTCCAACTTCACCATGTAAGCATCCATAAATACCCCCACCCTATCTATCTATCTATCTATCTCTCTCTATCTATCTATCATTGATTTGTTGTCCTAATTTGATCATTTACAACAGCCAGTAAAAAACAAATCTGCTAGAAATAATGCATCCCTGACCACCTCGGCACAGACATTTGCTCCAAATATCCAAGTCCAAGTTCTATTGTTCTAGCATGTTCCATGTAGGGCCCCCTGTATCTCTCGGGGTCCCCCCAGCAGACCCCCCTCTGGCACGGCCCTGTCTGCCTGCCTGTCTCGGAGCATTAGTAGAGGTTCACTGGAGGAGCAAAGACATGAATGACCATCATTGCTCTCTCTGAAGCTGTTAGAGTGTTTGTAGATGAGTGGTATGCAAGCACAGTCACAGTCAAGCATAGAGACCCCTATGGGTGTGTGTGAGTGAGTGAGTGTGTGTGTGTGTGGTGTGTGTGTGTGTGTGTGTGTGTGTGTGTGTGTGTGTGTGGTGTGTGTGTGTGTGTGTGTGTGTGTGTGTGTCCGTATGTGTGTGTATGTGTGAAGAGAGAGAAAGAGAGATTGTAGTTGCTCCCTAGGTAACTGATTAAAGACCCTCTAGGTGTGACGGGGAGGGTGACTAATCCCTGGTGGTGTTTGTGTGTGGCTATGTGTGTTTGTGTGTGTTTGTGTGTGTGTGGTTGTGTGTGTATGTGTGTGTTTGTGTGTGTGTGTGTGTAAGACCGTCTCGGTGTGGCGGGGAGGGTGACTTATCTCTGGTGGTGTTTGTGTTGCCTTTGCTGTTGCCCTTTGAGGTCTGTGACGCTCCAGCTAATTGGAGGGTGGCCAAGTGCTTCAAAGCAGCCAGCTGGAGATGCTGTTCTCCTCCGCCCAGTGGACACCTGTGGTCATATTCCCATAGTCTCCTCAGCAGGACAGGCCTACTGTCTATGGGACGGTGGCAGCATAGTGTTAAGGAGCTGGGCTAGCATGCAGTAGTAGTGTAGTGGCTAAAGAGCTGGGCTAGCATGCAGTAGTAGCGTAGTGTTTAAGGAGCTGGGCTAGCACGCAGTAGTAGCTAGCGTAGTGGCTAAGGAGCTGGGCTAGCATGCAGTAGTAGTGTAATGGCTAAGGAGCAGGGCTAGCATGCAGTAGTAGCATAGTGGCTAAGGAGCTGGGCTAGCATGCGGTAGTAGTGTAATGGCTAAGGAGC
The DNA here is from genome assembly GCF_046254945.1 of Alosa pseudoharengus. Classification (NCBI taxonomy): domain Eukaryota; kingdom Metazoa; phylum Chordata; class Actinopteri; order Clupeiformes; family Clupeidae; genus Alosa; species Alosa pseudoharengus. The sequence goes on along the minus strand of NW_027468664.1, from coordinate 24,478,570 downwards.
TGGGCTAGCATGCAGTAGTAGTGTAGTGGTTAAGGAGCTGGGCTAGCATGCAGTAGTAGTGTAGTGGTTAAGGAGCTGGGCTAGCATGCAGTAGCCTGAAAAATTGTGGGCTCAATACCCGGCTTCCACCGTTGTACCCTTTAGTAAGGCACTTAACCCCGCGTGGCTCTAGGGAGACTGGCCCTTGTAATGTAAATGACATATGTAAGTCTCTTTGGACAGAAGCGTCTGCTGAATGAATGCATGTAAATGTAGATGGCTGTGGTCATATCCCCATATCCCCAGTCTAGCCAGCAGGACAGGCCTACTGTCTATGTCACAGCAGAACACTGCACTTGCCTTTATTTATTCATTTGTTTATTATTTATTTATTTATTTGTTTGTTTGTTAGTTGTTTGTTTATGAGTGTCTCACCCTCTCCACTGTCCTGTCAGATTACAGTTTTTTACAATTGTTTACACACGTTTTCAAAACTCTATGTCTATTTTTCAAAACTCCACACACA
>NW_027468664.1:24458065-24460565 GCF_046254945.1 Alosa pseudoharengus | reverse complement strand
CAGCCACACGAGTCGCGAGCGGGACGAGCACACCCGCCAGGCCACTGGCCTCTCGCTGGCCTACAACTTCCTGACGCCGCTGACCGACATGACCGTGGAGAAGCCGCAGGTGCTCGCCGACGGGACGCTCGCGACAGAGGCCACGCCCACCCAGTCGCCGGCCACGGCGAATCGGGCAGGGGCAGCCAATGAGCTGCCAGAGGAGGTGGAGGAGGAGGAGAAGGTGGGAGGAGCATCAGCATCGTCATCATCATCGTCACAGAGCCTGACCAGGAAGAAGGAACAACCAGGGAAGAGTTCTAAAGTTTCCAAGGCAACGGGTGAGTGGACAAACAAACTGATACAATGAATACGATGATACGATGAAAATGCGCACACACACACAAAACCCAAATCCAAGCAGGATCTCTGGAGATCCTGTGAATCATATTGTCCAAATTAGACTAACACCATGGCATGCACACACACACACACACACACACACACACACATACACACACACACACACACACACACACACACACACACACACACACACACAAACACACTCACATCACCAATTTCCATTCCTGTACAGTGTCACTTTCATCCTGGGCATGACCCAAGAATGACCAAATCAAGCACACTAAAGACATCATTTGGGTGGAGTGTGTGTGTGTGTGTGTGTGTGTCTGTGTGTGTGTGTGTGTGTGTGTGTGTGACTGTATGTGTGTGTGTGTGTGTGTGTGTGTGTGTGTGTGTGTGTGTGTGTGTGACTGTGTGTGTGTGTGGGTGGGTCTGTCTGTTTCACTAATCTCTTCCCTCTGTGTCTGCATTCATAGGCAGTGCCGCTGCAAAGAGACCCTCCAAAAAGTCTGTCACCAAAATCTCCAAAACATCCGGTAATTTCCCACATTTTTGAGCTAGTTGTTGCTTTAGACAACATGAAACATCTGGGTGTGTGTGTGTGTGTGTGTGTGTGTGTGTGTGTGTGTGTGTGTGTGTGTGTGTGTGTGTGTGTGTGTGTGTGTGAGTGTGTGAGTGTGTGTGTGTGTGAGAGAGGGAGAGAAAGAGAGATGAAAGCAGAGTTAATGTACAGTATTGGGGTTTGGGTGCCTCTGTAATTTAACCTCTTTTGACCCTAATTTGCAACCAGCGCTGCCTCTTAGTGCCAGTGCAAAGCACTCTGAGAACTCCTGCTGGGTAGCTCTGATTAGAGGCGTGTGGGAGTGTGTGTGTGTGTGTGTGTCGGTGGGTGTGAGTGTGCGTACATGCTTCTGTGTGTGTGTGTGTGATAGAAAGAAAGAGAGAAAAAGAGAGAGAGAGAGAGAATGGAAGAAAAGAAAGAGGGAAGAGAGAGCGAGATGGTGTGAGAAACATGAGAGAGAGAGAATGAGAGAGAGAGATAAAGACAGAGAGAGAATGAGAGAGAGAGAGAGAAACCACAACTAACATTTGAGCCGTATAGTAACAGCTTTGCCATGAGTCCATCTGGCAAATCTGTTACTGAAACTCCCTCTCTCTCATTCTTTTGTTCCTCCCCCTCTCTCCTTCCTCTCCCTCCTCCACCCCTCCCTCCTTCCCTCTCTCCTTCCTTCCCTCTTATCTCCACCTCTGTCTCATCCACCTCTCTGTCCTTCACCTCTCCCTCCCTCCTCCCCTCTCTCCTCCTCCCCTCTCTCCTCCTCCCCTCTCTCCTCCTCCCCTATCATAAAAACACATGTGACTGACCACCATCACAAACCCAATCATAAAAACACGTGTGACTGACCACCATCACAAACCCAATCATAAAAACACGTGTGACTGACCACCATCACAAACCCAATCATAAAAACACGTGTGACTGACCACCATCACAAACCCAATCATAAAAACACGCGTGACTGACACCGTCATAAAAACACTCACTAAATCATTAATCAGCCTTTTTGGATTTCAACATCAATAAACATGTTAATTTCAATAGAATATTTGAGTTATTTGTCAATATGTGATGGGAGCTGTGTGTATGTGTGAGTAAATATGTGTAATTAATATATATTATATATAATATGTTTGTGTTTTGTGTATGTGTGTGTGTGTGTGTCTGTGTGTGTGTGTGTGTGTGTGTGTGTGTGTGTCTGTGTGTGTGTGTGTGTGTGTGTGTGTGTGTGTGTGTGTGTGTGTGTGTGTGTGATTTCTTCTATGCAGCTGACGGTGATCCTCACTTTGTGGTGGAGTTTCCTCTGAGCAAACTGACCGTGTGTTTCAACATTAACGGAGAGCCCGGCCACGTCCTGCGCCTCGTCACGGACCACGCTCAGTCTGGTCAGTACACACACACACATACACACACCCACACACACCCACACACACGCGCCCACCCACACACACACACACACACACACACACACACACACACACACACACGCGCCCACCCACACACACACACACACACACACACACACACACACGCGCCCACCCACACACACACACACACACACACACACACACACACACACATACACACACACACGCG
>NW_027468664.1:24420565-24453065 GCF_046254945.1 Alosa pseudoharengus | reverse complement strand
CTATTAAAAAAAACATCAACAATACTGGTCATCAAAAACACTAGATTAACGTTTAATAAGAGGCACGATATTGATTGAAAACATCCCGCTGAAATGTATAAACGGTGTTTTGAAGAAAACATCCTTCATGGTGGTTCAACAGTATACTCTGGACCATTTGTGACAGTTATGGCTTTCCCAAACCCAGTAAAATGAAGCATCGCCATGACAACACCTCAAAGATTACAATGACAATGTTTATAATATAAATATTATAATAGACTGAGGATATATCTCGGTGCAGCAGTTGGTCATAATTGTTCTAGAATGTGTACATGTCTCAACATTCTAGATTTTGACTTAGAATGAGACTTAGAAAGATTTGGGGTTAAAAACAGGAATGGTAAAAGATTTCCTCCAATGCCTGTGAGGATGACCGGTCAAATGCAGCAAGAGCTCCATGCTCGTCAGAAGGGCTTCGTCCACCAGCCCTCTATCTGGACAGTGGTCTGATAGCAGCGCTTCACACATACACAGGTCCATCCAGGTTTGTCTAAAAGTCTCTTCCCATAGCGGGACGTCAAGTGGATATTGTCATGGAGTATAAAAATGCAGCCCAGGAATAAACAGTGCATATTATGTACATATACAAAAATGACCAGTCTCATAGTGATCGTAATCCCATCAAACAGTGATAATATTCAATCCTAATTTGGTACACGATAACTTGGTCCCGTTTAGGTATCTCACTTATTGTATTTGCATATACACATATACATTTGTAGTAGACACGCGCACGCGCACACACACACACACACACACACACACACACACACACACACACACACACACACACACACACACACACACACACACACACACACACACACACACACACACACACACACACACACACACACACACACACACACACACACACACACACACACACACACACACACACGAGTGTGTGCATCGATTTAGAGCAGAAAGCAGAATACAAAAATCAAACATTTACATATATGAGACATTCACTCAGATTGTTAATCTTGAGTCTGTTTACAGATGGTGCAAGTATATGTGTGTGTGTGTGTGTGTTATTCATCTGTGGAAGATAAAAAGCACTTTTGTTCGTAATTATGACAAATGTTAGAAAGTACAGACGACTTGCATTTCAGTGCACCATGATATCAAAACACCCCGACCACACAGGGTCTACATGAATCAGACGATCCCACAAGTCCATTACTTTAATTAACACACACACACACACACACACACACACACACACACACACACACACACACACACACACACACACACACACACACACACACACACACACACACACACACACACACACACACACACACACACACACGTTTTGCACATCATGACCTTGATATGTATAAAAATTATAGCACCAGAAAGCATATGTGTGTGTCCTCTATGAATTTCTGGGCTGCAATAAAATGTGAGTCTTTGCAAGTATGTGTGTGTGTGTTTGTGTATGTGTGTTTCTGGCAGGTCTAGACCTCTACCCAGCTGGGCATGAGTCTTCTATCAGAAGGAGTATAGCAGCCATCATCGCTGTCGTCGTCGGAGTAGAGTTCCGCATCGTCGCCCAGCAACACCTGGAGAGGGAGAGAGGGAGGGAGAGAGAGAGAGAGAGAGGGAGAAGAAGAGAGAGGGAGAAGGAGAGAGGGAGGGAAAGAGGCAGTGAGGGAAGGTTAGTTTTCAGAATACCACAACACTTGGTTGAGCCCCCTGGTGTAGCCCAGCTGAAAGAGAACCGTGCTGACAGTAAGGGAGAAAGAGAAAGAGGGATAGAGTGATTGAGAGAGAGAGAGATAGAGAGAGAGAGAGAGAGAGAGAGAGAAATGACTCGGTCACCTCTTGGTTTATGGCTACACTGAGTCTGCTGTATGCGAGTAGACAGTGGCTGCATTAAAACCAATTATGAGGGCGACGGAGTGGAGCAACTCTTTACCATCAGTCAAGTTACACACGCACACGCGCACACACACACACACACACAGAAACACAATATAGACACACAGACACACACAGGGAAACACAACATAGACACACAGAGACACACACAACCACACACACACACACAACCACACACAACCACACACACACATAGGGAAACACAACACAGACACACAGACACACACACACACACACACAACCACACACACACAGGGAAACACAACACAGACACACACACAGTAGTTGGAATACCCAATCATCACCCTGTTGTCCTCCCATTCTTCCACAACATCACGTTGCAGGCATGTTTCAAATGTCACTTCTCTTCACAGATCAATGGATGATTTGTGGAGGTTTGGCACGGGATCAGGGATGGGGGAGGAGAGGAACAAAGGAACAAATAAATGATAGAAAGAAATATGGAGAGAGTGAGGAAGAGAGGGAGAGGGGGTTTAATGGGAATATGGAGAGGGAGGGAGAGAGAGAGAGATCTACTCTGTGTTCTGTGTCACTGTCTATATGGGAGAGAGATGACTGTTGTAGTAGTGAGAATGCACACACACACACACACACAGTCATATTAATAAACATGCATGGACATACACACACACATACACATGCATGGACACAGACACAGACACAGACACACACACACACACACGGACACAGACACAGACACAGACACATACACATGCATGGACACAGACACAGACACACAGACACAGACACACACACACACACACACACACACACACACACAGACACAGACACAGACACACACATGCACATGCATGGACACAGACACACACACACACACACACACACGTATGGACACAGACAGACACACACATTCATGAACACACACACACACATGGACAAACACATACCCATGCATGGACACAGACACACACACACACACACACACACACACATATTGTGGGAGTAGTGCTCACGCTGTTTTCTACAGGGCTTTCTTCTGCAGCCTTCGCAGCCCATTTCATTTCACACTAAAATGTTTGTGATGCGTGAAATTCCCTGTTTCTGTCACTCTTTCCCTCCCACACACACAGCCACACACACACACACACACACAGAACAACACAATATTCCGTTAGCACACAGAAGGAAAAACAGAATTATGTGGTAATAATAATCTAAGAGAGATGTCCATTGGCTTAGCTAGTGAGGCAGAGCTAATGAAATCTAAACATCGTCACACTCTGGGCTGTATTCCTCTGGATCTGGGATACTATACAGGATCAAGCAGTGGGGAGAACATTACACCACTTATAATAGATTCACATGGGGCAATCTCACTATGGGAAGTCTCTGGATGTGGAGACAGAAGGCTGTGTGTGTCTGTGTGTGTCTGATGTGTGTGTGTGTGTGTGTATCTGTGAGTATCTGTGTGTGTCTGTGTGTGTGTATACTTGGGGGGTGGGCTAGGAGGTTGTGGAGAAAGTCCCTGACTCAATCTTTCCTGGAGCAACACCACAGTGGTGCTCAGATGCAGAAAGTACAAACACACACACACACACACACACACACACACATTCTGTTGTATGCATGGAAATGGACGACACGACAGGTGTGGTGCAGGAAACACCTGGCCACTGTGCATACACCATGCCTGGATCTTCTCACATAAATATGAAGTTGTGTGTGTGTTAGTGTGTGTTGGTGTGTGTGTGTGTATCCCACGGGACCGGGTTGGCAGAGTCTGATGGGAAAGCTGGGTGAGGCTTTGCCACGGTATCTGATTAATGCTAACAAACGCTCTCCACTCACAAGCCATTACCAGCTCCAAATCCAGCCCATAAACAGGGCCACAGTTTCCACTTCCCATCCGTGGGACACTACACATGATCGACTGGACCACGCTACACACGACATGAAATCACACACACACACACACACACACACACACACACACACACACACACACGACATGAAACCATACAGTTTAGCGTAAAAGAGGACAAAAGACAACGTGAGAAAGTGAAGACTCCAGACAGAGAGAGAAAAGAGAGAAATGAAATCTGACATGTGCATTCCATGCATTGTTTATGACAAGTGCAAATCACTCTTATTGTCTCTATATTGTTCAGATTTGTTGCAATTAAATTAAATTATGTGCTTCTGTTTAAGTTGCCTTGACAACCTTACGTTTTGATCCCACACCTGAGTGTGTCATTTCTGATTTATATAAGAGATAAACAAACTTGTATTCACATAATTTGTGAATGAGTTGGATGCAAACCCAGCTTGTGTGTGTGTGTGTGTGTGTATGTGTGTGTGTGTGTGAGAATGAGCTGGGTGCAAACCCAGCTTGTCACAATCCTGCTGTGCACTCCTCACCTGGGCCTCTTCGCTGGTAACCGACGGCAACTCCTTCACCTGCTTGACACTGCCGGATGGTCCCTCGATGGCGGTCATGGTCTTGTACTTCCGCATCATCAGACTGTCGACCACCCAGAACATCAGGGACTGGGGACACCAGAGAACATTCCAGAACATCAGGGACAACAAACACACCCGCAGAACATTCCACAGATAGAGAACATTCTACATTCTAGAACACAAGATGTCACATACAGAACAGAAGAGCTCATAACCCGAGACAGCACATACAGACATCAGACCCAGTAGTCATATACAGAACAGAACCGCATAGACCCAAGACAGCACATACAGACATCAGACCCAGTAGTCACATACAGAACACAACAGCCTAGAACCCAAGACAGCACATACGACATCAGACCCAGTAGTACACTAAAGATCATGACACCATGCATATCAGACACCATGCATGCTCACCAGACACCATGCACGCTCACTCACGACACCATGCACGCTCACCAGACACCATGCACGATCACCAGACACCATGCACGCTCACCAGACATCATGCACGCTCACCAGACACCATGCACGCTCACTCACGACACCATGCACGCTCACTAGACACCATGCACGCTCACCCAGACACCATGCATGCTCACCAGACACCATGCACGCTCACCCAGACACCATGCACGCTCACCAGACACCATGCACGCTCACCCAGACACCACCACATGTGTGTGTGTGTGTGTGTGTGTGTTACTCTCTAGCCCAGACTTGCACCACATGTTTGTGCGTGTGTGCGTGTGTGTGTGTGTGTGTGTATGTGTGTTACTCTCTAGCCCAGATTTGCACCACGTGTGTGTGTGTGTGTGCGTGTGGGGGGGGCACAGAGAGTCAGCGTGAGGGGTGGGGGAAGGCGGGGGGGGCAGAGAGAGAGGCTGAGAAGAGAAGGAGTGAAGAAGAGAAAAAGGGAGAGAAAAAGGCAGAGAGAGAGAGAGAAGAAAAGGAGAGAGGCTGAGACTCACACTGACTATGAAGGGAAGAGAGAGAAAGAGACAGAGAGAAGAAGAAGAAGAAGAAGAAGAAGAAGAAAGGCTTGGCTGAGACTCAGATTGACTATGAAGGAAAGAGAGAGAGATAGAGAGGAGAGAGAGAGAGACAGAGAAGAAAAGGAGAGACTCACATTGACTATGAAGGGAACGATGAGCATAACCAGGACCAGCTCCACCTGGGGATTTGGGATGTAGTTCAACAGCACCGCCTGCAACTGAACACACACACACACACACACACACACACACACACACACACACACACACACACACACACACACAGTTACAGAGTGAAAGAGAACGTTAGAATCAAAACAAAAGACAGCATGAAAATGTTATGGCAAGAAGACGTAAAACAGACAACAGTAGATTAAACACACAATATCACCTTGCCTTCTCTCCAAGAACAATCACACACTTCATACTTGGGGCTCGTCAATGACTGGCAGCTTCCAATGATGAGCACTACAGTGCATGTGTTGTGGCATCTTTATATCTGTCTGACATGATCATGTCACTGCTGCTCACACTATGATTACCGGATAATCTTGTGATCAGTGTGTGTGTGTGTGTGTGTGTGTGTGTGTGTGGGATGGGAGACTTCCCAACTCTCCAACAGAGAGGAAGCAAAACCTCTCTCTGCTTCCCACAGGAGAGGTGGAGACTGAGGTAGTGTGTGTGTGTGTGTGTGTGTATGTGTGTGCGCGCGTGTATATGTGTGTATGTAATACTTGAGATCAGGCACTGAACTGCAATAAAAGAGAAACTGTATACAACTTCACCCGCGCACGCACACACACACACACACACACACACACACAATCTCTCCTGTTCCCACGCCTGTTACAGTAAGTGATTTGTCCTCCATCTTCCCTCTAATTCCTTCTCTCCTCCTTTTGTCATCATCTCTTCTTCTCATCCTCCTGTCATTTACTCTCCTGCCTCAATTTCTCCCCGATATCTCGTCTTTGATATAACTCCGACCGCAAAGAGTCCGGTCCCTTCTTGAAATGGAACTTCATTCAAAAGTGAAAGCAGACGGTTGATCAGCTGTGTTCTAAAGAATGTTTGATTCAAGTTCAGCATGAACTTCAGTTGCGAACTATTTGTTTCTCAGCAAAAGCCACGACCAAACATTAACAAATAGATATAAAGAGACAAAAGCCACGACCAAACATTAACAAATAAATATAAAGAACCATTATGTGGAGTTTATGTTTGCATTTTGGCAAGTCCAGACCGGGAGGGAGGTTTTTACCCAATGTACATACTGCTCAGCTCTGCTACCATTACACATTTGGAGGCGATTGAGGTGCATTGTGGGTACTCACGTTTGTCCAGCCAGGGATGAGGAGGACGAGGGTGACCACACCCTTCTCCAGGATCATGATGAGCAGGTAGATTGCACACTGGCCCCACCATGCACTCGCCCTCGGAGGGTCACCTGGGAGGGATGTAAAGGAGGGGTGAAGGAGATGGAGGGATGAGTGAGGACGGGGGAGAGAGAAAGAGAGAGAAACAAACAAAGAGGCCAAGAGAAAGGCAGAGAGCGAGAGAGAGGGAGGGAGGGATGAGAGAGAGAGAGCAAGAGAGTGAGAGCAAGAGAGAGAGAGAGAGAGAGAGAGAGAGAGAGAGAAGGGAATGTTAAGATGATTGAGGTAAGAAAGGGGACAAGAGAGAGGGAGGAGAGAGAGGGTGGATGAATGAAAGAGTGCAGTACACAGAGAAGAGATCAGAGTATTGGAATGAAGGAATGATGAAGGAAAGAGATGAAAGAGAAGATAAGACAGAAAAGAGAAGGAAAGAAGGGAATACAGAGAAATGAGAGAGGAGAGAAGAGAAAATTGTCACATTATTAAATCTGCATGTTTAGCCATAACATAGACTACCATTTACGTCTGTAGACAGAAGTGGTTTCTCTCCCTGTTATACGAGGCAGGAGTAATGCAGCCGTTTCTTCATTCTGTGTTTTTCATCTTACATGTATACATACAGCCATGGTTACCATTGTTCACTTTCCTGTGATCTTTACACACACACACACACACACACACACACGCGCGCGCGCACATGCACACACGCACACACGCACACACGCACACACACACGCACACACACACACACACCGCCTTTCATTTGTTCTGGTCTAGACGGACCGTCTCTGTCAAAGTGCATTATTAGTGCTCCAAGTCTCTCATCAACACACACACACACATCTTTTTTTTCTTTCAAAACACACACTCTCTCTCACACTCAGACACGTACATATACACGGTCATACACTCACAAACACACACACACACACACCATTGTGTCAATACCAGGTTAAGCATCCAAACATCTGAACTAAAAGTGGCTCTTAGTTAAGTCAGTAATAAAAAAGGAAAGAAAGAAAGAGACAGAAGAGAGAGAAGCGAAAGGAGAAGAGAACGTGATCAGCCCCATCCTCCGGGGACCACACAGGGGTCTTCATGTGACACAGTTCCCAGAGACACAAAGGCAAACATTCAACTCCATGACTCACAGAGAGAGAGAGAGAGAGAGAGAGAGAGATGAAGAGAGAGAGAGATGGAGAGAGAGATGAAGAGAGAGAGAGAGATAGAAAGAGAGAGAGAGAGAGAGATGAAGGAGACAGAGATGGAGGGCGGGAGAGACAGATAGAGAGAGGAGGAGAAGCTGAGGAAACAGTTATAACTTTGTTTAACCAATCACATGAGGTTAAGGTACACATACTCCATAGGCAGAGAGAGAGAGAGAGAGAGAGAGAGAGAGAGAGAGAGAGAGGCAGAGAGAGAGGATGGAATATATCATATTGCTTTGGCAATATTGAAACTTTACAGTCATGCCAATAAAGCTCTTTGAATTTCAACTCGACTTTGAGAGACAGAGAGACAGAGAGAGAAAGAGAGAGAGAGAGAGAGAGAGAGAGAAAGGAGACAAACATTGCTCCGGCAGCTGCGTCGAGTTTCCCACTCAGACGTTGGTTGGGGTAGTTATGGGGTTATTTTCCCCTGTGCTGCTGCAGCTGGGGCTCTTGGCCGGGTAACTGAGACACTCAGCCATGAGCACAGCGCACGCAGCAGCAGGGCTCGTTTACAGTTCATAGTTAGAGCCACAGCAGCCCCTAGTGGTGTGGATGAGGAAGTGTGTCATGCCTGTTCACACCAGGTTGGTCGGGATTTAGAGGGTTTAGCTTCAGCCAGTTAGCATCATGATTGGTCGCAGGGCCGTCAAAACCGGGGGAGCATGCACACATCTGCTTAGGGAACCACCCCCCCCCCCCCCCAGAACGGCTGATTATAATGTACTTAATCCACAGAAATGACAACTGTGTGAGCAATCCCCTTCAATTCTATTATTTATTGGTCATATGCAGGAAACTGCAACAACACTGTTTTCGGAATCCCCCTAAAGAGGCACCAGCCTGCAAAAAGGTTCGTGATTTTTGAGCGCAACATATGAATCATGGCGCAAACGTACAGCCTTCTTCAGGGAAATCAAACACACACACACACACACAATGTTTTTGGGTGCTGTTACTGTGTCCAGTCCTGCGACAGCTGTGTAAAGACTCAGAGGCGAGCAGACCGCAGGACTGTGCCACAGCACCCTCTTGTGGTGGGAATGGGGAAGTGGTTCTCATTCAATACCATGACAGCACTGTGCAGTTCTGGACAAACAGAATTCCTTCTCAAATACACTGAAAGCCTAAACTAACATTTAACAAAACAGCAATAAAATGTTTTTCACACAGCAATTATTCAAAACAACATTTGACTTTTTTTTACATCTTAGTACTTTTTACAGGGTCTATTCCGGGAAGCCCTGTCCTCATCTGAAACAGCACCCCTTGTGGGGAAACGGTGCCGTGCACACTGTTACAGTGTTTTTCCACTATTTTTGTGCACTGCACTGCTCTTGCTTAAGAGATGCTGGGAAGGTTATGGTTATGGTTATGGTCATGGATTTAGCAGACGCCTTTGTCCAAAGCGACACATAAATACAAAACAACATAATAATATTTAAAATTGAACAGGCAACAGATTAGAATGTAGGTCAAATATAGTAAGGAGAATAGTTATAGTACACAATAATATCAATTCAATCAATAGCCTAATAAAAAAGCAATGGAAAAAAAAGGGGAAAGGCAATAATAAACAAAAATGTCCATTCAATCAATAATATAAAAACAATGACATGCTAAGACTACATTAAGGAGAATATCAATAATAAACAATAATGTCAAATTAATTAACTGCCCAATTAAAATAAAACAACATTATACAAACCATAACACATAAGCGCTTAAACAACTAAGTATATGTTGAATAGGAATGTCTTTAGACCCCTCTTAAATGACCCAAAACTACCACAGGAACGGAGAGCACTGGGCAATTCATTCCACCAACATGGAACCACTGAAGAAAAGAGTCTGGAATTAGACCCAGTTTTCATGACTGGTCGACACAACATGCGCTCATCAGAAGACCGCAGTGGGTGGTTGGGGATGTAAGGCTTGATTATTGAATTCAAATAACTAGGAGCAGATCTAGTTAGTGTCCTATAGGCCAAAGTGAGAGATTTAAATTTAATTCTGGCTACTATAGGGAGCCAATGGAGAGTAACTAGGAGAGGAGTTACATGTGTCCTCTTTGGCTGATTGAAGACCAGGCGTGCTCCAGCATTCTGAATCAGCTGTAATGATCTTGTTACACAAGCGGGTAAGCCAGCTAATAGTGAATTACAATAGTCCAGCTTAGAGATGACCATGGTCTGAACTAGAAGTTGTGTGGAATCTTGTGTCAGATAAGGTCTGATCTTCCTAATGTTGTAAAGTATAAACCGACATGATTTTGCAATAGAAGCTATATGCTCAGAGAAGTTAAGTCGGTCATCATTTACAACGCCCAAGTTTCGTGCCGAAAGGTAAACATGCAGCCCACTTGAAAACAAACTGGAGCTCCACCGCGTGACCTTGGTGTTGCTACTGGCTTGTTTATCAGTTGGGCTATACAGACACCTCAACAGGGACTGAACAGTCTGCCGGCCACTCACAGCTCATGGGTGACTCATGTGGAACTCATGACTTAATGATTTCAGTCTGTTTGCTTTGTTGTTTTTCACTCTGTTCCCGTACGGGTTTGTTTGTTTCGGTCACTTAAAACACCACTTCTCAACGTCACAGAGCAGACTACTGTATAGCCTACTGTAGGCTATATATTCGGTCATTCAAGCAATACGGAATAAGTGTTTACACCAAGTTTTGGAAGAAACTAATAAAAAAGTGAAGATGCTGGGAAAAGTTAACATTGTTATTTTACTACACTAAGAGCACTTTATCCTTTACAATAACGTCTTTTCTTTTCAGATCTGTAATTTATTTGTGCCATTTTACACACTTACAAATGTTTTAAATGAATGGAACCTTCATGTCGGAATGATAAAGAGTCCAAGTGGGAATATACGCACTCTGGAACGGCTCTCATCCAATCAGACACTAATAAAACGTTTGATGGGACCCAACTGCTGTATAAACAGGGGTGCAGACATAGGCCCACAATCTTCTTCCAAAGGGGAAGAGACAGACAGACATCCCAATTTCTCTGATGGTAAAAAGACTAAAAACATCACACAGACACACACACACAAAGACACACACACACGCACACAAAGACACACACGCACTCACTGAGAGAAATGGATGCGTACCATATTCTCCGAAGGTCAATAAGGTGCACTGTTTATGCTCCACGATGCGAGACACCACCTTCACCCCCATCCAGATCACCAGCATCCCCAGAGTGGCATCCAGGATGAAGTTCATGAGGTACCTGACAACATAGGAGCACACGATTGGCTGGGGAAGCTGATTGACAGGTGCATGTTAGAGGCAGCGCCAATGAGAATGCTGGACTCACAGAGAGCAGGCGTCGGCTTTGGTCAAAGTGGACAGGAAGATGTTGGCAAAGTGGATGAAGAGAGCTCCGATGGCCTGCTTGGAGGTGTCGTAAAACCTGGAGAACAAGGAAATCAAGAACAAGAAATGTTGGGAAATGCTGGTGTGTGTGTGTGTGTGTGCACGTGCGAAAGAGTGTATGTGCAAGGAAATGAAGAAGAAGAAATGCAATAGGTTTGGCAGTTAATTTTGGTGATAATTTGTGTTGAATTTGGGGAAATCAATTGTTGTTTCAGTTGTGTTGAGCTATTGAAATGGTCCTGGTTTGTTTTCTCAAAACAAAAAACTTTAAAAGTGTGTGCATTTTGCTTAAAAACCAACATTGGTGCCAATACTTTTGTCAGTGACTATATAATACTATTTGTATTTAATTATTATTTCTAATAATAATTTATTATTATTAATAATAATAACCTAATAATAATAATATACTTTTTGAATACAACCAAAGCAATGAACCCCCGTAGGAAAGATTCTAGAGCACTTTGTAGTTCTTTAATCCTTGCCTTGTAGTGCTTTATGTGGAACCTTACATACTGCACATCCACTCTTTAAACACAGACAACATGAGAACTCTTTAAACGCAGACAACATGAGCACTCTTTAAACACAGACAACATGAGAACTCTTTAAACGCAGACAACAGCCTCATTAGGATCTTTCCTAAAAGGCATCAGTTTGCCAAGCTGATCAAGGTGTGTGTGTGTGTGTGTGTGTGTGTGTGGTGTGTGTGTGTGGTGTGTGTGTGGTGGGATGGGGCGGGGGGGGGGGGGGGGGGGCTTTCTCTGTAGTTCTTTAATTCCTAGAATGCAGGGAAAGAGTTCTCACCAAATCTTCCACGGTCTTCGCACCCCAATAGGCTCACGAAACCTCTTCACTGTAAAGACACACACACACACACACACACACAAATATATACACATTAATGTCATAGTAAATGCTAACAGTACATTTGTGTGGTTTATGATATAAGACAATGACCCAGATAGCAAGAGGCTGGCGGACCACTGTCGGTCCATAGGGGGCATAGCTGGCGGTCCGCTGGCATTTTGCTCATCGGTTCTCTGGCGGTCCGCTGGCGGGTTGCAGACAAATTGGCCAATATATTGCCACTATTGGTCTAAAATCTTTTTCATTTGTTCAGTTATACTCCATATATCATTTGTATAAACTTTTCTTAATATTCATGACAAGTTAAATATAAAGAGATGGGGGTCCAACGGCAGACCACCACTAGCGGTCCGCTATCTGCCAGTCTGATTTTGCTATCTCATATTTGTTGTATTATCAATCAGGCAAATGCAAGGACAGTCTACTCTGCCCTGAAGAATGCACAAGAGCCTTGTGATCACAACCCATACACATGACTACCACATCTAGATCAGATATAATGACTTCTGTTTCTTATCAAGCCTACAAAATCACAATCCCCCACACCTTATTTAGTCAGCTGGCACTTTTATCCAAAGCGACGCTGCTAAGTCAAGGGCCAGTCTCCTGGGAGCTCCTTCGGGTACAGTGCCTTGCTCTAGGGCACAGAAGGGACAGCCAGGAATTGAACCCACAACTTGTTCTGGCTACCGCATGCTAGCCCAGCTCCTAGCCACTACGCTACTACCGCATGCTAGCCCAGCTCCTTAGCCACTACACAACTACTGCATGCTAGCCCAGCTCCTTAACCACTACACTACTACTGCATGCTAGCCCAGCTCCTTAGCCACTACACTACTACTGCATGCTTGCCCAGCTCCTTAGCCACTACACTACTACTGCATGCTAGCCCAGCTCCTAAGCCACTACGCTACTACAGCATGCTAGCCCAGCTCCTTAACCACTACGCTACTACTGCATGCTAGCCCAGCTCCTTAACCACTACGCTACTACTGCATGCTAACCAGGCTCCTTAGCCACTACACTACTACTGCATGCTAGCCCAGCTCCTTAGCCTCTACACTACCACCGTCCACTTACATTTACATGTAGTCATTTAGCAGACGCTTTTATCCCAAACAACTTACAGAATATGTACTGTACTGAATAACATTCACACAACAGTGCAGAGGAGACCTTAGGTAGGAATTACTACTGCAGCAGTGATACAGTAATACTATTAGCCTACTAGAGGATAAGAGTGCCGACTAGTCAACTAGTAGTCATCGTGTGGTAGGAGGAGAACATGGTAGAAGAAGGGGAACATGGTAGAAGGAGGAGAACATGGTAGAATGAGGAGAACATGGTAGAAGGAGGTAGAGTAGGAAAGAGAGGGAAGTGCATGAGAAGTGTGTGTTAGGTGTGTTAACTTATCTATGTTTCACTATCTTTCTTTTATGAGGACATATAAAGGTTTTATTTGTTACGGTTATGTTTATTGATTGTCATGTGTTGACTTATCTACAGTATGCTTCACTATCTTTCTTTTATAATGGCATATAAAGGTTGGTTACGGTTATGTTTATTAACTATGTGGCATCACATGCAGGAAGGTGGAATAAGGAAAATGGTGTATTGGTACTCTTTTGTCTGCAGTTTGCATTAAAGATCTGTTGTTTTAAGGGTGTGTTTTTGAACATTCTAACAGAAGATTCCATTCTGCAACAATTCAAGATTCTAAAATTCCATGTTAACTTCAATCAAAGATCCTTGATTACTAGCTCCGCTTTAACCCTCTCTGCTTCAATGAAACAGGATATTCTTTAGAACATTTCTGTCACATGGAGTCAGTCTTGCCATTCATTTACAGTGTGAACCTCCCTGCAAACCACTTCCTCCTGTTTGTTTTCTTTAAAAAAAAAAAAAGTGTCAGTAGCTCTACTTGTCTGAAAATAACTTCATAACATCTATAAATATCTAGCCGACATACTGATCTATAGGACATTTCTGTACTAACAAGTATGCAGTAAATTGCTAGTAATTTGTTAGACATACTGAGAATTTTTCATTACCTAAGGTAACATAATTATGCATATGACATATGTTTAGGTGTAATTAAAGTCGGACATACTCACTATTTTATAATTTCACACATTTTAGCACCTAATTTGGTGACATGGATTGCACTGCTGCCTATGTTGAGTGAGTTCCTCAGCAAAGGATGGTTTATGCAACAGCCCTTCCCAGAGAGGAAGGGTCAATCATGTGACGATAGTTAACCCATCAGCAACCATTGTGGTCATGGGGATTTTTGTAATTACAATAATGACACTATTCTAAAAGCATGATGTAAAGGGGAAACCGCAAATATATCTCTAATCTCTTGCAATTCACAACTGGGTATTGTAAGCTTCTGCTTCCTGTTTTCCATTTCGGAAAGAGACCACATTTTAACATTTTAAATTTAGGATGATGAAATGAAATACATTATCTTTTTACTCTACATTTTGAATTGCACCATGGCTATGAATACATTTCAATTTTCTGACGTCAAAACCAGGCAGCACCCTTCTCCTTCAAACACGCTCTCAAGCAATCAACTGTGGAGAAATGGGACAGAGTCTAGACCTGCTAGAAGAGCACCTGAACAGAGGTGTGTGTGTGTGTGTGTGTGTGTGTATGTATGTACTCACATGTGCGATATGCATGGAGGCATGGAGGTGGGCAAGTGTGTGTGTGTGTGTGTGTGTGAGTGTGAGAGGCAGCAAGACAGAAAGAGTACATGGACTGAGACTGTTCTCAAATGAATAAATGAAATCCAGCTGAACTGAATGGTGATCAGGAAGCAGAACAAATTCTTCTGATGGGAAGGGATTCTAACCATACATCCTTGACATTTACATTCATTTAGCTGAAGCTTTTATCCAACGCCACTCTCAGCTGAGGGTTGACATAAAAGCTACAGTGCAATAATGAGACCTTAGAGCAACAGTACATTTGCATACAGTGCAAGATAACTAGAGGATGATGGTGCAGATATTTAAAACCGTTTCTTGGAGTCTGAGTCTCCCTGGACTGGGCGTGGGTTTTTCAACATTCTAACATAAGATTCCGTTTCGCAACAATTGAAGGTTCTAATGAAGAATATCTGGGTTCATTGAATGTTGAATTCAATGAACCCAGATATTCTTTAGAACGTTAATTTTCCAACATTCCCATCACACCGGTGTGACGGTACACCTTTAAGGGTTAACTGTCAGTCCTCAGTGATGACCAGGATATGCTCAGTGACATCACATATTGTAGTCCTAGTTCATACTCTGGCTCTGCAAAGCATAGAGACCATTTCAACTGTTACAGGCACAATAAATAAATTAAATGAAATTCAACTGAATTAAATGGAATTGAATTTAATTTATTCCTTTCTTTGCTCTCATCTACCTCCTTCTTCTACCACTTTCTCTTTCGACTACACTTTGACTAGTACTTAAAGCTTCTGCAGTCTCATCCTCTGGTAATAGCGTTGATTAATTGATGCAGTATTAATTGCTGCCTAAGGTGTCCTCTGCATTGTAGTTTGAATATTATTTCTAATTAAAGTTTTTTGCTGAATGAATGAATGTAAAATGCTGATGAGTTGAGTTAAATGGTAATGAGGCTTCGGTAGGCCCCTGTAGTGTCGGCGTTGGCAGTTGTAGAGCAGAGGGGCGTGTCTCTGTGAGCGAGCGAACACATAACAGGAAGACGTGCGAACAACAACGAGGAAGTGAATTCTATCACACACCGCTCCGGCCGCTCTCTGACAGGAAGTGACTTTTGCAAAATACAAATATTTGTGCTGAGTGTGACCATAAAGGGTGTTTTCTCTCCCTCTCTCTCTTTGTCGCTCTCTCGTTTCTCACTCTCCCCCGCTCCCTCTCTTGCCTGTTCACTCTAGTCTCTCTATTGTACTCTACTTTTCTCCTCCGTCATGACCAGTATCTCTCTCCCTACACGCATCACATCTTTTCTGTAATGCAAATGACGGCGCTGAGTGACTGGGTATCACAGAACAGCTTGTAAAAACAGTAGGCCTACTTTTTCATTCTCTCTCATTCTTTTACCCTCCCTCCCTCCTTCCCTCCCTCCTCTCCTCCCTCACCATCCCTCCATCCCTTTCAGGTCCTGTTTCACCACTTCTCTTTGCAACGAAGCAGACAAGACAACGAAATGATAATAGCACTATTCACCACAGCTTTCTCACCCACGAGTCACGCCAGCTAACAGCCTTGAGAGCCGTGCAAACACAAAGCAGTAAAACTTGATCCTGACCTGTGTCGGCAATGACTTCTGCTTCCTTGACTACAGTTTGAACTCTGCATTCAGTTATCTTTTGTTCTCATTCGACATATGAGCTGCCCATCTTGCAGCACATATAAACACGTCATCACCTGTATCATTAATATCGCAATATGACAAAATTCTAATTATGGGAAGGAATTCTACTGGTATATCGATAACAATACAATATAGCCCATCCCTAAGACATACATGGCCAACACATAATCAAGCAATCAATGATGCAATGCAATGCTTGACTATTCAGTAATGGATTGGTTATCATGCAGTCAGGTCGGCGGTGCCATGTGCCAATACGAAAAACGAACCGCTATGCCAACTCATTCATTCCCTCTGCTATGAGACTGTTAAATGAACATCATAAAGTATAAGACTTTTAAAAGAATAACATAACTACAACAATACTGGTTCTTGCACCCCGCTGCTCTTTTCTGTCACTGGCAAGTGAAGTGTGTGTGTGCATGTGTGTGGCTGTACACAGGTGATGTATGACTGCTGCAGTACCTACTTACCCATTTGTCTATTTATTATTCTTAACATTGTATACATTTTATACATTGTATGCTAATGCACTTTTTACCTTTTAACCCTTAATGGATGCGTTGGCTGTAAACCGAATTGCCCCTCGGGGAAGTTATCTAAACTGAACTGTTCTGCAGACACACTTCCTTCTAGATTCTTCTATTCTAACGAAGTACTGTGTGTGTATCAATTAAGTGCCAAAGACCACCTTTGATTTGCCTTATCTATTCAAGTCATGCAGGGGTCAATAAAGAAATTGACACACAGGGAAATTAACATAAGGTTAATCACATTTAGCAATGATTAGTGTCCACTGTGAGTTCAGTGACAGCTGCTAAATGGTTTGATTAACTGCCAAAACACACAATTTTTTCACCCCTTTGTTCTCTCGTGTGTGTGTGTGTGTGTGTGTGTGTGTGTGTGTGTGTGTGAGTGTGAGTGTGAGTGTGAGAGAGGAGAGAAAGAGAGAGGGCAGTGGGGGTTTGTAATGGGTCATATGGTCCAGTGCAAGTGCAAACATGAGACCTGCTGAAACAGCAAAATAGAAAATAAATAAATAAATAAATAACCACAACACCCAACCACAAGCTGTAGCGAGATAATATCAACCCCACTGGCCAGAAGACTCTCACAGCCAACTGTCTGGACTCTTCTAAACCAAATAACATCATACAACATGAGATCCAACAGAAAGGAGAAAAGAGGCTCCTTTCCTCCACCCCCCACTCTGTGAGGTCATATTGATTGACAGCTCCTTGGCTCCACCCCATGCACTGGCTGAAGTAATAACTGACAAGTCAGATGTCTCACCTGACGGATCCGAAACTGGCTAACATGGTAATAAGTAACCAAGTTAATGAGGTTGTCATGGAAAAGAAAAGTTAATCTCTCTCTCTCTCTCTCTCTCTCTCTCTCTCTCTCACACACACACAATTGTATTTTCAACATACTATTCTTCTAGTCATCTCGGAGTCATACAGTAACGCAGAAGATACACATTCACCACACAATGCAGATATGTTTCCACTCCTCCTCCCTCCCTCCCTCCCTCCCTCCCTCCCTTCGTTTCTTTCTTTCTTTCGTTCTCTCTCTCTCTGTCCTTCTGCTGTTCCTCGCAGTACACCATCTCTGTTGAGGTTCTTCTCTTACTCTCTAAACTTCTATCTCTCAATCTCTCCCTATCTTTGTGCGTCACATTTTGATAGAGGACATGGGCAAAAACGTGTCAACAAAAGTGTTCCTGTTTCAGAGCATATCTGGCATCGGTGCTCAAATACAGTCCGGGGTTTACAATCCCATAATACCCCCTGGGGGGGGGGGGGGGGGGGGGTCATGTGACAGGAAAAAAAGGCCTAACTGCTGTACTGCTGTCCAGGGGTGGTGAAAAGTGGGGGTGGGGTTCAGATACGACAGAGGTCCTGTGACACACCGCCGCTAAAACACACACACACACACCTAGCAGCAGTGCCAACAGCCAGCGCCTGCATAGCATAAATCCACCAAAGTCTTCAGAACACGACTCCGCTGATTGACATGATACAATATTTCAGTGCGGACTGACTGACCACACAAACACACACACACAGCCAGCTCCTAAGGCCTAAAACACATTGAAATTAATTCTGCCCAGACACAAAACCTATTCTCCTCCTTAGACACAAACAAACAGACACACACATACAACTCAAGTCAATCCTTCACTGCTTCCAAGCAACCACTGAATGCACAGTGCAGTGGATGTTGTCCCGCAAGAGTTGGACTTACGCAGTTTGTAGGCTAATGCATTGTTTTGGTAATAGGTTTGTTATGATCAACTCAAACAAACTGGTTTCTATTTGGTAATATTACGCACTGGAATTGGACCAGTGACAGTTGGATTCATGCATTTTGCACGGCATTGTTTCAGACTTAAATGTAGACAAAAGGCTCACAGACTGGGTTGCATGCAGCCTCTACACACTAAAGACTGGGGCTCTGTTTCCATTTTGTAATATTGTGCACTGGAATCCCCCAAAACAAATAATGACGAACTTTTGAAATGAAGCATAGTACAATCAACAATGACACGTATCCTAAAGGATTAATGCATCCAAGCAGGCTACAAAACAACAGCCACGTGTTAACGGGCCGACCTATAGGAAGAGCTACAATAGTCAGCTGAGACACTTAACATTCCAACAGGCTGATCGCAAAACAACGAATGCAGTAGGCCTAAAGTAATAATAATAACGGAGCAATGTTACAATTATGCAATAAAGAGTTGTCTAATATAGGGATAGGTTCCCTGTGAGATTTCTCACGTACACATTAGAGTGCTGAAAGCTACAACGGCGAGAAGCCCTTGGATCAGAACTCCGAAGCCATCCATTAAAGAGCCGTTATCGCAGCCGCGCGGCGTTGCCTTCGTTATGTCGCTCATGTTTGTCACCACGAGCATCTTGCTTCGTAAAAGTCTTCTCACGAGGAAAATACCGTTATATCCGTACATGTCCATGTCTCTTGATTAAAACTCCCTTAGACAAACAAAGGACAAGGACACTTCTTCTTCGATAACACAGTGCGAAAAACATCCAAACCGAGGAAGGACAAACGAAAGAGAGAAAGGCAGTAAGTTAATCCCCGTCAAGCCACATAACTTCAACCTAGAGCCAACCAAATGTGACTCAAAAGACGTGCAGATGGCGTTCTGTTGGGAAAGTTATCTTCGAAAAGTTGTAGTCAAGTTGAGACAAGACGGCAGCCGCCGCAGCTTCCACTTTCCCATTTTCGTGTTTTCCAGACCAACAATAAACCGAGCAGATACGCGAGATGCTGACGTCACCTCCTGCTTCGGTCAGAGAGGGAGACCCCTGGCTTTTGTTTGGAGCAGCGTTGTAACGTAACCGCAACAATTGAAGGTTCTAAAATTCTATGTTGAATTCAATGAACCCATATATTCTTTAGAACGTTCATTTCTCAACATTCCCGTCACACCGGTGTGACGGTAGCCTACTCCTTTAAGGGTTAATGCGCTCTGTCCCACTCGCGGCAGCGCAGACGCTGTTATGATACATTGTCAAACGTGCCTGTCTTCCCACGGCACGTTTTGTTTTTAGACACTATCAAGAATAAGATAGCCTACTGTCAATAGCTAAGCTCTGCTGCACACAAGTAAGGCCACTAGTGGTTCTGTTTTTTTTTTTGTTTTTTTTGTGTGTGTGTTTCGGCCAAAGGAACTAATTACTATAGGCTAATTACTATAATTACTATCCTATAGGCTATCACAATAAAGAAATTGCATTGTAATGCAAGAATCAAACTGACAAAGAGAAAAGGACATATTGACTAATCGGATATTGGCCTTTGGCAATTCGTCTGTGCGGATAGATGTTCCCTAGAAGTCGCCTGAATCAGGATAAGCTGAATTTGATGAAGCAACCTAGTATTTCTGTGACTACTGATTTCTTCGCCGGAGATAGGCTACCTTGGCCGGTGTAGAAACAGCTGCCGTCGTTGCGACACATGTGTTAGTCAATACGCAATCCATCAACTGCCACGTTTCTGATAATGTAAACTATTGCTCCACTAACCGGTCACCTGGTCCAAAAAATCAATCCAGTTGATGGAGTGTGTTGCTTTAGAAATGAAGCCTGCCTAAAATGAGACTAATGGTCTTTGACTGGAAACTTAGGAAAGTCGAAGAAAATTAGACAGACAAACAAAAAGACATATGGCCCGCTTTCTGATCCGAATGTATCTTTAAAGCAAGTATATGGTGACTATTTTTATACGATTGTTAGGTTTATATCAGAGGTTTACGCTGGGTCATTTCTTTCCATTGGTGGGTGCAAGCTTTTCATGCTGTCCGCAAAGATGCCATGGTTGCTTAGATCTCAAGGGTAGGATAACAGTTGTTTCACTGGGAATGGCAAACCACAATGATCGTGACTTCAATTATATTTTCGAGGCAGACATAGGCCCGGTGTCCACAGAGAAAGAGGCAAAAGAAGCTATGCCTATTTTACCAAATGACAGCCTGTCTGATATAAAACCCACGTCAGATCAGTGATTACCAAGCCAATCCGAATATGTGTCGCGCACGTCAAGCTACACCATCTGGCCAATATTATTAACTAAATTGTATGAATCAAAACGTTTGTAATCAGTAAGTGTCCTTTTGCGGATTGTGATGTCCTGTCCTGAATCTAGCATAGGCTTATTTTACTCAACAATATAGGCTAGCTTCGGTAGTAATGGTAGAAAATGTTCGGCACTATGTAGCCTAATGCCACGACATAAATATGGTAAGATCATCTATCGAGCATTAATTTATATCTTCATCTTTCATCTATCCATTCGTCCATCCATCTATCTATTCATCCATGATCCATTTTTTTATTCTTAATTCATATTTGGCTACTGCTCTTGCCCACATTTAGGATACTTATCCCACTAGAATCATACTGCGCATCACACCAAATGGGAAAAATGTGTGGCGAGGCTTATGCTTTAATTCCATGGCCAGTTCGCGGGATGCAGAAGGTAATCTGTGGTCTGCGCGCGCGTGCTTGCTAAAAGCCTCGGCAGATTAGGGCGCGCGAGCTCCTAACCATCTGTTGTCGACACCTCCCATCACCTGCCCGCGCACAGAAAACCATGGTCATGTAGGCCGCGGCGGCGGCGGCGCGCTCGAGGTCATCCACTTACCTCTTTGGTGATTGGGGATAAACTTCACGTGGGGCTGCTCGCTCTAACCGCGCGTTCTAATTGAGTGGCGTTGGATAACAATGACTGATATCTTAATCTATTGAGAGACAATGCAATGACTTGCGAATTAAAACGTGCACATGCAAAAAATGTTTTAATTTACAGATTGATAAGTGCGTCATGTGCAAACACCCATACGGTGGGACTTAATATTCTCAACTATTAGCCTATATCTTCCATAAAACGATATGCCGTAGGTACTAGCCTATTATTTCTTCTTTAAACCTTGATTACACATTTTTTTCCTCCCTCATATATATCCGCCAAGTGTTTACTGTAAGTGAGAAGGTGGAATATTCCGGTGTATCTGGGCGTGTTCTGGCCGCTAGAGGACAGCGTTGGCGCAGAGATTCGTTATGATAAATCCAATTTCATTGTTTTTCACAAAGCAAAAAAATATTTCCATCATCACACAATAAGAGACCGGGTGAATATTCTGCAACAATAGTATATTATGGGGCTTTCATATGCATATTATTACTGTTGAATTCTGATGATTGTTAAATAGCCCCATATTGATGTTGGAAATGTCAAACTGAGGTGACGAGTAAAGCTGGGTTTGGACTTCGATCTGTTTTCACCCACGCCCCTACCCCTACACAAGGTGGTGGACGTGATCGTCATTCCCTAGAAATTAAATGGCATGGATTCAGATTAGCCTATAATAAGGGTCCGAATAAACTTCTGAAAAAGTCAAACAAGCGGACAACAGAACAAAAATACATAAAGCCGATCTCAATAGTGCGCTGTGGATGGCTGTGCGTAAAATATTACTCCTTAACCAATGTGGTTAATAAAGTTTTCAAATAGCTACTGACCATCCGAAATAACTGATTTAGTCTAATCATTGTTTTAATAAATAAGCATACGGCAAAGATAAGAGAAGCCATTCTATTTCAAGTTACAGAAGGCACCAAATTGCATTTTAAACTAGGTGCAAGATGCACTTTCCGCCGTTATAGTTACATTTCCAACACCCTTGGTATTTTTACACTGAAACGCAGTCTTCACCTCCAAACTGTAAACATTTAATTAATTTCATTCATTTAAAACATTTAATAAACTTCACACTTTCTAAATTGTTCTTAAGACATTCCTGGCAAATGCGTAAACTAGGCTACATTGTGTAATCAGCTCTAGTAGCCTACAGCAAATACGTGTTCACACGATAGGAGCCAAAGGCCCTCTTGACAGGGGGAGGAGGCTTCGGCATTCTATTTATAATTGGCCGAACAAATTTTGCAACTGCTGTAAAGGTCGATGAAGGAGTTGGCTTGAAAATAATCTGAAGATTTTTAGACATGCGCAGATGTAGGATGCCATATTGGAAGGAGGATTTGGCTCGAGCAGCTGAAAGAGACACGGCTCGCGCTGTCTTCAACCAAACGAAAAGAGCTCGCGAATAAAGACGTGGAAAAAAACTTGATTGCGGTAAGATAAATGATCGCTTTTGGCTTCTTTAAGTTACTATGAAAGTGCTTAGTGTAGAGTTACTCAGTTCTCCCCGAAACGACCAACACGAAAGCTTTTTCCTGTGTAAAATATTTAACTGGTCGGAGGCTCGTTTCGCGGAATCAGAAATAGCGAAGCTTTCAGTGGGCAAGTTGTACAAAGTGTCATTATGTAGCGCATGTAATTATGGCTTTTCGGCAACATCAGAAATGCATTAAATCTACTTTCGATTCCCTCGCTCGCGGTTTAACAACATTAATTTGCGGATTGGATATGTGCAAATAGTTAAGAACACCAAAGTGTTTTCGGTTGACTGACATAAAATATGTATTTTTCAGGCCATTGTGTTATGTCATTGAGTATTCGAATATCAGGCTGTTGTCGATTGAAGTTCGACAACCTGTCCAAGCCGTGTTGAATTCCCAGATGACACGGTGTTTTTCTTCCGCATAAACATGTAAACTTAACAAGATTCGATTTAAAAATGCCTTGTTTTTCGCTCAAACATGAGAGTGTATGTAGATGGTAAAGCTGATAGGCAGGCAGAGTCGCTAGTGCACAGCGAACCGCGGTGATATGTCAAAGCCACTTTCAACATGGCGGTTAAGGTGTGTAAAACTGCACACAAAATCTTTGAATAGGGAAAAAATAAAACGATGCGACATAACCATTCGATTTTAGTTTCGTTCGGTGCACATTGACGTGCTCTACTGAATTAAATTCGAAGCAAATGTGAGGCTTTGTCGTCCGAGTTTTTTTCCGCTACAATACTTTTAGACTGTGCAAAGTACAGAGGCGGCGTGCTGAATACGTAACGACCCAAGGAGGTCTGCACACAGGGAACCGCGGCGATACCCCGTCACACACACACACACACACACACACACGTACACATACACACACACGCGCGCGCACACACACACACACATAGACACACACACAAACACACACGCACACGCACACACACACACACACACACACACACACACACACACACACACACACCAAGCAGTTCCTCTTTCGGTTTTAACCCTCGTTGCAATTTTCACATAGGCTATTGTATTATTAATACGTGTAGAAAACGCACTGTGAACCGCCCTTCCATTTTATAAAAGCAAAGCTCTTGGAGAAGTAAATGTTTTCGATGACTGTGATATAACACGAGCTGTTTAATTCTCATCCGTCAGCTCAATGTGGAATTTGTATAATGAAGTTGTTAATTGGTGGAACGTCGTGAATCCGTCTAATTACAAGGTTTTTTTTGCTGAGGGATGGCAAATCCTGGGTAGTACCCGCGTGCATTATTGCAGATAATTATTTCCGGATTTAAGGCAAATTGGCATTTGAGAAAGAGAAAATAAATGCATCGTGCGCCTGGGGGTTTAGTGCTAATGTAGCCATAGCAGTCAATAATACACAGACTTAAGTCAAAATGAATCCAGGTTCTCCTAGTCCGGCAGATTTTTCCATTGTGGTATCGCGCTGACAGACCGTTCCACCATAAATATTCTGCGAATGAGAGGAAAACAGAGTTGCAGTCGAGTGCGCAGCTATTGGTCCACCGAAGGGTGTGTGCCGTTAACGACCGAATGATATTGAGGACGGGGCGCTACGGGATAAAGACGAAGTGATCCAATCGTGTGTCGGCTTTCTCGTCATCTGAATTAAATGGGACAAGTTGGGCAGAGAGAGAGAAAGAGAGAGAGGTGGGGATACAGAGTCAAAACACACCGTGATAAATGGGTTAGGCACGTGGCTTGCAGCTCGCAGCTCAGTCGCGGGATGGGTAGGTGTGCTGCTAGAACAGCGTGTAGCCAATGTGTTTGTTATTTTCTTCAAGGTCAGCCTCGTGCCCCCCAATCCCCTCCCGTTCATCGACTGGGCAAGGAGAATGATAGAAGTTTGCCCGCAGCGGGGGCGCGCGTGACACAGACCCGTTCCGTGAGTAATGCGATCGGCTGGGAGAGCAAGCGGATCGTTTGTCCTTGGGTCGGCTAGAAGGCATCGTGTGTCGGCCGCCTTTTAAGCCTACCGCCGGTGCTTTAGGCGAATAGATTGCACAATTTCGCGCAGCCCCCTACGCAGCATGTTTTGAAAACACAGGCCTATGAAAGGCTTCCCCCATTAAGAAAACACCCGTCTCCTACATCCCGTCGGGTTTCCATAGAACTGTGACAACACCGCGGAATTCACCCTCCCCACCACACGCTGCTGTAGCAGCAGCGCTACATACAGTAATTCTACCTTACCAACTATGATCCAGGTTATGGAGGCTTCAGACATAAGTGTCCTTATGGGTCTACACACATCTCTTGACCTACAGCCTGTAATGAGGTTGAGATGCTCTTCTTTTATAGCTGAGATTAAGCCGAGTATTTTGGTTACAGAGAAAGATGATTGCAACCTGTTGTGGATTGGATCTGGCAGTGATTATGGAAAGGAAAATTAAATTATTATTTGTGTGTATTTGTTTGTAATACTGTGGTTGTCTCTGACAAAGAGAGAGAGAGAGAGAGAGAGAGAGAGAGAGAGAGAGATGTTTTTTGTTCTGTTCTGTGTATTTATGTCTCTTCCTGTGTCATGGAGCAGTATTCAGATGAGAGTGAGCCCCAGTCACATGGTCTGATGTTGTTGTGTCTTGCTGGCAGCCAGGGGAGCGTTGACGAAATCACAGAGGGTTGCTATGTAACAGAATGATGTCACAATGGAAATGACAGAGTGGTAGTGTGGGGTGACATCAGCAATGTTGATATGCTTGGGATGACATCATTTGATATGCCAATGAAAATTGAATCTGCCATTTTATTTGTGTAATCTCTAACAACCAAACAGACAGACAGACAGACAGAGAGACAGACAGACAGACACACATGCGCAAACACACACACATGTGGCATAGCCTACAAAACAGGGACGGATTAGATTAAAAAGGATTATTTAATGTGATTGACAAAGCTACAATGTCATAATAATAAAAAGAAAATCAGGCTTGAATTGTCTTCGTAAATCCTTTAATGCTCTTTTAGAACTTTAACAGCTTCTGGCTTTTGGATGGACAGAGAGAGAGAGAGAGAGAAAGAGAAGAGAGAGAGAGAGAGAGCATTTAGCATCTAGTGCATGTGGCTGGAAGTGAGGCTAATCAATATAGTCCTGGAAGTAAATCCTTGGCTTTGTTGTGGTCTGATCTGCGAGGCAGTATCAGAGTAATCCTTAAACCCAATCTGGGTGACTCGCAAAGTGGGAGAGAGAGAACTGTACATATGTGTGTGTGTGTGTGTGTGTGTGTTTTCTTTTTTTTAGTGTGGGGGGGGGGGGGGTAGGATTGGGGAGTAGGTACCCAGGAGAGGAAGAGAGAGATAGAGAGAGAGAGAGAGAAGGAGGGAGGGAGGGAGTACTGTACAGTGAGATTTGTGTTTTCATTTGTATGCCCTGGCAGTGAAATTGCACTCATCATTAGCAACAAAGCAATGCAGAACTGACATCTAGACCGACAAAAGCAGACAAGATAACAAGAACAAGGCAGGGAGAGGGAGAGAGGGAGAAAAGGAGAGAGAGAGAGAGAGAAGGTGGGAGAGAGAGAAAAGAAGGGAGTGTGAGAGAGAGAAGGAGGGAGTGAGAGAGAGAGGGACAGAGAGAAAAGAAGTGAGTGAGAGAGAGAGAGAGAGAAGGAGGGAGTAAGAGGTGGGGGATACATGAAAAGAAGGGAGGGGGTTAGAGAGACAGACCATGTGAGACAAATTAAATGTGTTTTTGCCTCATTCCAGCACTGTGTGTGTGTGTGTGTGTGTGTGTGTGTTTATGTGTATGTGTGTCTGTGTTTGTGTGTGTGTGTGTGTGTGTGTGTGTGTGTGTGTGTGTGTGTGCGCGCGCGCCAGTGTGTGTGTGTCAGTGTGTTTGTGTGTGTGTGTGTGTGTGTGTTTATGTGTGTGTGTGTGTGTGTGACTGTGTGTTAAGTAGGATGGTCATTATGTGGTAGGGAGCAGAAAGACACTCTCAGAAGTGAACAGAGTTAATGTGCTAGGTAACCCGGATCTCTGAAGCGCAGTGTCGAGCCTGGTGGGAAGACGTGGATACATCTCCCCATCAGTGCATCTCCTCTCCACTCTCGGGAGTGTTCCTGGGAACAATGAAATATGAATCAAAGTTTCAGTAAGCCCATCCTTTCCCAGTAGGTAGGCTTTACATGGCAAGTCTAAATTTTCCAGAAGAGATGAAGAGGCAGATTGTGAGCAGACTGAAAGAGCAGGAATGATAATTTATGAATGTCTCTGCACTGCCAGAGAACTGTGCTAATGACCACAGATAGGTCCACAAGACCTATCCTCCTGTTTTGTGACGGTTGTGTGTGTGTGTGTGTGTGTGTGTGTGTGTGTGTCAGTCACATCGTGATAATGTATGAATGTCTCTGCACTGTCAGAGAACTGTGTTAATGACCACAGATAGGTTCACCCCAGCAGGGGTGAGCCTCATGCGATTCCTTGATCTAAAGCGATTTATGCCTCCGACTCGGTGTTTTGTGAAGGGTGTGCATGTATGTGTGTGTGTGTGTGTGTGTGTGTGTGTGATTCCTGTGATTTAAAACTATTTATGCCTCTGACTTGGTGGTTTGTGAAGGGTGTGTGTGTGTGTGTGTGTGTGTGTGTGTGTGTGATTCCTGTGATTTAAAACGATTTATGCCTCTGACTTGGTGGTTTGTGAAGGGTGTGTGTGTGTGTGTGTGTGTGTGTGTGTGTGTGTGTGTGATTCCTGTGATTTAAAATGATTTATGCCTCTGACTTGGTGGTTTGTGAAGGGTGTGTATGTGTGTTTGTGTATGTGTTTGTGTATGTTTGTGTGTGATTCCTGTGATTTAAAACAATGTATGTCTCTGACTCGGTGGGTTGTGAAGGGTTTGTACATGAAATCTCTCTGCAGGCTCAGGGGAAGAGCTAAGTTCTGACCAAACACAAACCCAACCACTGCGCTGATTCATATGTCGTGTTAGAGGTCAGAGTGTGTGTTTTTGTGTGCATGTTAAATGTTTGTTTGTGTGTGTCTCTCTGTGTCTCTCTGTGTCTCTCTGTCTCTCTCTCTCTATCTCTCTCTCTCTCTCTCTCTCTCTGTGTATGTCCCATCACAGTGTCAATGAATAGGGCCATCAGGGTAAATATTGACAGAGTTGTTAAGCAGGATTTTTTTTCTTTCAATGGGGAAAACAACTCGAGTTGTTGAGAACAGTGGTTCTGTTGAGAACAGTGGAACACTGGTGTGCTGTGAGGAACCGAATGTACTTTTATACCGGCTCATGAAATAGGCCAGAGGGGTATTTTTAAATGCATCAATGACACAGCTTCTTAATCCAAAAAGTTTTCAGGTAGTCATAAAGTGATTGTTATAAAGTATCCTAATTGATCTATTATGCAGCTCGGTCAGCATCATGTGATATGCCTATCGTTGTGGTCTCAGCCCAGGAACATGCATAGCAATAAGTTACTTTTACATGTACATTCACATTCATTCATTTAGCTGACACATTTATCCAAAGCACCTTACAACAACCAAGGGACTATAAAGGTACAGTGCCACTAGGATGGTTCATTGAATTCATCATAGAGTTTTAGAACCTTCAATTGGAACTTAGAATGTTCAAAAACCTACACCTTTAAGGGTTAAAGCAGAGCCATATAGACCCCTTCGCAACGGCGATGAAAACATAAACATTCGGGTGGGTGTGACGTCACTGGAGGCAGAAACAATCATTTGGATAGTGAGGCGGCTATTTGAATAGTACTAGTGAGGCGGCTAAAATCAGACAGTAATCTAAAATCTTTGCTAAAATGTGTAACGATATAACACAATATGTACATACACTCAGTGTACGTGATCGGGAGGATTATTTGAAAAAACTAAGGCTACATTATCAGATGGGACCATCCTGACAGACCCAATACCGTCAGTGATTGGAAAGAAGAGTGACAGGTTTGCCATCAGTTAATTGGCCGGACATTATTGAAAAACCGAGTGTCTACAGTAAGGAGAAGCTGAGGGTGTGTAAATCATTGAATACATATAACTATCTCCTAAATGGGCATGTCCAAGACTTACAATAGGCCTACAATGACGTATGGGATGAGTTTTGTGTTTGCCGAACCAACATTTTACCGAGCCAGTGCCAATGTCACAAGGCAAAGATGTATCGCAAACGTGCTAATTACCAACCATTTCGTTCGAAAATTCTAAAACAACGTTTTTTAATAGTTAAAAATAACATTTGATAAATTAACCTCACATTTTTCAGTAGCCATAGGTGTGTAGATTTGAACAAAATCTAGTTTGTTTCTTAATTTTGTTTACCATGCTCGGAGTTTAGTGCTGGGCCTTACACAGTAGCTTCTAGTAGTAGCTAGTAGCCTAATCAAGGATCTTTGGTTTAGCTCAGTCACGGTAAAATGTAATTTTTGGTACATAGCTAATTTAGATACACTTATGGTGTGGGTGCTTGCGTTTCTTTAGGAATCCACCGTCTTGGTTTGTATAGAAATTAATATTAAGTGACATACATGTAAAGAGGTTGGAAATAAGGGACGATTGAGTCAAACGAACAACTACGTTCTCACTGGAAACTGTAGCCTACTTATTTCAAATTTAACCGATGACTTTTTCGGTTCTGGCACCCGACAGCACAGCAAGATGAGACCATGATAACCTTTAGCCTCCCAAATATGACTGTTGGTTTAGCTTCCCAGCTGAGGTGATGGTTTGTTTTGCCTCCAGTGAACGTAATGACGTAGGCTCAGAAGGTACCTATATGGCTCTGGGTTAAAGGTGTGGGTTTTTCAACATTCTAACATAAGATTCCGTTCCGCAACAATTGAAGCTTCTAAAATTCTATGTTGAATTCAATGAACCCAGAAATTCTTTAGAACGTTAATTTTCCTAACATTCCAGTCATACCGGTGTGACGGTACACCTTTAAGGGATAATAATGTGTGTCGGTTGGTGTGCCTTTTTCGTTTTGGTTCGACACTTGGTGTGCCTTAGCCCCAAGAAGGTTGAGAAGCTCTACTCTAGGTGGTCCCCTGCTCCGAATAGAAGTTAAAAGATCACAGAGACTAGAAGATAGCACAGGATTTGGGAGTGAGTCAAGGAACGGGGAAATCAAAATGAAGTTACAGGGGAAATCCCCATCTGTGACGCAAATGCTTATAATGAAAATCAACTCTCTCTCTTTCTCTCTCTTTCCCTCTCTCTCTTTCTCTCTCTCTCGCTCTCTCTTTCTATCTATCCCTCTTTCTCACGTTACATGTGAATTGACTAATGGCCTCCTTACACCAAACAACTTTGACAAGATTTGGGAAAGATTATTGAAAGATTGTAGTCTTTTGAGTAAAGCTTGAATGGGGGGGGGGGGGAGTCTTTCAAGAGTCTTTCCCAAATCTTGTCAAAGTTGTTTGGTGTAAGGAGGCCATTACTTACTGAAGTCTCTGGTATGGGAAATAAAGTCCACAGGGACATATGCCATGTGGCTTAAGCAGAACAGACTGTCCCATTCTATTCCCAGACACTGGAAATTACATTTAACTAGATAAATGTAAAATGTTTTTTTACTACTACAATTTTATACCAGTGAGTGTTGTAACAAGATTTATGTAGACTGACGTAGGTTGGTGTCAGTGTAAGAATCAGTGTAAGCAAATGGTGGATACTTTGCCATTTAGCATGTAGAAGTATGCAAACATTAACTCTAACCACTAACCAGTTGAAATTAGATACTTTTCTCATGCAGTTTTCTCCCAATTTGATTTGATAGCCTACAATAACTATTTATCAGTTGTTCAACTTTGCGTGTCTTGCTTCTTGATCTGATGGCTATTGTTTGCTAACCGTTCATGTTTGTACTTGTGTTATTCTGTCATATGATGGATAATTGGAAATATTCTGAAAAAAAAAACAACATGTGAGAACTATGAATTATGTGATGACAGTAAGACAGACCACAGCATAGGCTACCTGTTAAAACTGTTTTTGCTACCCAACAGAAAGTACTATGAATGTAAGCTGCAGTAGGCAAACTCCGACAAGGGTCATGTGTTCTTCTTGTTGACAGACAAGATAACCTGACCTTTGACCTCTTTGCGTTGTAGGCTGGGCGACGGCGTGGCATGCTCTGAGAATCAGGTTGGTGACACGAGGTTACCACGACAACCACCGCCGCAGGATGCAGTCGTCAGCTGGTGCGCAGGAGCGGTTGATGATGTCATCGGGTGGGCCAAGCACAAGTCCGTCCAATGGGAAGCTGGAGCGGCAGGTCTCAGGTGAGCTCAGGGTTCTGCGCTTACTATCTGAAGACACTGCCAGAATCTCCAGGGTTCTGTACTTCCTGTTCCGAGTTCTAGGTACCTTGCCACTGTCAGAATCTCTTCCTAGGAAAGAAAGGTCAGAACACAAACAGTCACTGACCAGAAATGTCTGGAGTGTGTGTATGTGTGTTTGAGTCACTGGTAAATGGAACCCATAGAAAAAAGGAAGTGATTGTTTAGCTGATAGGAGCTCTCACGGAAGTGAAGATTGCAGGGAAATGCCTGCATTCTCCCCTGTCTTATTTGTCTCTATTGTAACTCAGTAACACATTTTTTTGTGAGAGTGTGTGTGTGTGTGTGTGTGTGTGGGGGGGGGGGGGGGGGGGGGGGCTGCATGGACATACACAGGATGAAATTTCAAAAAAGAGCCTTGCAGATTGTTGGGGGATTCACAGAGCTTCCTTGCTTCATTGCATTAGATAACGTGTGTTTTGTGTTTTTAAGTGTGTGTGTGTGTGTGTGTTTGTGTGTGTGAGAGTGTGTGAGAGTGTGTGAGAGTGTGTGAATGTGTGTGAATGTGTGTGTGTGTGTGTGTGTGTGTGTGTGTGTGTGTGCGCGCATGCGCCTGTGTATCTGTGTGTAACTTTCCGAGCATGTTTCATACGTCTCAGTATAATAAAGTGTAAGCGTGGATGTCATAATATTGACACAATGTCAGACACATGCCTTGGCAGCCACTGCATTCCGTCATTAGCGGCTCATGTAACATTCAAGACACTTAATCGGCACTCATCCGCCTAGCTCTCATTATCAGTCTTTATTATGACAGCGTGAGTGCAGTGTCACTGTCAGGCCTAAACTTGAAATGTGGCGAGTGCGTCAGGTGTCTTGCCAAGTCGGTGATTGGAAGGAGAAAGGCAGTAAGAGAGGTCTGGTGGGTTTTCTCTGGTGGAAACATCATG
>NW_027468664.1:24408065-24415565 GCF_046254945.1 Alosa pseudoharengus | reverse complement strand
AACACCATCCAACACAGGCAGTGGTACTCTGCCCACTAACCCATACTGAACCAAAGATTCTAGAACGCTACACTCTAGAATCTTTGTACTGAACAGCAGGGCACAGATGCAGTGTTCTAAAACCGGTTCCGGTCCTTGATTGTGATTGGCTGAATCGCATTCAATGCTGTTGTAAAATGCAGCATAAACATACACCTTGACCGCATTTTATTCTATATTACTGCGCTACCACAACTTGATAGAAAAGTTGGGAGTAGCTGTGTCTCGACGTTGCTTGGCAACCATTCTGATAGAGGAAATATATTTCTTGGCGGAAGAATGATTATCTATGAATAAATCGTTACATTTCTCGTTGCTGTGCCTTTATTTTATGAAATCTTGTCAGATATGTAGTAGCCGTTTTAGAAAAGCAATAAGCCACTCGAGTCCGTAGGTTACACTGATTTTTCAAAAGCTAAGGGAGGTTGTAGGCACTCTGCTAGCGCATCGTGCCTAACAACGCCCCTTAGCTGTTGTAAAATCAGTGCAACCTCTCGGGGATTATTGCTTAATTCTATTAGACTAAATGGTATGATGTTTGGCAAGTGCTTTATACATCTACACACTCACTCACACACTCACATTCTCACTCACTCACTCACTCACATTCTCACTCACTCACTCACTCACACACTCAGTCACTCACTCACTCACTCACCCACCCATCACTCACTCACTCACTCACATTCTCACTCACTCACTCACTCACACACTCAGTCACTCACTCACTCACTCACTCACTCACTCACTCACTTTCTCACTCACTCACAAAGTGCAGCCTGGAGGATTACCTCATCAGGAGCTTACTGTGCTGATTTCTGATTGGTGGTTCCAGGTGGAGATCAGCCTGCAGAGCAGCTTCCAGCCCGGCATGAAGCTGGAGGTGGCCAATAAGGGCAGCCCGGACACCTACTGGGTGGTCACCATCATCACCACCTGTGGCCAGCTGCTGTTGCTACGCTACTGTGGCTACGGAGATGACCGTAAGGCGGACTTCTGGTGCGACGTCATGACGGCGGACCTGCACCCTGTGGGCTGGTGCACGCAGAACAACCGAGTCCTGATGCCGCCGGAGGGTAAGCACCTGCCCAAGCGCACCTGTACGAACCCATACACCTGTACCATCAGTTAATGCACCTGTATCATCAGTTATCACACTTGTATCATCAAACATCAGTTAACTCAGCTGTATTATCAGTTATTGCACCTGTGGCAAACAATACACCTGAATGCCTAAGCTAACATACCAGTACCATCAACCCTTAAAGGTGTAGAATGTTGGGAAATGAACGTTCTAAAGAATATCTGGGTTCATTGAATTCAACATGGAATTTTAGAACCTTGAATTGTTGCGGAACAGAATCTTATGTTAGAATATTCAAAAACCCACACAAACCTAGTTGTATACCTTATACATGTTTCCATAGGTACCTAATACACCTGGATCCTCCACCTGTACTAACTAAAACTCCTGGCGGACTAGCTAACACACCTGTAGAAAATAACATGCCTGGACTATCTGTTGGTGTATTCTCAAGGCCTGACACACGTGCGATAACTGATACACCTGTTCTAAAGTACCTCATCTACCATAAGTCACTTAAATAATATCTCCTATCTGCCATACTTATCGCTTGCTGTTTTTCACATTCAGTGACGCTTCTGTTGTCTCACACACCCTAGTAGCATCTCCCTCTTTATGTGCAGTCTCAGCATTACCTGCCTTAAAAGATCTGTGTAAACATTGACATTACATCAAGGTCGTTTCACATCAGTGTGTAGCTTTTAAAAAAGTTGGTTGTTTGTGTTGACAGTTTGTGTATTGGACTGTGTGTGTGTGTGTGTGTGTGTACGTGTGTGTGTGTGTGTGTGTGTTTGTAAGCAAAAGAGAGGTAGTTGTGATAGGCGCATGGCGAAAGTTGACAGCTCAACTTAGGCAGTGACCTGTGGTTTTCTGTATGTGATATTGCACATTAGCCCTGTGGTCTAAAATATGAGCCCTGTGTGTGTGTGTGTGTGTGTGTTTGTGTGTATGCACTTGTGCGAGTGTGTGTTTATTTATTCAGTGCCTGTTTCTTGGGAGTGTTTGGTCATGCTCTGTCTTGGCCTGTCACAATGATTATGTTATCAACATGATTACATCACAATGATTACGTTACATACATGAATACAACATAAAGCTGAAACATATTGCCCAACAGTTGAGTTTAAAGTTGCCCTCTAATCAGGCTACTGCATGCTAGCCCAGCTCCTTAGCCATTAGCCATCAGACACCATCACATCCAGCTTTCAACACCTGTAGTTTCAGGTGGGGAGGGGCCTTGTTCATGGTTGAAATGAAAGTGGTGTAAAATTACAATGATCTCATTTATTTTCTGGGACTATATATATTCCAGTAAAAATTGATAGTTTAGCATCCACTCTGATTATTTTGTAAAAAGTAAAATGTCCCTCTCTTTCACTCACTCTCTCTCTCACACACACACACACACACACACACACATTTATTGAAAATCCATTACTAACTTAAATCCCATTACTTCTAAACAAATGTCAAGAGGCAAATGAACAGTTATATAAATATGGCATTGCTGTGTGTGTGTGTGTGTGTGTGTAGGGTGTGATTTGTGTAAAAACCACAGGGAGGGATGATTTTGAATAAGTTTGTAACCCCCCCCCCCCCCCCCAAAAAAAAAAAGAAAAAAAAAATGAATGAACGATTCATAGCCTAGTAATGCAATAGCTAATAATAGCCCATATTCATTTTGCCACCTTTGTAACATTTTAGTTTTAGTTTACAGTGGTGTATGACTTTAAACAGCGAGTGTGCTTGGTATGATGATCAGTTCCTCTAATGCAGGGTAGGACTACGTTTTGACAAGCATACAAATTCACCTTGTTCTTGCCCCATCTGAAATGACTCCTCTACTTTTGCTGCCTCCATCCTTTCTGTATTTGTTGTGTAAAAAAACGTTGTATATGATGGCACTGAAGTCTTAAGTGAGTGAATTGGCTCACAGTGTTAGTTGGTAACCAAATAGCCTACACATTGCGCTACACGCTGTGTAGGCTACGTGCATTCTCTCTCCTGCTGATTTGCGTTCAGTAGCCAAGTGCGTAATATTGCAAAAGTTGAAAAAATAAATGTGTTTATTGTAGCCTACAGAAAATAAATAGCCTACTATCATACTGTCAGTTAATTGGCTACAGTGCAGTGAAGAGTTTGGAGAGTAAAGTTATAGGGCAACTTGACATTTTATGAAAATAATTTACGAACCAGAACATAAAGACCATGAAGCTTCTATTTCTTGCAGCTGTTAAAACACCCGCTAGATAGTTTAAATACCCACAAACATTCGTTTTTGCAGTACAGATTATTTCTGAAAGTTATTTGTCTACTAGGCCTAGCCTACTGGCTGATTTATCAAACGAGTGCTTTCTCGTTCGTCCTCCGCAAACTACAGGTGTTTCGGTAGAGAGCCATTGAATAAGCGATGCCAAGCAATTTCTGTAACACTTTTTGTGACATTTAGCAAATATCTCATTTAATGTAAGTTCCTTCGGACAATAGGCCTACGTTCTACTCTACGTGCAGTTGTCCTCCATCTCAGTTGCATCAGTTTTCTAATTTTGAAGGTTCTAAAATATGACGATATGCTTCACTGAATCTTTCTCGTTTTCTTTCTAACTTTTCCATTGAAACTAGCCATTGATGATGGATTACACACTCGACATTCTGAAATGTCCTGCACGATCAAGGCCAAATTAAGTTATCATGCAGCCACTGTGTCAGCAGCATGAGTGCTGATGGTGACAGTGCGTTTCTGATGTCAGATTATTATGTAGGCTAGCCTACTAGACTGTTCTCACGTTGCAGAGCTTTACTTATATGAAGTAGCATTAATCAATATGAGGGGCAGAGGGGGATAAATGTTGTCCCCACCGGGATAAAAATAATTTAGCAGAGGTAGGGATAGGAAAACCGCCTACAAATCGCACTCTGTAGTGTGTGTGTTTAATTGGGAGAGTGGTTGTTTGCACGGTTCAGGCAGGTTTGTTTGTTCTTCTGGTTGTTAACACGACATATACATTACCCCTGCATGCTCACACATCATCATGGGGATAAATCCGTGGGGATGATGCCCTGTGCTCTCTCTACTGTAAGTAAGACACATGTCTAAATCTGCGTTGACACACAGGGAATCTGAAATATTCACCAATGTTTCATAAGTAACCAAACAGAGTCCATGCAACATTGATATGTGTGTGTGTGGGTGTGTGTGTGGGTGGGTGGGGGGATATTTAGTTTTTTATAAATTCCAAGTATCTTCTGAACATTGTGTTTGGGTAAGATGATATTTCCGTACCAGCGCTAAGTGTTTTAAATAGCTTGGCAGGGTTTATAGTAGCACATATGTGTTGTTGGGTAACGCTTCTTAGGATCTTCTGCAGGATATTTTCTTTAAAATCGAAAACCTTAAAAGTAAAACAAAAAAAACTCTCAGTTAGGCGTATTTATTTGGAGATTTGTGCATTCTAGAGCAGTATGTACTGTATGGCTGTGTGGGTCTTTGTATGAAGAGCTGTAGCTTGCGTATGTATTTGGAGATCTGTGCATTCTTAGAGTATGGATGACTGTGTGGGTCTTTGTATGGAGAGCTGTAGCTTGCCAATGATTGCAGGACTCCCAGTACAGTAGGGGACGTGAAGAGTGATTTACTAAAGCTTGAGGTGTGGGTTGTTTTTGCTGTGTAATTGGATGCTTTTTCAGACTCACTGCACTGTCTTTGTGTTGTGCTGTGTACATTTGTGTGTGTGTGTGTGTGTGTGTGTGTGTGTGTGTGTGTGTGTGTGTGTGTGTGAGAACAAAGAGAGGGAGGAGAGGGTATGTATAGAAGTCTGTATAGAAGTCTGGATTGCACTGTGTGTGTGTGTGTGTGTGTGTGTGTGTGTGTGTGCCACCTACCTCTGCACTGGTGCTGGTGTATGTTAGTCACGTGTCTTTCTGTCTGTTTGTTTCTCAGATGACGTTTACCTAAGAAAAGGTAAGCAGACATTCTGAATAACTTAACGCCTGCCTGCTCAGGAGACGCTCAAGCACATATGCATGCTCCTCACACACACACACACACACACACACACACACACACAAACACAAATCTCTCTCTCTTTCTCTCTCTGTCTGTCTCTCTCTATGTCTTTGTCTCTCTATGTCTCTCTGTCTCTCTCTCTCACACACACTTTCTATTCCTGTCTCATTCCTACCTTAGATGTCTTCACCTTTCATCTATTATACTCTTATACTCTTACCCATCTCATCACAGCTCTGAGACTCCTGCATCTATCTATCTATCTATCTATCTATCTATCTATCTTCTGTTCTCTATCCCTCAATTATTTTTAAGTCCTCCTCATCTCTCTCTCTCTCTCTCTCTCTCTCTCTCTCTCTCTCTCTCTCTATCCCCATCTTTCTCGCTCATCTCCATAGTGTTTGCTGTAGTCCAGCTCTGTGTCTGTTACTATCTGTGTCTGTGTATATGTGTCTGTCCTGTAGAATCATTATCCATACTATAGGAATATTATTTATACTATAGGAATATTATTTATACTATAAGAATTAGGGCTGTCACTTTTGTGAAAAAATCCTGTTCGATTTTTGAGACATAAGTGTTCATTGAATCGATTGTAAAATCGATTTTTCATGTCCAAATATAGGCCAATCCACAAACAACTAACAGGCATTAGGACGAACGTAAAGAGGGCACTTGTAGACGCAAGCCAGCAATATTTCTTATGATTTATTGGTGTGAAGTTTCGTGCACAATGACAAACAGGAGTGTAACATTCTCGAAAAACAATAAGCCGAGTGGACTGCCATTACATCAGTGACAAACATGACTGCAGGCTTCAACGTAGCTGTGTCTGTGTTTACGATTAGAAATGTCAAACAAATTTCGCCCATGATCGTCCATTTTTTAGCAAACCACGAGCAGCACAGCAGCTGATTGAAACAGCTGTTTCCGGTGCGTAAAATTGGTGGGAATTTTCTTTTTAGCTTTCGCAATGCTTACTGCACTTCGGAATTCTTTTATATTCTTATATTCTTGTTTGTGGATTTTGTTACATCTATCCTTTTTGTAGTGTACATATTTGGTTAAAATCGATTCCCTATTTTAGTTTTCGAAACTTGTGCAATCGATTTTGGAACGTAAAGTGACAGCCCTAATAGGAATATTATCTATACTATAGGAATATTATTCATACTATAGGAACATTATCC
Source organism: Alosa pseudoharengus (assembly GCF_046254945.1). Taxonomy (NCBI): domain Eukaryota; kingdom Metazoa; phylum Chordata; class Actinopteri; order Clupeiformes; family Clupeidae; genus Alosa; species Alosa pseudoharengus. The sequence continues at coordinate 24,409,246 of NW_027468664.1, read as the reverse complement.
ATACTATAGAAACATTATCCATACTATAGGAACATTATTCATACTATAGAAACATTATCCATACTATAGGAATATTATTTATACTATAGCAGGGGTCTCAAACTCCGGCCCTCAGGCCAATTCCGGTCCGCGCCTGGCCCAATTCCGGCCCGCGACCTAATGTCAAAATAATATGTAATTTGGCCCTTGAGGGTATTTTTAATTGCGACGAACAACAACACTGGTTAAAATAGACGATAGATCCAAGACGGTGACAAATCCCATTTGTACTCTCCTCCACTAGTTGCTAGACATCCAGAGCTTCGATTCAAGCCCAAATTCGCTGCACAAAGTTTTCAGGAAATTTTGTATTACAAGCGAGAAACACGAAGAGGTGCATTTGTTTGTAATGATGCAGAAGCGATGCAGGCCATAATTTTGCACAAATTGAAGCAGAAATAGACCTGTTGAAAAAACTTTCACGTGTGATGAAGTCTTAGGTAGGCTATGTTATTCACCTATTCTGATTCTGAAGGAGAATATCTGCCTTTTGGAGATTATGATCGACTATTGACAGTGATAGTCACGGTGCGTCTGTGAATGGAGGTGCGTCTTTGCGTGTATACGACGGTGTCCAGCATACCATGCTTATTTCGACCCTCTGCTCAACATAGCTGGAGGTGGTAGTGGTAATCGTGATGATAGTGTCCGTAATGGACATGGTACAGACAAGGATACAAGGATACAAGGAAGTTGCATATAGTTACTGGAAGTAAGAAATGTAGTGAAATTATGTCTGGTGTCAGCCTATTTGTGCATTTATCTGTGCACTGGGCAGATCCACGGCTTAAGGTTTCTTCCTTGGTAAGGAAGGTAAGCAGGTGTAGTAAAAATAGGGCTCTGAAGAACTAAAAAGTCACCCACGATAGGAACTGATTTGACCAGGGTACATTATTGTAGGCCTATAATAACGGTTTGTGGTTATAGGCTAGTAATAGTTTACTATTGTTGGTTTACATCTTAGGCCTACTGTTTTCCTGTTAATTTGTTATATGGGTAATGTGACAAAAAAGAAAGTAAACCTGCTCAAATATGTTCAACATCCAGTAGCCTATTTACTGAAAGGTGCATAATTTGAGGTGCTTTGCTATCCAGTGGCAAATTTGATGGGTACATTTACCCCCTTCATAAACTTTTGTTTA
>NW_027468664.1:24398065-24403065 GCF_046254945.1 Alosa pseudoharengus | reverse complement strand
CACGCAATAGGACGCAATAGGATATTTGTTTTCAAGTAGCAGGGAATTCAAGCCAAACCGTTGCAACTCTGCCATCAATCATTATGTTAAGCCCACCAAATGACTCTATACACGATTTCAATGTCCTGATTAAGTTTCGATTTCTGGAGCTCACAAGCCAACGGAGAGTTGCTAGACTAGCCCTGGCAGCAAAGGGGCGCGTCTAGATTTCTAGGCTAGAAAGTAACTGCATATAACTGTCTTGTCGTTGACTGACTCCTTGGTGAAATTAGTTTCGCTTTGCCAGTGAGTTCAAATAATAGACGAGTGCAAATGCGTGAAGGCTATGCTAGGTTTTAGTAAAGCATAGTTTAAGAATGACTATTCCATACGGTCTCGCAAGCAGCCTCCTTCAAATGTGCCGTTGAATGCCAAAATACCGATGCAACCGACGCGTTGCGCCGTTAAAGGGAATGACAGATGTCATTCTCATTGGTTTAAAATGATGTTACGCCCCAAACACACCCATATGACTGATTAAAAAACCTAGGAACACCTTGTTGCGCCATGCGCTCCACTTTTGATAACTAAACCCCTCCCAATGTAAACTGGACATCCTACTAAATTTGAATAGACTTTTGACGAGTGACGACGCACTTCAGAATGTCATGATAGGGCCCATAATGGGCTATATCTTGCACTTTAGCGCAATTGACTTCACGCAAATCTCTTTGTGGGCGGATCTTGGGCACTGTTTCTATTTTACCGGGGGGATCATGACTGTTGCGCCCGACGCAAATCTAAAATAGGGTGGTCTGAAGTAGCTACATTAATCATGAGTGTGGTTTGGGCGTAACGTGCAATAAACCGATCAGAGCGGCATCTCACATTCCCTTTAACAACAGGCACGCTTGTTCCATAGCGGATTGCTATTATGATTGCGGAATTGCCAGGCGCAGCCAGGAACGGTTCACAGCGCTATAGTCAGTTGGGAACAGTTTGCTATTGATTTTTCCTCTTGACAAAATGTAATACAGAAATGTCACTTTCCGATGTTTTGGGATCACTCTCACTGAATCATGAGGTTATGGATATTTTTGCAATGTAATCTACCTCACTATAGAGTATAGATAATGTAGATCTGTCAGATAAGCTCTCCTCTCCCGTGCTGCTGCTGGGGCATTTGGGTTAAATGGCATCTGCATGCAGTTTAACATCATGTCTCATTAAGTCCTCTAATATTTCCTAATTTATGTCATCAACACATCCGTGATTCGTGGAAATGTGTACGCTAGATTTATACCTATTTTTTCACATCGGACACCACACTGATTTCCCTCGTGTAGCAATATTTGTCCTTGTAATTATGTATGGTTTGGAGAAATGGGAACTGCGTCGTATAGATGAGAGGAGCAAAGTGCATTGCGCAACACAGGCGCCCAAGCAAGCGCTCCTGCAGGTGTAAGCTACGGCTGTACCTTACCATCAGGCAACAGAAACAGTTTCTAAGTTGACCTTTCCAACTCTGCACAGTATCCCATTAACTGCATGACAATAGGCTATTTACAATATTTTATGTAAAGTAGAGAGTGTAAACACGTTATCATCAACTTAATGCACGCACAACTTTTGTTTGAGCAGGAGAGAGAATAACAATGAATAGACGCAGCAACTACAGAAATTGTAGCCAAGGCTACTTGCTGCTTTCTTTTACTATCTATGGTTGCTGGTTAACAGCACATAATAAGCTTATTTAAGCGAATTCACAAACTCAAGACTTCAAGGCCATCATGGATATAAAAAGTTTTTTGAAAACAACGAAAGGATGGAGGGAACAAAGCAAAGTTTGGAGTTATTTCAGATGGGCTACAACAAGGTAGGCAAAATTGTGGTGCTTGTCAAAACCTTAGCGCAGCTGGAATAATGCTTATAGGCTGGTGTTAAAGCGCACACGATGTTTAAAGCCATACACAACGGTAAACTGGAACAAAACTAAAGGTAACTTTAGCCTTTATAGGGCTGTATAAAGTTGTCCAAATGAATAGGTCGTAATTAGGCGTTGTTGTTGTAAAGGTATTGCATGTAGATGTACTATATAGGCTACTACATTTTTAGTTGACCAATGCACGAACAAAACCGGGAAATGGACAAATATCAAGCTGGTGTGCACGATAGAGCCCAATGTCCGTAATGGAAACTCCCTCATGAAAGCAGCCGCCATTCTCCAGTGTCCTGTAGATATCTGGCTCATTGCAGCTTTGCCTCTGGGTACCTCTGCCTTATAGAGGTGTCTGAGTGTTCATCTTCTGTTGCTGTGTGTGTGTCTCTCTCTCTGTGTGTGTGCGTGTGCGTGTGCGTGTGTGTGTGACTGAGAGAGTGTGAGAGAGAGAGAGAAAGGGGTCTCTGTGTGTGTGTGTGTGTGTTAGAGAGAGAGAGAGAAAGGTGGCTATGTGTGTGTCCGGTGTGTGTGTGTGTGTACAGGTGCATGCAGGTATGCACGGGCACACTTGTTACCGTCAATATTTGTTTGTGATACACAGTACAGTACTGTGTGAGATACAGGACAATGTAGATACGCTATACTGCCACATATTGACTGGACTGACCTGCTCTTTCATGCTGCTGTGATCTAGTATGTTTGTCTTTACAAGCCTGAGGGAACTAGAGACAGAAAGAAATCAGATGGAGAGAGAGAGAGAGAGAGGAGAGAGAGAGAGGTTTAATACCCATTTATTGGAACACAAAACTATACAAACATACATAAATACATTCATACAAAAAACACCCTATATATATATAACCCCCCTCCCCCAACACACACACACACATAACCCCATCCCACCAAACATCCAGAAACCCCAGAAACCCCTGCTCCTGAGGGAAATAGAGGCAGAAAGACATCAGATGGAAAGTGAAAGAGAGAGAGAGTGAGAGAGAGAGAGAGATCCATGAGTAAGGAGGTATGGGAAGAACTTACATCTTGGGACAAAACTATTGCACAATGTTTGATAGAGCATGTGATGTGTGTGTGTGTGTGTGTGTGTGTGTGTGTGTGTGTGTGTGTGTGTGTGTGTTTGTGTTTGAGTGTGTGTATCCATTCATGCCTGGTGCCTGTTTTTTCATCGCCTGGAGAACTAGGCTGTGCTGGCCGTGGTTGCTATGGCAACCATGGCAGGCAGTGGAGTGGGAGCTCTGTGATGGGGCAGAGCCGCACTTCAAACGATCCACCGGCACCCACCGCCACGCTAGATTACCAACTTCACCCACCGCCACGCTAGATTACCAACTTCACCCACCGCCACGCTGGATTACTAATTTCTCCCATGTTACCACACCACCACTACACCAGCCAGATAGTCAACAGCATGCCAGATTACCAACTGCCCCCATTTTACCACCACATCAGTGGGCACATATTTTCCCACTGCACCAGTGAGGCAAATTCTCCCCACTCGATTACCAAAGTGGGGTAAATGTATCATACAAGAGTCTCCCATTTCGTCCTCTTATTTCTCATGTTCTCTTCTCTCTTTTACTCTCTTCTCCTCTCCTCTCTCTTCTTTCCTCTTCTCCTCTATTTTCCTCTCCTCTCTCCCATTTTCTCCTCTCTTTTCTTCTCTTCTCTCCTCTTTCCTCTTCTCCTCTCTTTCTTCTCTTCTTCTCTCCTCTTCCCTCTTTTCCTCTCTTCTCCTCTTCCCTCTTCTCCTCTCATCTTCTCCTCTCCTCTTCTCCTCTTGCTTCCCATCTTCTCTCTACTCCTCACTTCCCCTCCTCTTTGCTTCTCTCATGCACACTCCATGTCATTATTTTAATCTTCTCCTCTCTTTTCTTGGGACCTCTTCATACCTGTCAGATTTTGTAATCACTGCTCTTATGATTCTCAGTATTAGCTGAGATTCCTGGAACATTATGGGCCCTATCATGACATTCTGAAGTGCGTCGTCACTCGTCAAAAGTCTATTCAAATTTAGTAGGATGTCCAGTTCACATTGGGAGGGGTTTCGTTATAAAAAGTGGAGCGCATGGCGCAACAAGGTGTTCCTAGGTTTTTTAATCAGTCATATGTGCATTTGGGGCGTAACATCATTTTAAACCAATGAGAATGACATCTGGCATTCCCTTTAACAGCGCAAAGCGCAATATGTCAAATAAATGCATCGGTATTTTGGCATTTGAAGGAGGCTGCTTGCGAGACCGTATGAAATAGTCATTCTTAAACCATGCTTTACTAAAACCTAGCATAGCCTTCACGCATTTGCACTCGTCTATTATTTGAACTCATTGGCAAAGTGAAACTAACTTCACCAAGGTGTCAGTCAACGAAGACAGTTATATGCAGTTACTTTCACTATTGACTGACAATGGGTTACCACCGAAAACATAGGCTGTAAAAAGCAACACTTACCCTATTGCTCAAATGACTGAATAAAACAACATTTATCCTGCAGGAGTTGCTTATATCTCGTGACAGTGCGTCTTCAGCTGTGCTCCATACGTGTCTCTCGCCTCTCCCCTAATCACTTTTAACCGTCATTACCAATTTGCAAATGATGGTGAATAACTACTCATCATGAGATGTGCAGTATTTCGTAATATCTTTATTCTAATTATGTTTCCTATTGTAATCGTGCAATTTGTAATGCTTTGCATGGACGTGCGCTGGTGTGCGTTCATGAATGATAGAAGGATGGTGCGTGCACCTGCCAATATGACTGTTGACATGCGCTCTTAAAATAGCATATGAACAATTCGCCATTGATTTCTGACCAGGTTTAAGTGGTGTATGATAGCGATTTTTAGACAACGCGCCAGGCCCCTCCCTAGGTTGTTAATTGCCACACCCCTGGTCGCAATGTTTAAAAAATAAACGTGCAAAATACCGAATTAAGCTTTGCGCGAGTGAATAACGAGCTTTACGCCATGCGCTGGAGCCCAAAATACAGCCCTAGGACTTCATGGGAGTTTCATTTTGTGTTTTGTTTTCCTTCATCAAAGTGAAACCTTTGAGCCTATTGTCCAAG
>NW_027468664.1:24390565-24393065 GCF_046254945.1 Alosa pseudoharengus | reverse complement strand
CACGATGAATTGAAGTAATGGCTTATTTGACAACATTACTCTAACCCGTAAAACCCATAAAAAAAATGAGTTACCGGGGCGGAATCTCTTGGAATTTTCGTTTATGTTTTGAACGATTAATTCTAGAATAGCGTATTAATAATGGGCTAGCCCGTCCTCCTATTTGGGTTGCCAAATTAGCAAAGGCCAACTGTCAACAGCTGTCAGTTGTAGTCATGAACGCCTACGAGAGGCAGGACATTTTCCAAAATTAAAACCAGAAACAAATTAAGTGGACATCGGAGGAGCTTCCTGAGATGGTGACGTCTTCGTCAAACGAAGAATATCAAGTCTGACGCAGAGCTGGCCATATTTCTCCGCAACAGGTAGCCTAGGCTAAACTTAATCTGCATCGCTAACTTCAGCTAAATATGTTACGTTGGTTAGAGAGGTATTTTTTGTTTTCACTGTTTCCGTATGTGTAGCTGGGTCATGGTTGGAGAAACGTTAAAGCAGATGCAGGTCAACTAACGTTAGCTAAGTCTTCATTACATCTGGCAACCCAGAAGAGGCTCGCGTCTGGTAGTCTTGAGAACGTTCACCAGTGTTTTGATTTTGGCCTACAGAATGTTCGGTAACAATCCTACAAATCGCACCTTTATGGGTCTGTGTGTGTGTTGAATTGAATTGAAAGTCAGGTTGTAGTATTGTTAAGGATCTTATGTGTGTGAGACTGTTGTGTGTGTGTGTGTTGATGCATGATGATTATGCCTAGTCTGACGGGATTTGTAAAAATAGGGACTCTATTTGTGAGTGCTGGTGATGTCCTGCAGGTCTGGAAAAGAGTGCGCAGGGAGGGATGTATGGAGGGAGGGATGGAGGGAGGGAGGGATTTAAAGAGAAGGAAAAGAGGAAGATAAAGGGGAAGAGAAAAGAACAGTGGAAACTGTAGGAAAGACAGTTCTCTGAAAACCATTAGAGCCATATCAGGACAGTGTGTGTGTGTGTGTGTGTGAGCATGTGTGTGTGTACAGTGTGTCGAAGTGTATTTACTGTATGTGTGTGTACGAGTGTGTCGAAGCAATTGTGTGTCTGTGTGCGTGCATGTGTTTGTGTGCATGTATGTATGTGTGTGTGTGTACATGTCTGCGCATGTGTGTGTGTGTGTGAGCATGTGTGTGTGTACAGTGTGTCGAAGTGTATTTACTGTATGTGTGTGTACGAGTGTGTCGAAGCAATTGTGTGTCTGTGTGCGTGCATGTGTTTGTGTGCATGTATGTATGTGTGTGTGTGTACATGTCTGCGCATGTGTGTGTGTGTGTGTGTGTGTGTGTGTGTGTGTGAACATTTTTGTCACTCTCTGTAGGCATCTGTAAATGAACCTAATCTAATTCCCACAATGTAACATGAATTATCCACAGTGCTTACACTGCAGGGCTGAGCAAAAGAGCAATGAGGGGGTTGATTACAGTCAGACACACACACACTGTGTGTGTGTGTGTGTGTGTGTGTGTGTGTGTGTGTGTGTGTGCGCGCGCGCATGAACGTCTATGTTAACATTATATTTACATGTATTATATTTGGTATGTGCAGTAGAGTTTCATAATTTTGTTTAATATCAACTTTCTCTCTCTCTCCCTCCCTCCCTTCCTCCCCCCCTCTCTCTCTCTCTCCCTCTCCCTCTCTCTCTCCCTCTCCCTCTCTCTCTCTCTCTCTCTCTCCCTCCCTCCCTCTCTCTCTCTCTCTCTCTCTCTCTCTCTCCTGTAGCCATTAAGGAGAAGTACAGCGACTGGACAGACTTTCTGGTGCAGGACCTGACTGGCTCACGGACCGCTCCAGCCAGCCTCCTGGAAGGGGTGAGACGGCCAGAGAGAGAGAGAGAGAGAGAGGGAGAGGGAGAAAGAGAGAGGGGGAGAGAGAGAGAGAGAGAGAGAGAGAGGGAGAGGGAGAAAGAGAGAGGGGGAGAGAGAGAGAGAGAGAGAGAGAGAGAGAGAGATGCTGTCTCTATTAAGTGATATTTTTAAGTGGGAGTCAAATGTATGTGTTAAATATATAAGATAAACAAAACAATGTTGATTAAATAATAGTAATAAGAAGGAAATTAAATGAAATAAATAAATACATGAATACATAAATAATAATAAAATATAATATTAATTAAAATAAATAATAAAGAAAATAATAATAAAATGTTGAGACTATGATTAGATATCTGTTTTTTGTCCGTTATGTGTTTTCTCTCAGTTTGTGGCACATACTTATATAACACTCTCTCTCTTTGTCTTTCTCTCTTTCTTACCATCACTGTCCCTTGCTCTCTCTTTCTTCCTTTCTTTCTCTTCTCCTCGCCCCCCTCCCCCACCCCTCTCTTCCTCCCTCTCTATTTTCCTCTCCCTCGTTCAGCCCTTGCGGGGCAAGAACACAGTTGATCTGATCGAGGAAGGGTGTGTGTTGGAGCTTCAGAGTGTGTGTGAGCCGTGCTCATACTGGCCCGCTCGCGTCCTGCGGAACGTGGGTGGAC
>NW_027468664.1:24380565-24385565 GCF_046254945.1 Alosa pseudoharengus | reverse complement strand
ATTGATCCCCAAGGGGTCAAAAGGTCTCAATAGCATACAGACATCACACATAACATTCACTAACAGCAGAAAAAGTAATTAAAAGTATATAATATAAAAAACACAACAAGCAAATATAGCTGCAAGCAGCAATGAGGGGGCCAAGCAGACCAGCTCAGCAGGCCAGATTTGCCATGTAAGTCAATGCCGTTGCATCAGACATATAGCCTTAAGCAGTCACAGCAAGTTCCATGCCATACAACCCAAGATTGTACAAGGTCAAGTTTCACATCAAAACATAACTGATTTTGTGGGGCTGAACCAGGGCTGAGTGTCGCCGCCCCCTCACCCAGCCAACCCACCGCCGCAATCGCCCGTGCCCGTCCCACTCTGCCCCACTCTTGCACGCACGCTTTAGAATTAACTGGATGGAACTCGCTGTCATCAGTTTCACATCAAAAATAAAAGATCGATTGAAATATTATCATGCTTGCTGTGATTTCAATGCCCCCATAGAGGTCAAAGGTCACCAAATTATTTGTGCATCATCAGGATGAACCATTGACCTCCATTGACCTCCATTGCAGAATAATGCAGCAACTACAGGCCAAAATACATTTTTTGCAAATTTCGATTGGCTGTTACAGGCGAACGCTTCTGTGAATTGTTCCAGAAAAAATACACTGATAAGGCATGGTCTGAAGATGGTCTCTGCCAATTTTGGTGAGGATCAGCTGAAATTTGTGACATGCGAATACTTATTCATGTTTTTGATTAAATCCAATATGGCGGCCGAATCAATTACGATGACATCACAAGTTGGCTTGGGTCGGCCTGAGGACTTCCAACAGTATTACCAGACACCACTAGTGCGTTTTAATTCTAAGCACAACAGCAGCTACAGGCCAAAAGGCATGTTTCTTAATTACAGCGCCCCCTAGAGGTCAAAGGTCACCAGATTTCTTGAGCGTCCCCCTGATTGGGTCCTGAGTCCATGCACCAAGTTTGGCTTTGATACATGCAAGGGTTGCTGAGATATGAGCTCACTTCCTGTTTTGTGGCTTCACCGCAGATTTTGATTGGCTGTTACGGGCGAACGGTAATACTTCCGAAGACGAAAAGTGATAACTTTTGTGAGGCTTGGTCTGAAGATGGTCTGTGTAAAAGTTGGTGGGAATCAGAGAAAGTATGTGACCCCTGATACATTTTAAGTGTTTTTGATGAAATCCAATATGGCGGAAAATGACGTCATATGATGCGTTGAACTCGGCTTGGTCCAAGGATTCCAATGATACCTGACTTTTGGAAAATCGGACCTACGGGTCAAAAGTTACGTGAGTGAACACACTTCCAACTTTGGCCTGTTGGTGGCGCTAGAGGGTTCGAGTTGCCGACATGAAACTTGGTGACATGAATCATGTGACCGTCCCCAATTAGTGTGCCAAATTTCCCAACTTTTTACCAGACGGTTCTATGGGCTGCCATTGACTTCCATTGCATATAATAATAATAGGAAAACGTAGAAACACAATGAGGTCCTCGCAGCTTCGCTGCTTGGCCCCCAATAAGGACAGTAGAAGATAAAGAATATACTAAAATACAGAAGTGTATCAGTTAAGAGACACTACAAATCCCAAGGTGCATTTCAGCGGAATAAATTCTGCCATTATTATGATTGCTAATGATGAGTGTAGCTAATGATAAATAGCAGACATGACCTCACTTAGATTAGGTCCTTATGAAGCACGGAGTCTCGTTCTTCTTCCTCAAATGGAGAGTTGGTTGTGAACATCAGTTCATTTTCATTAATATTCAGCCAGAAACACAGACACACACACACACACACACACACACACACACACACACACACAGAGAGAGAGAGAGGGACACGCATACACATACACACACACACACACACACAGAGAGAGAGGGACACGCATACACATACACACACACACACACACACACACACACACACACACACACGCATGCACACACATACAAGCTCACACAAACATACACAGACCCGGACACATGCATTCACACACAGACACACACACATACACACACCCACACACAAACATACACTGACAGAAACACAGAAAATTAATTGGCCCCTCTCAGCACGACACAAGGGCAAATAGGGCAGGGGTAGGGGTAAATTCTCCCCAGTGAGAGGAGTCTGGGCTATCTCTGATATCCACAGCCATTTGAAGGGTTGCTTACGTGTGTTGGGGGGAGAAGGAGGCAAATTTAAGGCTTTCAAATTCCCTCCAGTAGAGTAATCACTTGTAGACGCTTCAGATGAGAAATCTAGTTTTGTATTTCTAACAGTTGCATGGAGAGACACAAGCAAAGGGGCCGACACACACACACACACACACACACACACACACACACACGCACACAACAACAAAGCTGCTTGGTAATTTACTGCCAAATGGTATATGGTAATGTGGCAAGTCCAAACCAAGGCACATGAGCATGTTTATTGATCAGCACCAACAAAAGTTCTCAAATACAATTCACAAAATGCTAGATCACAATATAAACATTAAAAGGTAACGGTCTACATAATTCAATGATGCATACCCTAATGGTTGTAGTGGACAATGATAATGCTATTTAGCAATCAATAACAATAATAGTTTTATTCTTATACTCTATTCATGCATCTTGAATTTCCCCTTGGGGATCAATAACGTATCCATCTATCCATCTATCCATCTATCTATCTATCTATCTATCTATCTATCTATCCATCTATCCATCTTTCCATCTATCTATCTATCTATTTATCTACATCCTACTTCCATATTTCAGTGATCCGATGGCTGGATACTTGTAGTTGTGCTGTTGGTGTGGCAGAGGCCCTCACTACTAATACAGGTTTCACCAGCCATATCCCTGCAGCCTGCAGCTAACATGACCTATATCTGTATAGGCTATTTAATGTCCAAGGGGGTGAATATCTCTATAGGCTATATTTAATGGCTATATCCAATGAGCTTTGGAGAGTAAAATATAGCAGGACCTTTGCAAGTCCAGCCTGCCGAGAAAGTCCCTGAACTTCCCAATGGTCAGTGCATGCTTGGATGAGCAACGTCCACTATAATGAGCAGACTAGAAAACACAAATGACAAGCTTTAGCTGGGAGGCATTACAGTGATCACATTACGAGTGTACCACTTCAGACTCGGGTGCTTTAGCACGGCCAACGTGCCCTGTCCATCTGAATCAGTAGCCTAGGCTATAAAACACATGTTTACATGGGATTCATCAACATCATCAGTTCCTCATGTCTTTCTTTGAGGAGAGTGGCAATTCTACCCATTTCTGTCAGTAGGCACCATAGACCTCTAAGTATATTTTTTGGGGGGCTTTTTATGGCTTTTTTAATGAGATAGGATAGTGGAGAATGACAGGAAGCGAGTGGGAGAGAGAGTCGGGGTGGGATCCGGAAAGGACCACGGGGCGGGAATCGAACCCGGGTCGCCGGCGTATGGTGCAGGTGCCCCAGCCAGTCGCACCACGGCCGGGGCCAACGCCATAGACCTCCTGAAGTTCGCCTACAAAAAGGACCCAAAGCTGCTATCTTTGCCTATATAAAGACATTCGGATTTCCTTACATGGGCAAAGATGGTGCTACCTGGATGTTCTTATATGGGCAAAGACGGCAGCTATGGGTCATTTTTGTAGGAAAACTTCAGAAATCTATTGCTAATTGTTAGCGTTAGTCTATTGCTATGTGTGTGTGACTGAGTGGGATAGTTCATCATGTCTTTTCTTTGAGGAGATTGGCAATTCTACCCATTTGAGTCAGTAGTCACATTGCTAACTGTTAGCGCTGATGCTAGTGTGTGTGTGTGTGATTGAGTGGGATAGATCATCATGTCTCCTTTGAGGAGAGCGGCAATTCAACTCACTTGTGTCAGTAGACGCTATTGCTAACTGTTAGCAGTTGCTAATTGCTAACTGCGCTGATGCTAACCTTCCCTCGTCCACACCTGCAGGTTTCCAGAGCCAGGACTTTGACTGGGCCGACTACCTGAAAAACAGCGGCACGGAGGCAGCCCCCGATGCCTGTTTCCCTGATGTAAGAGAAAGGAATGATACGCTGTGTGTGTGTGTGTGTGTGCGTGTGTGTTGTCTGTCTGTCTGTCTGTCTCTGTGTCTTTCTGTCGGTCTGTGTATCTTTGACAGTTTTTTGTAAACACATAAATTATTTAATCACAAATACAAGTCTTTTATGCCAATGAATAAAGCATGACTGTGTGTGTATATGTGTTTGTTTTTGTGTGTGTGTGTGTGTGTGTGTGTGTGTGTGTGTGTGTGTGTGTGTGTGTGTGTGTAAGTGCATATATCTGAGGATTCGTGCATGTGCATCTGATGGCCTGACTGTGTGTTTCTGTGTGTATGTGTGTTTGTGTGTGTTTTTATCTCTGTTTGTCTCTGTAAATAAGGCATGACGTTGAAGCTGAATCAGAATTAGAATGGAGCACTGACTGCCTCAGGAAAGGCTGTGTGTGTGTGTGAGAGAGAGAGACAGAAAGAGAGACGCAAAACCATGGCCTGTGTGTGTGTGTGCCTGTGTATGAGTTGTTTTGAGACCACAGAAATGACCCCTTATTTGTGAACTGTCCCTGTGAATACACGTCTGTATATCTCTGTACCCTCTCTGCTCCCTCTCTCCCTCCCTCCCTCCCTCTCTCTCTCTCTCTCTCTCTATCCCTCCCTCTCTCTCTTTCTCTCTCCCTCTCTCTCTCTCCCTCTCTCTCTATCCCTCCCCCTCTCTCTCTTTCTCCCTCCCTCTCTCTCTCTCTCTATCCCTCTCTCTCTCTTTCCCTCTCTCTCTCTCTTTCTCCCTCCCTCTCTTTTCCTTCCCCTCTCTCAAGAGAAGGAGAGAGAATGGGACTGGAAGAGAGAGGGCTTGTTGTACCATGTTGGAGCTTTTGAATGCCCCCATTTTATGGACAATCACCGAAACTGTGTGTGTGTGTGTGTGTGTGTGTGTGTGTGTG
>NW_027468664.1:24335565-24373065 GCF_046254945.1 Alosa pseudoharengus | reverse complement strand
ATAGGTTACATTACAACAGCAAGACAAAATATACATATTTGGACCAAAGGTCCATTTATTAACAGTGTAGATGCGGGCTTGTTTTTCGCACAACCGGAACTAGTCTCCCTGACATAGGATATGCTTTTGTGAAATTTTATAATAGAGAACGAAAAAAAACGTTATTAACCGGTTTTGTGGATTTCAGAATAACGTTTCTGTTCCGGAACAGTTGAAGACCATTTTGTTTTCGTTTCCGTTTCTCGTAAAATTCCGTAAAATTCCGTTTGTTTTCGGTTTTCGTTTCCGTTCCTTGAACCGGTTCGGAGCCCTGATGCACACACACGCACGCATGCACACACTCGCTCACATATACACATTTCTTTTCTCACCTCCAGCAGTGAGTTGTCTGAGAAACGGCTTTTCCTTCCTCCTTCTCTCTTCATCTCTTTCACACTTTTTTTTATCTCACTCCATCCTGTTCAACACACACACACACACACACACACACACACACACACACACACACACACACACACACAGTCAACAGAATTCCACCGGCTCAGTCTAGCCTCTCTCCCATACAGGACAGTGATGAGAATGAGGAAGATGAAGATATGTCCCTCAGTGATGAAGACTCCAGCTCAGAGCCGCGTGAGGAGAGAAGGGAGGCTCCAGCCAGGGGGAGGCCGCGGCGCGCTGTGACCCAGCATCGAGCCTCCTTCCCTGGGCAGACAGAGGCAGAGGACAGGCCATCCCGCCGGAGGTCCACGCGGTCTCTGTCTTACAACGAGAGTGCCAAGTACCCCCCAGCCAAACGGCCTCATACGGAGGTGAGACATACAGATTACACACACACACACACACACACACACACACTCAAACAGCCTCACACAGAGGTGAGACATACAGATTACACACACACACACACACACATACACACACACACACTCAAACGGCCTCATACAGAGGTGAGACACAGATTACACACACACACACACACACACACACTCTTACACACACACACACACACATACACACACTCACACAGACTCATGCAAGCACATAAACACACTCACAGACATGCACAAAGGTACACACAGACAAATATACCAGCGCCTTTTACCTTCTATTCTGAAAGTCTTAGATCCAATTCCAACATCAATGCCCTCCCCTCCCCCTCTACTCCCTATCTTTTCTCTCTCTCCCTTCCTCTTTCTCTCTCTCTCTCCCTCTCCCCTTCCTCTTTCTCTCTGTCCTTCCCTCTCTCTCCCTCTCCCCTTCCTCTCTCTCTCCCTCTTACCATCTCTCTCTCTCTTTATCTCTCCCCTTCCTCTTTCTCTCTGTCCTTCCCTCTCTCTCTCCCCCCTTCCTCTCTCTCTTTCTCTTTCTCTCTCTCTCTCTCTCCCTGCAGGTGGGTGTGTGTGAGGAGGAGGAGTGTTTGGTTCTTGAGACCAACCCGCTGGAGTGGAGTGTGTCAGACGTAGTTGACTTCATTAAGTCCACCGACTGCGCAGCACTCTCCAAAATCTTTCAGGAGCAGGTATGCACACACACGCACACACACACACACACACACACACACACACACACACACACACGATTCAGTGCACTAAAGAGTGTGAATTACTGTAAATAAAGCCTCAAGTGATTTTACTCAGCATCACCCAGTTTGTTTAATGAAGATTAATTAGATTTATATCACTGGGCATACAGTATATACTGCTAACATGAATACAGTAACACACACACACACACACACACACACACACACACACACACACACACACACACACACACACACACACACACACACCAGGGATGGAAATTAAATGTTTTTCCACCTGCCACTGTGGCTGGTGGATTCCAAAAGATCTACCAGCCACTTAACTTTTGTACCAGTCACTAAAGATACGGTATAAAAATGTGATATCATGATTATAGTTACCTAAATGTTCACGGTTATCAGCATTATTGCGGTTATTTGCCATAGTGTTTTGTCACGGTTATCAACATTATTGCGATTATATGCCATAGTGTCTTGATGTAAAAGTGGTGTGGCTCCTTTAAAGGAGAATTCCGGTGTGATATTGACCTAAAGTGTGTTGAAACATGATACCGAGTGTGAACGTATGTCTCATAGCTCATCTCGGCTTGTCCCCTGCACTCAGAAATCTAGCGCTAGTTAGCCGATGCTACCAACAGTTTTTCGATGGGGGTGCCTCGGGCATCGACCTAGCTATGCAAATAAATCACTGTTTTACACCATTTACGAGGCTCAAAGTAGCTCCATACTTTATTGGTAGACTTCCGAGGGCCTTGACATTTAAAACGAGACATTGAGAACTTTGAAAAAGCACTGGTAGTTTATTTACAAGACGATTTATACAGACAGTACCTTCAGGAAGTTTACCATTAGCGACCATCTTGAATTTAGTCACGATAAGTCGAGCGACGAGTACGAATGAACAGGTTTAAGAAACTTAAATACATGCATGCTTAGCATTTTATGAAATTAAATCATTAAGGCTACATTGACAAACTCCTAGCCATGGGCTGTATATCCTCTGATTTTAATATTTACAGTTATCTAGGCGATATTTTTTTTTATTTATTTATTTTTTTTTATTTCGTATTTGGCCTTTTATAAAGTCATATATTGAACAAAAGCCCAAAGTTGCAGATCGTGTAGAAATTTGCTACAATTTTAGAACCGGATTACTCTGAAACAGCTAATTGTACAGGAGAATGCTTTACACAATTGTGTTCGGTAAGATTGGCTGTTTATCCTGATGGCTTGTAATGTGTTGAGTGAAGAGTTTGTGAGATTTTCCACCACGATGAATAGGTGTGGAGAAGTGTGTCCGTCTCCCTCCATTTCAAAAGAGAACTATATGTGTGAGAATATTAGCCTGTGAAGATACAGCACAGATCCACAGATCTCGCTAGATTTGTTTATGTCATCCTAAAATAAGCATAGCAGTGGCACAAGAAAGCATAGCGACAGTTGCAGAAAGTGAAGCGCTGTGGCTAGCGCCTCACTAGTTAGTACCCAACTGTTAGCCGCGGCTTATACATTGATTTCGCAAAATTTCTTTAGCTATGAGGTTAATACACGGGGGCAGTTAATGTGGTATTAATATGGTTTGTTTCATTTAACTTGAATAAAACACTGTCCTGTGGCTTATACACAATGCGGCTAATACACAGGAAATGACTCAAATCAGCGTGATTTACCCTTATAGGCAGCCTATACACATTCTCATATTTTTAACCGTCAATGCCTGTGAAAATTCAACCGCATCTGACTGTATATTTGTGGTATGCTAGATCTATTTAGCTAGATCTATTTATTTACCCGTCACAGTGGCTAGTAAGTTGACCAAATTCACCCGCCAGTACACAAATTCAGCCGCATTTGGAGGGTGGCGAGTGGTAAATTCCATCCCTGAGACTCACACACACACACACACACACACACACATACACACAAACACACTCTCACCACAACCAGTCATGATATCTGTCTAATTATTTATATCTTATTCTTTTTTCCCCTTCTCTGTCCGTCTCTCTCTCTCTCCCTCTCACCTCCCCTCTATCCCCCCCTTCTCTCTCTCTCTCCTCTCCCCACCCCCTCTCTCTCTCTCTGTCCCTCTCTTTCTCTCTCTCTCCTCCCCTCTCTCTCTCCCTCTCCCCTCCCCACTCTCTCTCTCTCTCTCTCTCTCTCTCTCTCTCTCTCTCTCTCTCTCTCTCCTCTCTGTCCGTAGGACATTGATGGCCAGGCTCTGTTACTGCTGACCCTGCCTACTGTCCAGGAGTGTATGGACCTTAAACTGGGTCCAGCCATCAAACTGTGCCATCAGATAGAGCGCGTCAAAGTGGCCTTCTACGCACAATACGCAAAGTAACACACACACACACACACACACACACACAATACGCACCCATACACAAACACACGCACCCACACACACACACACACACACTCACATAAATGTGTGACAAAATGGATGTTAAGGCAGCGTGTATAGAGTATTTAGAACACTGGATAATTGAAAACATCGCTTAAAAAAAACTCATAAAACTGCACACCATGATTGCGGACACTCTGGTTGGATCAGTTAGGGTTTTGGAGCAAATAATATCATATCATATCATAATATCAACTCAGGAAGTCCTGATACTCACCTGTATGTGTGTGTGTGTGTGTGTGTGTGTGTAATTGTGTGCACACAGTCATTGTCTCTATTATGATAAGATCTTTCATACCAAGGCATCTTTTTGTTCCACCTCAAAAGAATTTAAATGGATATTTATGTTTTTATTTAATTGTTAGTCATGAATAATGCATAACAAACAACCATAATATATTTGCTTTATTTATCAAGAACTTTCCTTGGGATGTATCATGTGTTCACTGATTTTAGATTAGTAAACAAGAAATACACAGGAGACTGGTTAACACCCACACACACACACACACACACACACACACAGAAACGCTACATGCATGCATGCATACTATACATACAGATTAAAAACCACTCTTACACATATCTTGCTTTAGAACCATTGAGCTTCAGGAACACACACGGTTTACACACACAGACTCTTTCTCTCTCTCTCTCTCTCTCTCTCTCTCTCTCTCTCACACACACACACACACACACACGCACACACTGACACAGTAAACAAGTGGGCGTAGTGACACACCCAAATCTCTCTTGTATGAAATAGAAACTGCTGAGACTGCTAATCTCTGTGTTCATATCCTGTATAGCCGCTATAAGGGCACCCCTAATGCCTACATGTAAATAGAGGGGTTTTGTTTTGTTTTGTTTTTTCATCTATGCAAAAATGGGTGGGGGAGAAAAAAAAACTATTTCTACTTCACTGTTAACTTCTTTTCTACTTTTGCTTTGGGGAAAAAAAATCCTTCACTGCACAGTTTTGTAAATATGATTTATAATAAATTAATGACTTGGTCATAAAAAAACAAAAGTGTCCGTGTTGTTTTGAAAGAATAGTGTTGACATGTAAGTCAGACAGTTGTTTGTGTGTTTGTGTGTGTGCTTGTGTGTGCGTGCATGCGTGGGATCTGCAGTTAGGTGTGCATACACGTGTGTAGTTGGATATGTGGGTGGTCCTCTGTGTGTGTGTTATGTGTGTGTGTGTGTGTGTGTGTGTGTGTGTGTGTGTGTGTGTGTGTGTGTGTGTGTGAAAAGAGAAGGCAAAGGAGGAGGATAAATCCCTTTTATCTGTGCAAAAGCATTCGTGAACGCCAATGTAACCACGTTTCAGAATCTACCACAATCCATCATTAATTTGACCAAACAACTAATACAAAAATATTACAAACATTACCTGTTTTTTCGTACTTGAAATAGCATAAAATAACTGTTTTTAATTTGCACTTCAGTTAAGTAGACAGATGTAAATTTGACATGTGTACATGCATTTATATTACGGCTATTTTATTTACATACCATGTTTCATACACAAAGGCAATTCATTGTGTTTTACATCAATCAAAACAAAAGGAGTATCAAAGGGGAAAATTGTTGCATTCTCACTAGACAAGTGGGAAAACCAGAATTACCAGGAATTGCCAGAAGTAGTTGGGAAGATTAAACGCATTCCCATAGCTCACATAATTTCTAAACAAATCTGTTTGATTTATACCATTATTCTAATTATACCCATAAAACAAATATGTGTTGAAATCTCTGTGTCCAGATAGGGACGACACAGTTTGTGTTGTTTCCTTTTTATATTTGTTACACAACATGTGTTGAAAAAACACAACTTGCCTTGTTTTTTAACACATCTCGGTGTCCAGATAGGGACAACACATTAGTTTTAAAAGTGTATCAGCATAGTGTTAAAATTTGGCACCAAATACTTCCAATTTACATCTGTATTTATAGTCCGGCAGCCAAATGCCATAATTTAGGTGAACCTGGTTTTGTGGGTTTAAGTTTTTTTTTTTTGCTGTTTCTTGTTGCCAAGGGGTAACTCAATAAGATTAGTGAGGGTGCCCGGTGATATCCCTTGAGCAATTCTCGATATTAAGCCTTTATTGTTCATTGTGTTGAATATAAGGCGAGGCACTACAGGTGAATAGGTTAAAAAATGAACTAGCAGATATCACTACGAAACTTCCCCAGTTCATTACTTACATTAATATGGAAAAAAAATACAAGTTTTCTGTAATTGAATGTTTAAATGTTCAAATTAGGCACGATCTATTTAAATATGTGCTGTGCATATTTAAAAAAAGCTAAATCTGAACATTGGATAAAGCCAGGTTCAAAATTACTTTTTCATTGTGTTGACATATTAGATGAAAAGTCTTTGAAACAGGGAATTATGGATCTCTCTTTTAGTTATTCAGTAAATCAGAAAATACTGACAATAGCGTTAATAAAAGGGAATAAAATGTCATAAATCAGGCTAGGAATAATATATCAACAAACCCCTCTAAATTTAGGTATACGACTGGAAAGGTTGGTGTATGTAAGTGCTTCTGAAGTGCAGATTTCATTCTCAGAGTGGGAGAGGAAACTCATCCAGGTGCTAGCATCTCTCACTAGCACGTGTTGGGAGGGAGGTTTACTTACTGCACAGCTATAACTGACTATTGTTAGCCTGCACTGCCCTCTTTTAGCTGATGTACTTAAGCTCTGTACTACTGTTCTAGTTTGCATAAAATATATATAAAACATATTCTTTATATTCTAAAAAATATTCTTCAGTAGTAGTCTATGCTCAGAGCCTAACCTTGTCATTCAAAAGAGAATATTCATTTTTAAGTATTGATCTATAGACATGCATTAAAATACTGAGGCCTAATAATACACACAGGTCAGTGTGACTAATTAAAAACTAGTTTTGATTTGCACCAGACTTGGAGATGATCAGATGTGGCTGCAATTGAGAGTGAAACCCCTTGTAGCTCTAAGATGCAGTTTCCAGGTTAATGGTGTGCCATGCACAATATTCTGTGCATGTTTTAAGGTACTGTAGGATGTTTAAGAACAAATGAGCCAGAACTGATCAAAACTAATACTAGAGAAAACGTGTACATATTAAGAATTATTACAGGAGATATCTGAAATTATGAATTCATTATTTGACATAGAAAAGGGTTATATTTTCCCAATTTGCATGAAGTATTGTCTGAAAACTATCACACGGCAAACTGTTTTTAGTACATTCTATTTGAGTTGATTTGCTTTTGATATGTGTAACCTTAAAATTAGAGGTATTTCCTATTTTTTTCATGATTTCGGCACATAGGGCTTTAAGGGTTAATATATGAAATTGCCCAAGGGATATCACTGGGCACCCTCCTAAATATTAAAGAGCCACCCCAAGTCAACAAGTTTAAGCAAAAATAAATAAATAAATAACTGACAAAACCAGGGGCCTATTGCACAAAAGCAGAATTAAGACATCCGGGATAAGTTACTGAGCTGCGCTCAATGAATCCAAAACAAGAGCGTACAGGCTTAATTGGTTGCACAAAGACCAAGCCAGGATGAGCAGACACGGATTCATCAAGCCAGGTGAAACCTATCCTGGATAAGTGCGCGCTCATGGCTCCCTTAAATAGACCCCGCCACCGATCACAGATTCACTGATTTACCATGGCAACTAGCGGCTTCATTGCTTCTTCTACGGTGTGAAGTAGGTAGCGATAGCCTTTTCACAACAGCAACAAACAGCAACACCTCTGTTTAGGAGAATATTGCAACTAGTTCCACGACCACCACGTGCGAAATGGTTAGGCACTCCCGTGATGTCACATTGTCGCATGACAGGTCGGGAATGGCGAGTATGTAAAAGTTAATTAATGATCACAAACGTTTAAATAATGACAATGGGTCTAGGTATATGTGATAACAATGTGTAGTGGGCAGTGGAATAATTATTGCTTTCTGTTTGTGGTGACTGCTGACTGAGATAAGGGATGAGATTAAATAGATCCTGGAACTTAGCCTGGTCTGGAGCAGGCTAGCTCCACAGAATAAATCGCCATGGTAACTTATACCATAACATATCCTGCTGCCCCCTATACCGCGTTTGTGCAACTGGATCACGGATAAATTGAGCCAGGATAACCAAGATATCCTGGCTTAATCCCTTATCCTAGTTTTGTGCAATAGGCCCCTGGTCTGACCCCATGACTCCCGGATTATTACTGGCGTTATCTGAAGTACAGAAATGCATTAATTGGTATAGAAAAGGGTTAAATTGTCCAAATTTGAACACATGAAGTATTGTCTGAATAACTATCACAGAACACTGCATTTTAGTCAATTTTATTTGAGTTGATTTGCATATGATATGAGTAGGCCTACTCACCTTGAAATTAGAGGTATTTATTTTGTTTTTCTTAATTTTGGCACATTGTTTTTTTTTTTTCATATTTAAACATTAAATTACAGAAAACTTGTAATACATTTTTTTTTCATATTAATGTAAGTTATCAACTGGGGAAGTTTCATAGTGATATCTGCTAGTTAATTTTTACCCTATTCACCTGAAGAGTCTCGCCTTATATTCAGCACATTGAACAAGAAAGGGTTAATATATGAAATTGCTCAAGGGATATCACTGGGCACCCTCCTAAATCTTAGAGATACCCCTAGTCTACAAGATTCTGCAAAAATAAAAACTTTAACCGACAAAACCAGGTCTGACCCCATGACTGCCGGACTATTAAGCTGATACTAAAGAATACTAGAGATACTAATAACAAACTCAAGTTTTACACTAATCTGAAGACTAGACATTGAAATCACCTGTTTATATGACCAAACAAAAAAAAAAACACATCTGAACTAGATTATGGGTATAAGCATCAAGGTTCAAGTGACATTTACATTTTTATTTTTTTTTCTAAATAAAACCCAGAATTTTAAAATCAAATTAAATACACCAATGTTTTCTCTCTCTCTCTAGTAGTTAAAAGTTGACCTGATGTCAGTTTCATTTCTCTAATGTACAATGGAAACCTGCTGCAGTGAAATGTCGTCATCACTGAGAAATATTTACAGAAACTTGACACTTTTTCCGTGATGCGTTCCACTGGCCATGTCTGCCTGTCACATCACTGCCATAGCTGAAGTGTCCTTACTTGGCACTCCACAAGGCAGCAGAACTCTCACAGGTGTGCAGGAAATCCACAGATACTTGTTCTAAGGCCCATTGAGAAATAATGAGAAACATAATGTGTTATCAGTGGGCTTGTCCCATACTGTTTACAGTACCCTCCAGAATTATTGGCACCTCATGCTAAAGTTGACTAAAATCTGGTATAAAAAACTATCTGTTGGTGATTTATTGTAATCTCACAATGAAAACAAATATGAAAAAACCCAACCTTGAAAGGAAGCACATTTGTTTTGAGAAAAAGGAAAATATCATAAAGAAAGAAATATTTTTAACAAAAACACGTTGCTCACAATTATTGGCACCCCTGCTTATTATACCTCCTGTAATATTCACCTATGACACCCCATAGAGTTGGAGAATACAAAGCAAGAGATTTAAGACTGTTTGTCTTTACACAATCTCCCCAGATCTTCCAGATTCCTAGGTCCACACTTGTGCATTCTCCTCTTTGACTCTTTGTTTTTCTGTGGAGTTTAAATCAGGGGACTGAGATGGCAATGACCGAAGCTTGATTTTGCGTTCAGTAAACCATATTTATTTTGATCTGGAGGTTTGTTGTTGTTCATTGACCTGATGAATGATCCAATCATGACCAACGTTTAGTATTTTGGCAGAGATTGACAGATTTCCTTTGAAAATGTTCAGGTTTTTCTTGTTGTTGGTGATACATGCACCTTAATTAGATTCCCAAGGCCTTTGGGAATAAAAACAGCCACACAATAGCACAGCCTCTCCACCATAATTCTCATTAGGTTAGGGGTTCTTTTCAGTATAGTCATTCTTCAATGTACGCCAAACACACCTAAAGTGTTCCTAGTCAAAGAGCGCAATTTTCATTTTATCTGACAATAGACCACACTTCCAGACAAAGTCACTGTACCATTCAGTAACTCCTGCCATTTACATTGGTAATTAAATGACTGGACAGGCGTTTACCTAGCATGCCCTCTAAATAAGCTATTAGCAGTGAGGTCACTTTTGGAGATTGTTTGTGGGACTTGGTGACCCCAAGATGACACCTTTGTCTGTAACTCTCCAATAGTGGTCCTTATGGAATTTCTTGCCTATCTTACCATCCTCCATACTGTACGTGGGGGCGAAATAACCATGGCTCTTTGCCCAAGCATGTTTGTTACATTTCCAGTTGATTAGAACCTTTCAATCATTGTTTTAACTGTAAATATAGGCATTTTCAACAAAGTACCTATTTTTATAAACATTCCCTGACTTACATGTCAACACACTTTCTTTTTATTTAAATTTAGTGTATTCTCTTGTCTTTCTGATGTTGAAAAATGACAAGAGGATTTAGCCTCTTTGTCACTTTATTTTTTATACCTTAGTGAAAACCAAAGTAATGAACTACCTCTGAAAGTTCACAGACACTCTGATTAACTTAACAAAGTTGAAATTAGATAGGGAAATGCTTCTGTTAGGTTTTGCATATAAGATTGTCTAGGGGTGCCAATAATTGTGAGCAACGTGTTTTTAAAAAAATATGTATTTCTTCATGAGATTTTCTTTTTTCTCAGAATACATTTTCTTTCCTTGAAGGGTGGATTTTTCATTGTTGTTTTCATTGTGAGAGTACAATTAATCACCAAAAGATTATTTTTTATAACTGTTTTTAGTCAACATTACCAAAGGTACTAATAATTCTGGAGGGTACTGTATATTGCCATGCAGAAGGGGGTGAACTGTCTGTTTAAGAATTATATGTTTGGTGTTTCAATGATGCAGAATGTAACAATTTCACAATGTAACAATTTAACAATGTAACAATGTAACAATGTTAATGTAGCAATGACCATAATAGCCTGTGTTCAGTGTTCCAGTTGTTCATAACCAGCTGTTCAGACCTCCATGGGGCCTCGGCAAAATCCTGCTGAAAAAAGGCCCTGCTACCTGAACTCTGAGGGCCTAAATGTAACCATTTTCTTTTTACAGTCGCATCCAACACCTCAATGCCCCATAAAGGATGCCATAAAGGGCGATAATTGTGTGTGAATCACCTTCACAGCTATAAATGCCCTAGGGTTTGGGCTGCTTGCTTTTGATGCTTGCTGTCCATATTCCCTTACAAAAAATAATAAATAAAGATTATAGCCTACAGTAGTATTTTCATGTCCAAAATACTGCATTTCCTGCATAAGCTGCAAATATTTCCTCCAAAACTGCGGCTTTGATACTCATAAAACTGCAGTTTGACACTTGAAGTAATATAGTTATTTTTTGTAAGGGTCTGGTTGTGCTAACATGTACATTATCTGTAACAGGGGTGCTTCATAGAACTTGTTTCAATTTATTCTGTACTAATTGTTTATGTTGAAACCCAAACTGGGCACATTACCTCATCAAATGCTTAAAATTAAACTAACATCTCTTTTTATGCCGAGGTTGTTAAGAAGACATAATCCCCCCCCCCCCCCCCCCCAGTAAACTGTAAGCTAACATTGCTCCATTGAGATTGAATGGGATTTAGCTAACTAGCAGTGGTTTAGGGTCGTTGCTAGTTGTCTGTTGCCCTCGTTAGTTGCCCTGTGTCTCACCTGCATGCCCGTTGCTGGCAACATTGCCCAACAACTTGCCCCGTGTATCATCAGCCTTACAGTTATCAATCACATTTTAATTAGAATCAAGCTTGAGTATGGATGAAATATCTCATAGCCTACCTTGTGAGAGGCCTGGCTGTAGTGAGTAGCACAGAGCTTGCCTCGGGCAGATGGAGGTACTGTGTTTTGATGCAGGATAGCTACGGTGATCACATTTTTGGAGGTGCACAGCGAGCTACGTGGGGACACAAAGGGGGTACGCCGTCGATTCGACTACAAGCATAAAACGGCTCTTTAAGCCACTGGCCTGACCTTTGCGTCATTCATGTGAAAAATGATGCCTGTCTTCGACATGTGCAAATGTGCACCGAGGAGTATGCTATTGCCTTTAAACTGTGCCTTCCTACTCAGAGTGAAGAGGGAGGCATACAGCACACACCAGTTCAACTGCATATGAACAGACAGACACCTTTAATATTTCCATGTACTATAGTTTAAGTGCATAATACTTATAATATATGTACAGTCCATGGGCGTAGATTTAGGGTGGGGTGATATTCCCTTTGCCCTTCAGCATGTACATGTTTGCCCCTTTTTGTGGTTTGTAGATCAGCTATGCCACCCAAGAAGAAGAAAGGGGACATACAAAGCTTTTTCCTTATTCAGAGTCTAAGTAGGCAAACTAGCCATACAAACTGGTGACCAGGCTTTCAAATTCGGATTTTACTGTGTAAACTAACATTAGCTGTTAGGATTACCCAGGTTATTGTCACAGCTAAACCTAAAAGTTAGGAGTCATGTTGAATATGGGTGTGCCGCACAGACAGTCGCATAGGCTATAGCACAGAATAGAAGTCACTGGGCTGCCAATCTTGCAGTGTATTTGTGAATGTAGCCTGCACAATGCAAAGAAGTAAAAGATAAACTAGGTGCATTTCCATAGAAATGAACATTGCGAGACACCAGATATTTCTTCTATGATCTCATCCCATAAAGCTTTTCTTTGACTTGTTAGTTTTTTTTTAAAGTATATTTTTTTGGGCTTTTTATGCCTTTAATTAGGACAGTGGAGAGTGACAGGAAGTGAATGGGAGAGAGAGCTGGGGTGGGATCCGGAAAGGACCACGGGGCAGGAATCGAACCCGGGTCGCCGGCGTACGGTGTAGGTGCCCCAGCCAGTCACCCACAGCTGAGGCCAACTTGTTAGTTTTTTTAACATTTATTTTATCTAATGACATAGCAAACATGATTAATTGAATCCACATATCCTTGCACTTGCGAAAACTATTTTTCACTAGCCTAAAACAATGAGGTCGCAAAAACAATGACTTCAGACTTGACTTGCGACTCCACTCAAAAGACTTCAGACTTGACTCTGACTCAAGCTTCGAGACTCCTGAACAAGCTGTATTTCATGCAATTATTGTTTTTTTAATCTAAATGTATTCATGTATTTCTATTTTATTTTTATATTATATCTATTATATTTTGCTACATACAGTATACTTTGGAAAACGCATAAGGAGCGGCATGGCCCCTTTTCCATAATGTGCAGCTACATTAACACTAAGACGTCTATGTAGTCACAAAGCCAGAACTGAGAGACTCAGGAGAAGTTTTTATCCCCAGGCCATCCGAACTCTGAACTCACACTATACTGACTTTGCACACATTCACTCCTCAGCACTCTCAAACATTTCCCAACTCTGAACTCACACTATACTGACTTTGCACTCATTCACTCCTCAGCACTCATGACCCCCCCCCCCCCCCTCCCCACACACACACACACACACACCTACAAGACTTTTAGCACTTTTACATCCCTCACCCTATGCTACTGACCTTTTATTTATTTTCTTATTTCATCACACGTCAAAACACACACACACACACACACACACACACACACACACACATATCTGACTAGTGCTGGGCGGTATGACCAAAAATGTATATCACGGTATTTTTCAAAATTCTTACGGTTTCACGGTATATGACGGTATTTTTTTTCCATGCATAATCAGATGTTCACAGCATTTTCTACAAGTTGGGAGAGGAATTGCTGCAGTACATTGAGTAAGGATGGTCTATTTTACTGTCATGATGTAGAATAACTCCACACTGACTAATGGTAATGCAGTTTTGCATGGCCCCAGAAAATGATGCTGTTTACAAAGAGCCACTCATGATTCTAATCAGATTGCAAAGACAATTGCAGTCAAAATACAGAACTGTCAAATTTCACAAACATTTTGTATAAAACTAATACAAAAAGTAGTGCAACTTGCAATAATTATACTTTTTTGAAAATTATACAATTTAAAATAAAACCTCTCTGCTAATATGCTTACTCTGTCAAATAGGCCTATCAGAAACATGCCTTATTGTTATTGTGTGGCTTACATGACGTTAATGGCAGGCTAACGTTAACTTCATGTGGATGTGGATGTCTTGTTAGCCTGCCATGAGCTTCGGTTCGGTTCGCTAGGCAAAACATTAACAAAGTTCGTTTTGGTTCACTGATGACAGTCAGGATCATTTCTAACTAGCCAGCTAGTATTGCTCAGTGCATGTCTATAACATGCTTTACTTGCTACCTGGATAATTTCAGCCAATATTCTTAAGGTGAGATGAATGATAAGAACATTAAACTTCACTGTGTTCGGTGGGTTGCTAACTAACATCACCTACTAGTCAGCTAGTTACAGCTGTTAAACAATCTCAATAGAATTTTCGTGACGGTAAATCCCTTTCAATGCAGTAGCCTATCCCTTAACGTTTTTTCTTAACTAAAGAAACAATTTAAAGTATTCTGTGCAACACCCTTAAATAAACCCCCTACCTAAGGAGAAATTAAGCCTTAAGGGTCATACTTAAGGTGTTTTGTGTTTACCCTCACTATGACTCACATTGGCACCATGCGTGCGTGAGAAGAAAGTCCTGTCTGAAACACTGTCGCGCGGCACAGCGTTCCAAACGTTGTGTAATCAAATACACCGGTATGGCAAAGGCACCTAACCCCCTCACTGCTCCCCGAGCGCTGCTGTTGTTGCAGGCAGCTCACTGCGCCAGGATTAGTGTGTGCTTCTGTTCACTGTGTGCCGAGTGTGTTTCACTAATTCACGGATTGGGATAAATGCAGAGATTACATTTTATACTTACTTAATTAACCACATTATAATCAATAGGCCAAAATCATAATTGTGTATCTGTGCCAAATTTCGTAATTCAAGTCCAGTGCAGAACTGAATAAGAAAATCATAAGGCTATGTATCTTGAAGTTCCAGTATGTGAGAAACTTGACTTGCCTTAATACCTTCAACCTCAAGTATGCAGCTAATAAGGAAATATAATTGTTATTTAATTAAACAAGGTGAACTTCCCCCCACTGTGGAATGCAGATAAGGATGCTTCAAAGAAGGGAATTCAAAAACACTCAACACCTTACCATCTATTGATGTCATTGTGGTCCATTGAGATATCTGAATTTTTTTCTGTTAAAGATTGGCATGGAGACAATAGGACATTGTTGCCTTTGTCGGTGTCCTTATGTGAACTTGCACAGGTAAACTTGCTCATCTTTACTTGTGTACGACTTCACACCAGTGCTTAAGGGCAGCCGTGGCCTACTGGTTAGCGCTTCGGACTTGTAACCGGAGGTGCCGGTTTGAATCCCAACCAGTAGTCACAGCTGAAGTGCCCTTGAGCAAGGCACCTAATCCCTCACTGCTCCCCGAGCGCCGCTGTTGTTGCAGGCAGCTCACTGCGCCGGGATTAGTGTGTGTTCACTGTGTGCTGAGTGTGTTTCACTAATTCACAGATTGGGATAAATGCAGGGATCAAAAGAGTATATATACTTATACTTATACTTACTTATACTTCAGACCAGAGCTGATGCTTCAGCAATAGCCGTCACTGAAAAGCTGTGAGTGTCGTGGAACACAGCTGTTCTCACATTAGCTGATTGCGATAAACATACCGGTAAACCATTGTTGCCTAATTACCAATTATTCATTACACCTGTGTGTAGTATCTTTTTAGCAAAGATTCTAGAACAGAGCTCTGTTCTAGAATCTTTGCTTTTTAGTGTTTTTCATAGTATTTTGCAGTATTTTTAAAATACAAAAATACACATCAATAAAGTATTTTGATACAAAATACAGAGCCATTTCCTTTCACCCAATAAAATACAAATGACAAAATACTATTTTGTATTTGAAATACATATTACATGTTTCAGAAATACTACCCATCCCTGAGAACAGGCAGATTACATCTTTATAGTTGGCCATAATGACATACTTAGGTTAATACTGTATTTCACCAGTTAGGCACCAAAATGGCCAGCAGCGGCACTGTGTAGCCTATCTTGACATGTCTTTAAGTTTTGGGTTACAATATACAGGTAGTGGGCTCTCTGTTGATTTTAATGAATAGGCCTAAGCGTGCGGTGACCATGCATTTTGGTAGGGCAGAAAGCCTTTTTTTTAATAGCCTATCAATTTGGGCTACATTAAAATTACATATTTTACAGGACTTTGTTGTATGCTTAAATCATGTCACAGTCAGAAATGTAAGTGGATTAAAATTGTAGATCAGAACCCATCAGTTAAGTTTGCATCGTTCTCATCACGTTAAACCAGCGAAGCATAGCAACGTTGTTGCTATGGGGTAAACAAAACTATTTTTGTCTGGCCTGCTAACTAGTGCTGGGCGGTATACCGGTTCACACCGTATACCGGTGTATATTTTCGTTATGATATGAATTTTTAATATACCGCCATACCGATGTATTTGATTACACAACGTTTGGAACGCTGCGCCGCGCGACAGTGTTTCAGTCGGGACTTTTTTCACACGCACGCATGGTGCCACTGCGAGGCATAGTGAGGGTAAACACAAAACACCTTAAGTTTTTCCCCTGAAGTATGACCCCTAAGGCTTAATTTCTACTTAGGTAAGGGGTTTATTTAAGGGTGTTGCACAGAATAATACCTTAAATTGTTTCTTTAGTTAAGGAAAAACGTTAAGGGATACTGCATTGAAAAGGATTTAGCCTACCGTCACGACAATTCTATTGAGATTGTTCAAAAGCTGTAACTACAGTAGCTGGCTAGTAGGTGATGTCGTTAGTTGGCAACCCACCGAACACAGTGAAGTTTAATGATCTTATCATTCATCTCAGTCCCGGCGGCATTTGGGGGGCCAGGCCCGTCCTGGAAGTCATCTGTGCCCGCCCTGGACGAGCTTGGCTGCTCCAACCAACCCCAATCCCATAGATTGATTTTGAACACTTATTAAATGTAGGCCTATATTATACGTTTGTCAATCTAGCAAGTAGCAAATAAAACTTGTAAAATCTGTATTATTCCGTAGCTAATCAATCAGGAACATTAGGTAAGCCCATCACCTAAATGGAGAGGCGGTTACGTGGCGCAGTGCACTTCACTTCTGCACTAACCCCTGTCATCCGATGACAAATAGGCATATACAGTAGCTTATCGGCTCGCAGGTAGGCTATATCTCATATCGTAGGGGAGACCGGGGCTGGTTGGAACAGGGGCAGGTTGAAACACTGTTAATATCCAGGCTAATAGAGGGAGCTGCAACAAAATTCCAACACTAAACTGACGGCCTTATTGAGTAGAGTAAACTCACGTATGTAACTGGTCTCCAGGAGTAAGCATATTAACAGAGAGGTTTTATTTTAAATTGTATCATTCATGTATAATTATGGCAAGTTGCACTACTTTTTGTATTGGTTTTATACAAGATGTTTGTGAAATTTGCACAGTAAAAGTTCTGTATTTTGACTGCAATTGTCTTTGCATTCTGATTAGATTCTTCATTAGAATCATGAGTGGCTCTTTGTAAACGGCATCATTTTCTGGGGCCATGCAAAACTGCATTACCACTAGTGTGGAGTTATTCTACATCATGACAGTAAAATAGACCATCCTTAGTCAATGTACTGCAGCAATTCCTCTCTCAACCTGTAGAAAATGCTGTGAACATCTGATTATGCATGGTAAAAAAATACCGTCATATACCGTGAAACCGTAAGAATTTTGAAAAATACCGTGATATACATTTTTGATCATACCGCTCAGCACTACTGCTAACTATCTAATATCTTTAAGTAGTTGGGTTTTATAACTGCAACTCAACACAGTTGGGTCTTATGGATAATTGTCTGACCACTCGCTGTAGAACTAGGCTATATTATAGGATATATAGTTCATTCTGAATGCAGCAGCCTATATGCCATACCTTTGAACATCGTTGCCTTCTCGTTTTTGCGCTGTCAAAAGATGCTATTAAATCCACTAGAACAGGGGTCTCCAACCTTTTTGGGAATGAGGGCTACCTGAAGACCCGAAATCATATGGAGGGCTACTCATTTAAAACAAACATACCCTCACCCCTTTTTTGCGAGGGTAGTCCTCCTAAATAATAGGCCTATGTGATTTTTACTTTTAAATGATCATTATTTGTGCAGGCCTATACGTCTTTATATATTAAGCAACTGTATTTTCAAATTTAATATCAATAACCTATGCAACACTACCAACATTTTTGTTCAGTTTGTTCATTTCAAAGTTTGCATGGGGAATCTAATCTATTTTTTTTTTTTTTACAAAAAAACTTTCTTTTTGTGCAATTAATAATTTGGGTTACAATTTGTACCCAATTTATACCAACCCACCATTATGAATTCAGGGGATGTTTAAGTTCTGATTTCAGTGGACAATTCGGTTTTAACATTTCAATAGTAATCGCCCACACCACCCTAACATATGAAAACTCCTTTTAAAGTTATTGCACACCTGAAATGATCCATGATCTGACAAAAAAGGGTAATGCACAGTCCTGCTCAGTCATGCATGCTATAACATTTTTAGCGCTATTATACGGCAGTTGCCTACGGAGGAGAAAAGGCCTGTGAGCTAAAGCAATTGTTTTTCAGTCCTTGAACAATCATGCAAGAACCGTATTTGACGAACATGGAATGGCCACAGAACTTTTGCAAAGATATGCTTTCATTGGCTACACCAGACAAGCAAGTTTTTTCCCCCTTTACTGTCTATGCGTGCGAGCAGCGTGTGCGCTCCGCTTCCGTTGTTGTTTAAAGATTGAATGGGAAACGGATTTGAAGCCAAAGGCTAAATTTTAACGCAGCTACAATTTATAAGGTATCACCAATATCAATTTATTGTTACAGATGTATGGCTACATACATTCTTAAAATGGTTCTGGTCTAGACTTAAATATCTATTGAAAACTTCACAATGGAGCGTGTTTTTAGAGCGTGATCTGCAGGTGACCTGTTGGCTATTTTTTAGAAAGTGCGCTGGGGGCGCCTCATAGCCGTCCCGCGGGCTACCTGGTGCCCGCGGGCACCGTGTTGGAGACCACTGCACTAGAAGCTAGCTACTAAACCAAAGAAGACACCAGGGTTAGCTAATGTATCTTCTAATTTCAAACTCTCAAATAGTTTTTTTTTTTTTACAGAAACTCAACACGGTTAACAGGTGCTACACGACTCGCCATTTCTGCATCTTGAAATGAAACGATAGGCCTACTGGCGGAATAATTTGAGCAGTTCTAGAATATGACCATGGGGCAGACTACTTTACGACCATACAGGCGTCTTTTAGCGCGGATTGCAATCCTTATTGAAGCCGCCAGGGTTATGCGATGAATATATTGAGGAATGCGATCGTCGAGGTGCCCTGCCCCAACATTGCATGACACATTAAACTCAACAAGAATCGCCACCATCATCCAAAAGTTGATGTCAATAGACCAAACATAGTTGGAAAGCCTACAGAAACTATAGATAATTAATGTGACAATCATATTATTAAAAGTAGACTTGGAGCAATGATTTACTGAGGAACTATTTTTTGTGGAGGCTGCTTCAGGTAGTTCGCTGCCCCACCTGCCCATATGGACCGCACGCTCCTGGGCCTAAGCATAAAGTTACAGCATTTCTATCACAATTGACCAGACTTCGACCTTTGGTCTGCTTTTAACAAAATTCTGGCTATGATTGTTCCTTGTATTGCATCATGAGCCATCACTGCGCCTATTGCATTCTACTGTTGTTAGCCTTAAGCCTAGCTCAGTCATTATGTTATACCACATCGCCCTCCATTAGAAGTGCAATGAGCTGCATTGAGCATAATAAACTGCATTTAGAATTCCAAATCCATATTTCTAGATATTTTGGTAAAAGTAACTTAAAAGTAATACAATAGTGTAACACCTTACAATTCAGATACAGTAATATTATAATGTAACAAATTACTTTGAAATGACAGTAATTAGTAATACATAATACATTACGATTTTGAAGTAACTTGCCCAACACTGATGACAACCATCACTTTCTATGTGTGTGTGTGTGTGTGTGTGTGTGTGTGTGTGTGGAGGGTCAATCAAATTCTATGATTGTCACTGATGTGAATAAGCTCACAAATCACACAAACCAAATCAAATTTAAAAAAATCGCAAAGTATCGAAATCAAGATTCTTCACTTAGTATTGAAACAATAATGTTGGTATTGTGACAACAGGAGTTGGGGATGTGTCCCCACCAAAGCTGAGACCAAACCTACGCCCTTGGTACAGTCTATTAAAGATCCTCTTTACTAAGGAGGCTGTGTACAGTTTTTCACAATTGCTAAAACACTAAACTCCATTCTCTGAACCAAATTCTCAGTTGCCTGAATACGCATACCACTTTCAACACACTCTATTTTGTCCTCGTGTACACATTTAAAAAAAAAGCTTGCTTAGCTGACATACATTTTTAACTTTGCCCCTTTAACACCCCTTTTGCCTGGCACGTGCACATAAAAAGCTCACACACGTTTATCTTGCACACAGTAAACACTACTTTTATCTCACACACATACACACCCTATATTAAAAATAATATTAAAAAGTTCACATGTGGTCTACTTTTACCCCACACATATGAATATAAAAAAGCTTTCACATGATTTTAATGTGAGATGTGAA
Source organism: Alosa pseudoharengus (assembly GCF_046254945.1). Classification (NCBI taxonomy): domain Eukaryota; kingdom Metazoa; phylum Chordata; class Actinopteri; order Clupeiformes; family Clupeidae; genus Alosa; species Alosa pseudoharengus. Next base: position 24,352,321 of record NW_027468664.1, on the reverse strand, counting down.
TTCTCCTACAGCGAAAGAAAAGCCCAAAATATCTTCTTTTATGAAGGCTTACCACTTGCTCTGAGTAAGGTAACTCATTTACCACTTACTCTGAGTTAGGTAACTCAAGATTGTCTCTGAGCCATGTATCTGGGATACCCCCAGGTGAGCTACAGGAACACACCGTTGCCTGGTGAGCTGGTGTCTTATGTTTAGAGGAAACTAGTCAAGTCTCATTCATGGGGGTGCTGCATTGCAACTGGTTACAGCCCCCCCCCCCCATACCACACTAGGCTCTAGGAGCCCATGGTGACAGCCCCTCACCCCATACCACCCTAGGGTATAGTGCCCCCCCCCCCCCCATCTCTCTCCCCTACTTTTTTTTAAAGTATTTATTGATATCTGTACAATTCTTAAAACAACTGACCAAAGTGTTTTCCAAGATTTAAAGGTGCTTTATAAGATATACCAAAGTGCTTTCCAACCGAAGTTCTAACCAAAGATGTGAAGGACTATGTGAGCTAAAGAGTGGGCTCTGCGCCACAGGCGTCCGCAGTGTCCATATCACATTTGAGCTCAAGTGTCCACCGGGACCCAGATTCAAATCCAGCCCGGGGGGTATTTCTCAATCCCACCCCATCTCTCTCTGTCTCTCTCTTTCTCTTTCTACCTGTCACTCCCCACTGTCCTCATTAAATAAAGGCAAGAGCCCAAAAATATATTTTTTTTAAAAAGAAACTCAAAAACAAACAAACAAATCTCAATATGTCTACAGCAAATTAGATCAGAGTCGTCTGCTATCCGATAGCTTGTCTGTTGTTGTCATTTCTCAGTGTAAGCACCCCCTGCTGTCGTTGTTGTTTGGAAAATCTGTACAATGTCTCTAACGGGGACTTTTTGGGCCCATTTCTCAGATTACACAGGAAAGTCCCAGTTGAGTCGTGAACAGATATTAAAAACTCCAATGCTCCAAGGACAAGTGAAACGCTTCTGTGGCACATTTTAAAAGTAGTGTTAGCAACTCATACAGTAAATGCAAAGATGGGTTGTGATTTTTTGGTCCCCAGCATATTTTCCATATACTTTTTGAAAGACTGTTTTTTTTTTGGTATTATATACCAAATATTTTAACATGATGGTGTGAAGTAAAAAAAAAAACACTTCTCCATATCCATATGTTAATGTAACCTTTTCCCTGCATCTCTGATGTATTATTTATTAGTGTTGATATGGTTTCAGAAATAACTTGCATGTCTATGGGATGTTTGTGCATCACCCACCCACAGAGTAAACTTTACCGCCCCAGAAGCTTCAATTAGTGGAATCTAATTAGTTTATTATACTAAACCCACAACGTTATTACTGTAACATACACCAGTCAAGTCTTTAGAAAGATGATCGGTGAGTGTGACTGGGAACCAGATATGGCTCCAGTCTGTGCCAAATCTGTGCCTTGTCTTGTCTTGGCCGAAATTCCAGGCCCTCGGTTCGCTCCTGCGCTAGCTGTCTGCCCGGTGTGCTGCGTGTGCCGCGTCCTGTCTGCTTGCAGCAGCGCTGGGTGTGTTGTTTGAGCTGCGGCTAACCCATGCTGAGAAGCAGCCAGGTCTGGGGAGATACTGGAGGAAAGGCTGGGAGATGAGGATCTAATCAGAGGGAACAGAAAGACTGGCGGGGGGGGGGGGGGGTCACAGTTTGAGGCTTTTTAAAAAAAAAAAAACATTTAAACTACCTTCCTACTCAGAGTGAAGAGTGAAGAGGCAGGTACAGAGCACACACCAGTTCAACTGCATATGAAGAGACAGACCTTTAATATTTCACTGTACTATAGTTTAAGTGCATAATACGGTCCAATAAAGATCCTCTTTACCAAGTACTATTTAGGTTGTGTACTACAGTTTTTCTCTGAACCAAATTCTCAGTTGCCTGAACACATTTCTTGAATCGATCCCCCTTTTGGAAAAACCTTAAACACATTATCTTGCAATAAGACACATTTTGCATTGCGATGCTCTTGTGATTCATAATGGTAACCACCACGATTAGCAAAAGGTCAACACAAATCGACTACAGATGTCATTTGTTAAACACAACTACTCAAATTGATCACACTTGTTTCGAATCATGTGACACAACCAATATAAGCTAGTTCAGAGTGTAAGCAGGTTGCTGAACAGTGCAGGTTCATATCAACAATGGACAGAAACTATCAGTGAGGCATTCAGAGTACATTGTAGGCTGTAGGCTGCAATGTACTTCTCAATACAGTAGTAAAATGGCTTTTCCGGTATACATTTTTTTACAATTGCTAAAACACATTTTTTTAAACCTCTCACCCTTTTCTCAAAACTGTATTTTCAGAATCTCTATTTTAATGTTATGGTATTTTTTAGTTAGTCAAATGAAGAAATGTTTTGAGAAAGCTGTTGGTCTTTTTTTTCTGTCTGACACCAATCTATCAGCCCTTTCTAAACTCCCACAGCATGTTTACGAAAGACTTCAATAACATCAACAACAAACGGAAAATCCCCCAAAAAATAAAAAAACAAAAACAAACCCTCAAAAGAAAAACAATCCTGCAGTTACAATCAGCTGGGTGCTTTTCCCCTACCGAATAAGCTGGTCGCTAAGCCCAACATCAAGAACTCACAGATAAGAGACTGCAACTAAAATCGTCATACATCGAAAAACGTTGATAAAAAAAATAACTCATGACAAACAGCTAACCTCGGGTGACTGGCTGGTATGGGTCTCTATCTGACCTGAAACGGAACCCGATGTGGCCCTGATGGTCCCGATGTGGCCCTGATACAGCCCTGATGTGGCCCTGATACAGCCCTGATGTGGCCCTGATCTGGCTCTGATCTGGCCTGGTTCTGGCTCAGGTGTGGCACAGATGGGTTTTCTTCAGCACCAGCCGCAGCTGTTCAACTGGGTGTATCAGTATATCCTATTGTGTGTACCAGCCTCTGGGGAATGTTGTGGTTCAAAGAGGTTTTTCTTTCTTCTTTTTTTAGCTGTGGCCTTTTCGCGCTGTTGTTGTTCCTCTGCAGGTTTTGCTTTGTATTCATCTGAAGTGATTTTGTTCAGTTAAGGGTAATCACTTCCTGTTAACACTAGAAACGCCAATCATTTCATACATACTAGAACTGCCAAAGCAGTCATTTTGACCTTTAGATTTTAAACTCAATATTCAACCAGCCGGGACTGTTTTTTGCTTATTTTTTAAACAAAGTAATTTTTTGATTTTATTAAAATGACCCATTTATGTTGCAGTTCTTGTGTTAAAAGACAAATTTCCATCGTGTTTGTAATTTTGATATATTGCACATGTAATGTGTAGCTTTCAGTGCAGGACCCAAATGCAAAACAATGCAAACTAGGAAACACTATGAGAATCATTACTGACAACCATGGGTACGAGAACAAAAACAACACCACACAACACAAACAACACAAAAATCAAAGACTGACCGTGAACTAGGGAAACATAATGGTTTAAATACACTGGGCTAAACAAGACCAATAAGACAGAGGTAGGAAAGGAACAAGGCATCAGGAAAAAGCACAAGAAGAGGTGAGGGGTGGAGACGGGGGGTGCGTTTGTCTACAGGTAGACGCTTGCAGCACTGGCTTAGAGCAAGGCATGCTAGACTTCATACAATGCATTTTCACATTGTGAATCCCAGCATGTATTGTTTTAAGCCAACACTGTACAGTAGGCGGCTAACTGAAGACATGGTATAAGACATACAGTAGCAAGTCAACAAATGAGAACATGGTATAAGACATAGCAGGTAAACAAATGAGAACATGGTATAAGACATTGCAAGTAAACAAATAAGAGCATGGTATAAGACATAGCAAGTAAACAAATGAGAGCATGGTATAAGACATACATTAGCAAGTCAACAAATGAGAACATGGTATAAGACATAGAAAAGTAAACAAATGAGAACATGGTATAAGACATAGCAAGTAAACAAATAGCAAGTAAACAAATGAGAACATGGTATAAGACATACAGTAGCAAGTCAACAAATGAGAACATGGTATAAGACATAGCAAGTAAACAAATAGCAAGTAAACAAATGAGAACATGGTATAAGACATACAGTAGCAAGTAAATAAATGAGAATATGGTATAAGACATACAGTAGCGAGTATGAGAACATAGTATAAGACATAGCAAGTAAACAAAGGCCAACAGGATGCAATATGGGAACAGACATGATGGAATTCTAAATGTATGCATTATGCATTATGCAAAATAAATGCATTTATTTCCTGTAATGTAACGATGCAATTGTAATATAACTGGCACATGTACAGTAAGTCGCTTTGGAAAAAGTCTAAATGCTAAATGAATAATAATAATAATAATAATAATAATAATAATAATAATAATAAAACTAAATAAATAAACAGACAGACAGGGAAACAGGATTAGATAGGATAAGACCCTTACAGCTTTGTACACAACGCTAACCACGGGGCAGCCGTGGCCTACTGGTTAGTGCTTCGGACTTGTAACCGGAAGGTTGCCGGTTCGAACCCCGACCAGTAGGCAAGGCTGAAGTGCCCTTGAGCAAAGCACCTAACCTCTCACTGCTCCCCGAGCGCCGCTGTTGTTGCAGGCAGCTCACTGCGCCGGGATTAGTGTGTGCTTCACCTCACTGCGTGTTCACTGTGTGCTGAGTGTGTTTCACTAATTCACAGATTGGGATAAATGCAAAGACCAAATTTCCCTCACAGGATCAAAAGAGTTTATATACTTATACTTATACTTATAACCTAAGTATGTATGTATGTGGTCAGCTTCACCAGTAACTGCTGTGTACACATGCTACGTGCAGATTGGTAGACATCTCCCTTTGAGTCAGTATGAGAGACAGAGTTTATTCAACTGCCACCTCTTTGTGTTGCCAGGCAACATCATTTAAAATGTGTGTTTTGCATGGTAGAGGCTGGTGGGAGGTCTGTAAGAGTTTTCGACTGCAGGAACCACATAGTCACACATAAGAGTGGTTAAAAGGTGTGAGAGGCTTCTCTGAGAATGAACACGATGCTGAGAAAATGACACAGGTCTGCTCTCTCGCTCGTTTTCTCTCTCTATCTCTCTCTCTCTTGCTTGTTCTCTCTCTATCTCTCCTCTCTCTCTCTCTCTCTATATATATATACTACTATATACTTATACTCTCTCACACACACACACAAACACATACACACACACACACACTCACACACACACATATATATATACATATCAGAGGCGATTGCTCTAAGACTACAGGGGAAGCTCAGCCTCCTCTAAAATATCACGGAAAATCGCATCAAATAACACTATTACATTAGCTTCTAGCCTACTATTCCAACTAGAACATGCTGAAAAAATGTTCAACTTCATGGCTAGTTTGTTCAGCAATAAGGTTTTGCCGGTCATTTATCGTGATTTCGCACCCGTAATACATTGCTGTAACAACACGATCTATCAAAAAACCATGCAAAAAACCCATAGACGCTCGGCTTCACTGGCCTTCAATGGCACTACAGAGTGGGCTGATCTCAGTGCAGAAAAGCTACACGTTTATTGGACAAGCGCCACAAAATCGTCATTTCCAGGGAAGCCCGGCGTCTCTGGGAGTGAATGGGACAGTGGGATGGCCCGGACGCCGAGCTTCTGTATGATGATTGGAGGAACCGTTATAGAGGCTGGACTCTTTTTGATTGACAGCATATGTCACGATCTGACAGGAAGTGGTTCAAGTTCAAGGCAGGGATGCGTTAACGTTAGTGTTGGCAGGTGAAGCCGAGAGACAAGGCAAGTTACAGCTCAAATTCTCATAATTTGGGAGCAATACAGTCGGTTTCTATTTGTCTTAAATAGCATACTGTAAATAAAACCGTAATGTGGAGTTACAGAGTTTGTGACTTGCTTTTGTTCCAGTTGTGTATTTAGGCTAAATTAGGTAGCGTGTGTAGGCTACATGCCATGTCTGCCATGCCAACTCTATAGCCTACTGTTTGGGATACTTTTTGCCCTCAAAGAACAATATAGCACCTTAATAATATTAATTTAATAATTTACCATTTTTTATCAGAGCTTCCCCTGTTCCAAAGAGCAGCAATCGCCACTGATACATATATATATGCCCACTCCACGCATACACATCCAAATACCCGTAGGACGCATAAATAACATATAAAAATAACAATACAATTGAATCACCCCTCAGAGTGAGCGGAAATGTCATTTTTCTAATAGGATAAAACATATAGATTAAGTTGCACGGGAGCAGATCTGGAGATGCTCAGTGATCATAAGTCTGCTGTGCTGTCAGGCTTAATCTGTCCTCTTTTAAGAAAACGGCTCACCTAAAAAGAAAAAAAAGAAAGAAAAAAAACAATTAACGCAATCACATCTCATTACTAATAGTAATTAGAGCAATTCAGAGCAATCACTTTGCAAAGAAGTGTGAGTGAAATTAGTAAGGCAACCCTGCTAGGATCTCAAAAAGGCATCTGTGTGGAAATCTAACTGCACTCGTATGCTCGGAGGAAAGGCATGCCAAAGTGTGTGTAACTGTGTGTGTGTGTGTGTGTGTGTGTGTGTGTGTGTGTGTGTTATTTGTATCAGTGTGCGTGTGTGCATGTATCTGTGTCTTAGTTGAGACCAGGTTAACCACAGGTGATCTTCTCACAGTTAATGCACACCTGAAACTGGGTCACACATCACACATCAAACACACACATTCACATGCCACTGGCCCCTATGGAACAAGAGAGTGTGTGTGTGTGTGTGTGTGAGAGAGAGAGAGAGAGACCTAGAGAAGGGGGTGAAAGACAGCTTGAGAAAGAGATGAAAAAGATAAAACGAAATGTGAAGGGAGATAAAAATGGGTGAGAGAGAAAGAGAGAGAGTGTGTGTGTATGTGTGTGTGTGTGTATGTGTGTCTGTGTGCGTGTGTGTGTGTGTGTGTGTGTCTGTGTTTGTGTGTGTGTGTGTGTGTGTGTCTGTGTTTGTGTGTGTGTGTGTGTGTGTGTGTGTGTGTGTGTGTGTGTCTGTGTTTGTGTGTGTGTGTTTGTGTGTGTGTGTGTTTTCTTCACCTGTTCTGTCTGTCTTCCAGGTTGTGGTTCTTCAAAGCCTCCACCACATTGTTGTCTTGCAGACAGAGCATTCTGTGTACAACAGAAGAAGCCATGAACTAGCAACCTGTTAAACTGGTACTGGTAATACAGTACCCTGTTAATAACACAACATTCAGATTCAGATAGATTTATTCGTCACATACACAGTTATAACAGTGTACAACAGGTGGTGAACTGTAAGCCTGGTTAGCTCCATGGCTGTGTAAAATGAAACAGAATATAAATAAAAGCAATAGTTAATAATGATTCAATTAAATAATAAAATGAGATTAATAAATATAGCTTAGTACTTGTACTGAAATTTACAATAAAAAAATTAAATAAAATAAAATATATAGCTTATAATAAGAACAATACAAATAATATTAAAATGGGTACAAACTAAAGGCTACTGATTTCAAATGACCGTTGAGACCACTACATCAATTGAGTCCAATGTATTCATAAATGTTGCAGAGATGTCCGTATTGAGGAATTTAATGGCCTGAGGGAAATAGCGCTTCCTTAATCTCTCAGTTTTGGCCATAAAACTACAGAAACACATTTTAAACAGTACATCATGCAGGAAAGGGAGAGGAGTGCTAGAGATTCACTCAGCTGTGCTCAACACTCTGCAAGGCATTGCGGTCCTTCTCTGAGCTGTTAGCATAGCATACTGTGATACACTGGGTCATTATGCTCTCTGCAAGGTATTGTGGTCTTTCTCTGAGCTGTTAGCATAGTGATACACTGGGTCATTATGCTCTCTGCAAGGCATTGTTGTCCTTCTCTTAGCTGTTAGCATAGCATACTGTGATACACTGGGTCACTATGCTCTCTGCAAGGTATTGTGGTCCTTCTCAGAGTTGTTAGCATAGCACTGTGATACACTGGGTCAGTGTGCTCTCTGCAAGGCATTGTGGTCTTTCTCTGAGCTGTTAGCATAGCATACTGTGATACACTGGGTCATTATGCTCTCTGCAAGGCATTGTGGTCCTTCTCTGAGCTGTTAGCATAGCACTGTGATACACTGGGTCAGTGTGCTCTCTATGACCCCAGTGTAAGACGTCTTTAGAATCACTGGGGGGAACCTGAATTTCCAGAGTTGGTGGTATATTCGTTGTCTGGCCTTTTTTACCTTTCACCTTTTTTTTTTCATTGCTCAGTGAGTAGGGTTGATAATTCACAATTTGTATCATTACACTACATTAAATTACATCTACATTTCATTTATTTATTTAGCAGATGCTTTTCCAAAGCGACTTACAGCAAGAGAATAGCGTTAAATCGGGGTGCTGGTAGCATAGTGGTAAAGGAGCTGGGCTAGCGTGCAGTAGCCTGCAAGGTTGTGGGTTCAATTCCTGGCTTCCACCGTTGTTCCCTAGAGCGAGGCACTTAACCCTGAGTTTCTCCTGGGACAGTGCCCCTTGTAATATATATGACATGTGTAAGTCACTTTGGATATAGGTGTCTGCTAAATAAATACACGTACATGTATATTAAAGGTGCTCTAAGCGATGCTGGGTAACGTCACTTCTGTTGACTTTCAAACAAAACAGAGAGCTAGCTCGCAACTTCCTCCCCCTCCCTCCCGTGCTGCTCCTGTGAAACTCTCCTAAATGTGCATCTTGTCTGTGCTTTGCTGAAACAGTTTGTTATGTTTTTATGGGCTAGGTTTGCCCAGGTTGATTTTAGAGCCTGGGCTGTCCACAGAGATCATGTTTTTTTTACAGTGTATTCAGGACACAGACAACTAGCAGTTGGTTAGGTCATGTTTGCAGTAAGTGACATAAAATGTTTTAGCCTAAAAAAAATGTGTGGCATCACTTAGGACACCTTTAAAGGTTGTAAACCTTTATAAATCCTTACCTTGACTGCATAGTGCACCAATGTTCATAAAACCAGAGGTGCATATCAGCACAGCCTCTATGAGCACACTACAGCTTCCTTATAATGTGTTCCCATGCAAGGTGCTACTTGGGTTTTGACTCTGATGAAGACGCTGTGTGTCGAGACGTTAGTCATTTGCAAACAATAAAACAGTCTCGGGGCATTAACTGGAAACCACAACGTGCACTACAAACAGCAGCATGACACTCACCAATGCACTTGCATTGTATTTGATACAGCACCACACATTGTAGAATGTGGTATTGCAAGATAGCTTTCCCAACGCTAGCTGGTCTGCAGGCTAACTTCAGTGGATATCTGGACATTACAGAGCATACATGTTCTTCACATTACTGTATGTCAAAGCAGTTATTCCTTCACATTCTGATGCTATTTCTAGCTTATTTTTGGACATTTTAAGCAAATTAAGAATTTTAGAACCATACATTGCGGAACAGAATCTTCTGTTAGAATGGTCAAAACCAAAGATTCTAGAGTGGCGCTCTGTTCTAGAATCTTTGGTCAAAACTCCCCTGCTTAAAGGAGCGATTTGTAGGATTGTTACCGAACGTTCTGTAGGCCAAAATCAAAACACTGGTGAACGTTCTCAAGACTACCAGACGACAGCCTCTCCTGGGTTGCCAGATGTAGAAGACTTAGCTAACGTTAGTTGACCTGCAGCTGTTTTAACGTTTCTCCAACCATGACCCAGCTACACATTACGGAAACAGTGAAAACAAAAAATAAATCTCTAACCAACGTAACATACAGTATTTAGCTGAAGTTAGCGATGCAGATGAAGTTTAGCCTAGGCTACCTGTCGTGGAGAAATATGGCCAGCTCTGCGTCAGACTTGATATTCTTCGTTTGACGAAGACGTCGCCATATCAGGAAGATCCTCTGATGTCCACTTAATTTGTTTCTTGTTTTAATTTTGGAAATGTGCCAGGCGTTCATGACTACAACTGACAGCAAGTTGACAGTTGGCCTTTGCTAATTTGGCAACACAAATAGGAGGACACGCCAGCCCATTATTAATACGCTATTCTAGAATTACGAAAATTCCAAGAGATTCCGCCCCGTAACTCATTTTTTTTCATGGGTTTTACGGGGTTTTACATGTTATAGTAATGTTGTCAAATAAGCCATAAGCCTTCAATTCATCGTGTTTCCTTATTCTCTGACAACAAATGGTGATAATTTTTGGAAGGGTTACCATTTATTTTCCATTATTTCCTACATACTTGTCCTTTAAGGGTTAATCAGTGGCAGAAGCAGCCTAGATTGACAGGGTGACGGGTGGAATGAGGTTCAGGCAAGTAGGTGTAGGCCTACATTATTCCAGTGAAGCACAAAGACCTCACTATACTTTAACATATTTTTTGAGGGAATATTACAGTTCTGTATTTTTTTTGCTAGCATGCTGGCGAGACACGCCGCTCCGTCTGGCATCATGTTTTTGTTTGTTTTTATGTAATGTTCGTAATTTTATGTAATGTCATGTTTATTTTTTGTATTGGTTTGTCTAGTTAAATGTTTTCCCTATTTATTTACGCTATTTTTTATAGTTTTTGTGTTATTCTTAGTCCTTTTTACTCCTAAGTCAGCTGATGTCGTTGACATTTGTCCATTGGGAGCTTGCTATGGCTAGCTTTTGCCCTAGCTGGGCATCGGACATCCTTCCATCTATCCATGAGCGGTGCAGCACTTCACTGTCTGGTCGAGGGGATCTCTCTGGACAGCTGGACCTAGGCTACTCTGCGAAAGATCTGCCGTGACCGCTGAGTTGTTGCTGACCTGCGAGCTGCCATGCCAACTGCAGACTAACTGGGCCTCTGACATCCTTCCATCCATCCGTGAACAGTGCACTTCACTGTCTGGTCGAGGGGATCTCTCGGGACAGCCGGACCTATGCTCTACTCTGCGAAAGATCTACCGTGGCCACCGAGCTGTTGCTGACCTGCGAGCTGCCTTGCCAACTGCAGACTAACGTTAACGGTGAAGAGCTGCATTCTCACGGAGCAACAAACGGTCGCTGTTAAGTCCACCGAATTGCGGATCTACAAGATCGCTCAGTACTTTGGACTGTGCTTCCATCATCTCCAGACTGCAGTCTAGCAGGCCTATCTTCTAACGTTAACGTTATCTCCAGACTGCCAGTGAATTCACCGGGTTGGTCAGTTGCTAAAGAACTTTGTTGGCATTGCATCGGTTGTGAAGACACAGCTCTGTGCGCAGTTTTCACGGATCATCATTGCCCTTGGACATTTTCAGCTGGTTTGGAAACTGGACTAATTTTAACATCACTTTTTCCCCTTTTAAAATATATTTTCTTTTTTTTATTTGTTTATTTGTTTTGTTGTCTGTCTTGTATGTCTTGGTGTCACGGGTACGCTGGCGACTACGTCGCTCCGTCCGGCATTTTTTGTCTTGTTGTTATGTGTCTTGTTTGTGGAGCGCTTTGGATTGCACTATGTGCATGTTAAATGCGCTTTAAAAATAAATCTGACTTGACTTGACTAACATCCTTTTGTTCTATCTGCTGTCACATTTCCGACACTCAATTAGCATAACAAATGTCTGGTGTACTTTTAGAAAAAATACCAAAAGTATAGGGAAATGCTTATTAGCAGTTGTGAAGAACTGCAAGTATGTGTGTGTGTGTATGTGAGAGAGAGAGAGAGAGAGCGAGAGAAATTGCTAATTTAACACCATGGACAAGAGTATTATACAATATTATTATTATGATTAATGTTGCACCAACTTCTCAAAACTGTTTACTGTCAATTTTAACTATTGTAAAGTTCATGTTCTCACTTTGGACAAAAGCCTCTGGTCAAGAGAGAGAGAGAGAGAGTATGTGTGTGTGTGTGTATGGGTGTGTAAGAGTTGAGTCACACGGGGTGAAACCGTAAATGCAGTTCCCTGGATAAAGATACTGTTTACACACACACACACACACACACAAACACACACACACAAGTACATGCTTACTGTGAAATATGTGTCATGTGTACAGTATGAGTTAACTCGTGCCTGGTGTGTCATGGTATATTCATGTGTGTTAGGAGCAGTGTTTCCACAGTTACCTTGAAAAAGTAATCTGATTACTGATTACTCCTTTAAAAAGTAACTTAGTTACTTTACTGATTACTTGATTTTAAAAGTAACTAAGTTAGATTACAAGTTACTTTATTAGTTACTTTCAGCAGCTGCCGACAACACCCCCACCGCCTCAACATAAAAATGATAACCAGTTTTGCCAATACTCACTATACAGGAAGTGCATTTTAACAGTAATGTCAGCAATGTATAGCAGACATCCCAACCTAACCTACTTAGCTACTGAAATTCAGATGTTTGTTCAATAATGTCTAAGTACACCAAATAAGGAAGCCCTTTTGATAGAAATTGTTATAGTAAAATATGTAGATTTTTTTTTCATGTAGCCTTGGCAACTAGTCATCTTGTATAGGCCTGAGTAATATGCAAATTAGTTACACTTGTTAAACTCACCTCAACAAGTCTTTTGCAATAATTTAACCTGCCGTGAGCAATGCTAAAGTCGCTGTTACAAACAGTGCAGTGTGCAAGACTATCATTATGTTTTAATCTTATGAGACAATTGGGTACACTTTTGTGTAGTCTGATGTGAAATGGGTCTTAAATCTTCCTTTTTGAGGGGCACTGACGCTGCCATGACGCTCCTGTTCCTAGATACACTGACTGAACTGATTAATTAAGTTTGGGAGAAAAGAGATATAAGCACACTTACACTGAAAACTGATTGGTTGATTTAGCAAAACAGACCAGGATGCTCTCTGTCTTGGATGCGCTTCAGGCACAAACGCACCACCCCTCTCTCTCTCCCTCTCCGTTGTGTGCACGTTAAACTCATATGCACACGCGATTTGAAGTCCAGTCTGGCTTGTGTGCTCTTGTTCGCTCTAGGTTCCAGGAGATGTTATGTAATTTGCGGGCGTCAGGAAGCCGCTATCAATATGTGGGAGACTCCCAAAACTTCGGGAGACTTGGGATGTCTAGCTAGACCGCACTTTGTCGCCAGCACAGAATGTAGTCAAGTCAAGTCAAGTCAGTTTTATTTTTAAAGCGCATTTAAACATGCACAGAGTGCAACCCAAAGCGCTCCACAAACAAGACACATAACAAGACAAAAGATGCCGGATGGAGCGGCGTAGTCGCCAGCGTGCCCATGACATCAAGACATGACAAATACATTTAAAAAATAACAAATACAAAAAATGCTGGACGGAGCGGCGTAGTCGCCAGCGTACCCGTGACATCAAGACATACCAGACAACAAAACAAATAAACAAATAAAAAGTAAAAAAAAAAATATATATATATATACATATATATATTTAAAAAGTGGGAAAAGTGATGTTAAAATTAGTCCAATTTCCAAACCAGCTGAAAAATGTCCAAGGGCAATGACGATCCGTGAAAACTGCGCACAGAGTTGTGTCTTCACATGCAACGGCAACAAAGTTCTTTAGCAACTGACCAACCCGGTGAATTCACTGGCAGTCTGGAGATAACGTTAACGTTAGGCCTTGTAGACTGCAGTCTGGAGATCACTGGAAGCACAGTCTGAAGTAGTGGGCGATCGTGTAGATGGACTTTTAACAGCGATTTTGTTGCTCCGTGAGATTGTAGCTCTTCACCGTTAACGTTAGTCTGCAGTAGGGCGTGGGATCCGCGTTGCATTGTGGGACGTGGCGGCCATGTTGATGGCTACGCGAACGTTAAAATAACTCTGACATAACGTTGTTGAATGAAGAGACGTAGCTAGAAGTAGAGTTGAGAAAGAATAGCCTAGATAGAAAAATAGATAGAAGAAATATGTTAAAATCCCGAAAAGGATCTGGAATAATCCCGAAAAGGATCTGGAATTTACCGGGACGCATTCAATAGAGAAGCCAGGTACCGGTATGTTGACAAAATCAGCATTATTAACGGCTGAGAGGGAGTACATTACGCAGTAGTCATAGGCAGTAGTCTGAGTAGCGGTAAAGGAGGCAATCAACATGGCGGAGTAATTACGTCATGACGCCCACACCCTGTTGGCATGGCAGCTCGCAGGTCAGCAACAGCTCGGCGGCCACGGCAGATCTTTCGCAGAGTAGCCTACTGTAGGTCCAGCTGTCCCGAGAGATCCCCTCGACCAGACAGTGAAGTGCACCGCTCACGGATGGATGGAAGGATGTCAGGCCCAGTTAGTCTGCAGTTGGCATGGCAGCTCGTAGGTCAGCAACAGCTCGGCGGCCACGGCAGATCTTTCGCAGAGTAGCCTAGGTCCAGCTGTCCCGAGAGATCCCCTCGACCAGACAGTGAAGTGCAGCACCCTTCACGGATGGATGGAAGGATGTCCGATGCCCAGCTAGGGCAAAAGCTAGCCATAGCAAGCTCCCAATGGACAAACGTCAACGACATCAGCTGACTTAGAAGCAGTAAAAAGGACTAAGAATAACACGAAAACTATAAAAAAAATAACGTAAATAAATAGGGAAAACATTTAACTAGACAAACCAATACAAAAAATAAACATGACATTACATAAAATTACGAACATTACATAAAAACAAACAAAAACATGACGCCAGACGGAGCGGCGTGTCTCGCCAGCGTCCCTGTAACCTAGCAACAATGTACCTTAATGTTGTCATGTTTAGCTGACACAAACTCAAAGTAATGACTGATGAAATGTGCATCTCTCTTTCTCCCTCCATTGTTGTTTACATTTGTGTCGCTGCATGGTTTTACACATGAATTCTGCTCATGCTGAAAACGTGAGCATAGCCTACATGACATTAATCCCCAAGACAAGAAGAAAGCAAAGAATATATCTTAAAAATTACAAAAATAGTAACGCACAGTAACTTAGATAAGTAACTTTAATCTGATTACTGGTTTGTAAATAGTAGCGCGTTAGATTACTCATTACCGAAAAAAGTGGTCAAAATAGTCTTATGCGTTACTGGCATCACTGGTTAGGAGACGCTGTAGGCTAGCTGTGTGGGCTGCTAAGGAGACAGTCAAATGTATACAGAGTAGGCTTGTTAATGCATTGGACCCTTCCTCATGTTCACTATTCATGAGTTGGGTTGGCTCTTGCCCTGGGGAGAGGAGTTCCATCTGGTCTTCCTCCGGAATTCCGCATCCATGGCAACACAATGCTCAACTCAACATCTCCCGTGTCATCACAATGTACATTCCGCTTGCTGATGTCATCAGAGCGGTGATGAAAGTTCTGAAAGAAAACAGAAAATCTTCTCACTCTCTCTGTCCATCGAATTCCTTGTGTCATTCATTATTTGCATCCCCCTCTTCTCTCTACTTTTCTTTCGTTTTACTTTTTCAATTTTGTAATTCTAGACGAATCAAATAAAATAAATAAATAAATACAGAAATAAATAATACATTCCTATCAATATTAAATAACACAGCTGACTCTTTTGAATGCCTTTCTGTCTCTCCCACCTCCTTGCGATTGCAGATCATGACATCATATTGCACTGGTCTTACAGGGACACATTTGATGAGACCAATTACATGTGTTAGGAACATAAATGGGGTTGGTATTGTGGTAGCAATTATGTGTGACATTGATATTGACTAATGTTATTTCACATTCAAATGATTTGTTTTGCCTGTTAGGCCTGTTGATCGGGTGCAGAGCATCAGATGTGTCATTCATGTGGGGTATGTCAACAGACAGACACATTAGCATCACTGTACAATTAGCATTCTTGGAAATTACCAAAGACACTAAGGTAACCATAGCAGGGTTTCCGTTGTCCGGTAATTACCGGACATTGGCCGGAAAAAAATGAAATGTCCAACAAAATTAAATCTCTCCGGTCAAATTGTCCGATTGAAATTGGCTAATAATCCCGTCCCCTAACGCAATCGGAATTTGAGAATAAGCCTTAATATGTACGCCTATATTATACGTCCTCTGGCTATGTTTTTAAATGAACATGCTCTACCATTTGAAAAGTAAGCTATTAAACAACACGCATAGCCTATGCTGTATTTCAAATAGGAAGCGCACGCGGCTTAAAACGTCCATGTTAAACAACGAACAAATGAGTGAGGCGGTTCAAACATGGCCAGGCCCAGGCAGACTAGCCTTAAAAGTTTTTTCAAAGGGCCAGACGCGATGGATGATGATAAATTGGTAACGTCTCAAGCCTCAGATGTCCGGTCAACTCCACCACCACCAGATAAAAAGCAGAAGTGTCGGGCGTATTTGTCGGAATCAGTGACATTGGAAGTGGAGTTGCGGGGGGTGCGGCCGCTCCAAGACACTGTCATTCTCCGTGTACACTGGACATGCAAAGTGTTCTTTACCCAAAGCATACAGTAGGCCTATGCGTTCTCTGTCTATGATCTGCAGGGTTAGGGCCTCCTCGACAAGGCGATTACTGGTCCGCGGATATAATAGTTTCAGGCACAATTAAACGGTATCATTGAACCGCGGCCGAAAGAAAAATAAACTAAACATTTCCCAGAATAGGAAACATTTCCTAATTTATTGTTATCAAATAAAGAGGCATAGCATTAGGGGGTAGTGGTGTGAGCGCTCATTCTTGTGTGTGCGCATCTGTGTAAGTTAAACAGTCACTGGAGATAACGTGGATAGCAGCAACAAACAACGTAGCCTTTTTAAAACAATGAACGAAGCGGACTCTTGCTGTCCATGAAAATATACTGGATAGATCTTGTTAGGCATGTTTAA
>NW_027468664.1:24310565-24330565 GCF_046254945.1 Alosa pseudoharengus | reverse complement strand
GAACATATCCACAACAAAAACCTAATGGCTACTTTTGTGTTTGCAGTGCCAGTGCCATGGGTGTTTCAGTCGTGACCTTTATGGCAGCTGTCTATCTCCCCCTCATATCCCAAACCACCCAGTCGTGTATCAAAGGCTCCATACGTGAGTGTGAAGAGGCTGAGTTTGCCCCAGGGTCCAAGCTGGCCGGCGAGGGCTTCGACATCACCAAGATGAGGGAGTCTCCGTCATCGACATGAGCCTGTGGAGAGGCCAGGACAACACCTGCATGCTGTGCAAGAACCTGCATCAAGAGGGCAAGATGCAGAAAGTCCCACTGGCAGTGGCGGACTGGACACCTGGTCAACGATGCAATGTGAGGGTCATCAGCAAACAGCACCAGTCCAGCGGGTCCCTGATACGCTTCAGCACGTCCAGTGTGGACAACGACTGGAAAGCTGGACTAGGACTAGACACCAACGTGGGAAGAGGCTCCTTGATGCTGGCTGGGACCAAGTCCATTTTGGTACTCTATGGAACAAAGTGGGACAAATTTACTTGCTTCAACCATCAGGTGGTCTGTGGTTACTAAAGGTACAGAAAGGAAACTTTCTTTAGCTTACATTAGCTGTAGTATTCTGAACTTAACATGTGTTCTTGCATAGATATCACTGCAGTGCTGAGTGTTTCTGTGAGTGACAGAGTACCAGCAACTGGTAATACTGTACATTGCTATTGATAGTGCAGTCGGTGACCAGCATCAGGCGGTGCTTGGTCTCCTTAGAGGGCCTGACCTTGGACAAGATCCAGATGTGTTTGAATGTGGAGGCTGTAGACAGTGCTGGGTGGAGAGCCCAGGAAGAAAGAGCAGAGGTGAAGTCCTGTCAAGAAGTGAAGAAGAAGTTAGAGACCAAGAACAGCGTCTCTGGCACCTTCAAGGACAAGGGCCACACTGGGTTTTGAAAATTGGCCGGCGGGCCGCACAACAACACCCTCTCGTGAGTGCAGACGCGTTCCCAATTAAATGGATCGCATGTTCACGTTAGATCTGCTGCAAAGGAGATAACTAAGAGTTAACTTAGTTTAACATGATGTAATCTTTATAACATGATGTTTTGACATTGACATTGTAAACGTTCTCTAAGGAGAGTGAAAAGCAGTTTGCAGTAAAGCTAACCAACGTCGTCTCTATCGCAGGAAAAAAATAGCGAGCAGCCTGAAAACCAAATGAAATGCTCAGCGAGCCGGATGAAAGTGCTTGGCGGGCCGGATACGGCCCGCGGGCCGCAGTTTGCCCACCCCTGGTCTAAAACCATGGTCCTACCAGCTAAATCAATGTTACATCAGCGGTTCCCAAACTTTTCCCCCCGCGTACCACCGCCTACATTCCGACTAGGCTCGCGTACCCCCACCATCCGATACATAAACACATAAAAACGTAACGCATTCTATAACCCCCCCCCCCCCCCCCCGCGTTGACAATATTTGTCCGTTTCCCGGTTTTAGGTGCGTGCATTTGGTCAGTTAAAAACGTATACAAAGTAGCCTGCATAGTACTACATCCACATACAATATCTTATAATAGGCCTACAACAACGCCTGACAAGGATGTATTCGTTTGGACAACATTAGGCTATACAGCCTAGAAAGGCTAAACTTAGGCTACCTTTAGTTTGTTAAATGTAAAGCCTAGCTTAATGTTAGGCTACCTTTCTTGCCCATCTGAAATAACTCCTAGCTTTGCTCCTTCCCTCCTTTCTGTTTTTGTTGTTTTCAAAAACCTGTTATATCCGCGAAACTTTCCCCCCACGGACCACGGACCATCCAACGCATTTAAAAGTAACGCCTTCTATTAGCTATTCCAGGCGTCATGTTTAATAAGCTGGCCTTTTTTTGATGAACACATACAGAGCTTATAAATGATATCCTTTAATTTCATGTTTCCATATCATTATGACCTGATTCGAAATTATGTATTTATTCATGAATTAATTACAAAAGATTGAAAATTTTCATTTTACACCTGTCCGCCATAGCCCTTTTCATCTCGCGTACCCCCTAGAAGCAGCTCGCGTACCACCGGGGGTACGCGTACCACAGTTTGGGAATCCCTGTGTTACATGGTGCAATGCCAGGTGTTCCTGTCGCGCATTGGCAATGTCAGAGACTCCATTCTCTTTACTGTCAGTGTGAGTTTGAGTTTGAAACCTTTATTGCTTTAATGTGCATTGGCAATGTCAGAGATTCCATCCTCCTTACTGTAAGTCAGTGTGAGTTTGAGTTGTTTGAAACCTTTAATTTAATGTAAATGAACAACATTGTAATGCTTTAATTAATTCATGACATGGAACTGAACTGGAACTGATTTTTTCTCATTGCTCCCGAGATCTTTGGTGGCAACACCACAGAGCGTGAGCTTCTCTTCTCTGCAGACCCAGACATTTTCAAAAAGTGGCTCTCCTCCCTGCCAGGCAACCCAGACGTGATATCCCACTCACTCGATCCCCTCCATGAGCTGCTGCCCTCCAACCTTCCAGTGCGGAGAGAGCTGGCCAAAGCCATTAGACATTATATTCTAGAGAGAGGTCTCTGGCAACACTGCCCTGGGCCCTGCACACGTGGCATCAGAAGAAACCCACAGGAGCCTTGCGTCTGCAGTTGCCATGGTGAGCCTGGTGTAGATAGTGACTGTTGTCCCATAAAACATGGTCGTGCTCGGGTCAACATCACTGTAGTGAGGGCTTATGGATTGTGGGGTGACGCCACCACAGCTACAGACACCTATGTGAAGGTGTTCAACTCTCAAAACGCTTTCATCGCTAGAAGCCCCAACTCACGTGAGTGGATCATGGCCTTTGACATTGGTGATGTCATTCTCTCCCAGACCAGCAGGGTGAAGTTTGAGGTGTGGGATGAGGACGACAAGTACGATGACATCCTGCTCGGAAGCTGCACCGTGGACCTCAGAGAAGGGACAAAGGATGGTGTGTGTAGCCTGAACCACGGACTGTTCTTCTACAAACTCCACGTGACCTGTGGCCCAAGCCTGAGTGGCCCGTCCTGCTCCGAGTACGTCAGCTCTCCTTTCGATCATCATGTCCGACCCATCCCAGAGGACATGCTCGTGGAAATGGTAGTGTTTGGGTTAAATGAGAGAGAGGAATACGAGGAGCACAAGGAAACAACAGCAACAACCATGTTTAGTCAGTCTGTCAATCATATCAGTCAGTCTGAAGAAAGCTCGAAACAAAGTCACCAGCACTTTTTGTCTCAGGTAGGATGATAGGATCTGGCCTTTGGCCTTTTCTCCTTTCTACCTGGCAATGTATGTTTTTTTTTAGTTTAGAGCATTGTTAAAGGTGCCCTGCCACACAAAACCATTTTTACTTGTATTTTTTTAAACATGTTAGGTCCATACAGCGGGGAAAATAAGTATTGAACACGTCAACATTTTTTTCAGTAAGTATTCTTCCAGTGAGGCTATTCGCATGAAATATTCACCGAACATTAGTATTAACTTAGGTAATCCACACATATATAAAAATCCAAACATTAATATCTAAAAGTAGTGTTATGAGTAAAAAAGTGGAATGGCACAGGGAAAAAGTATTGAACATGCTAAGAAAAAGCAGTACACAAACGCAAAGAATGGCAAGGAACAAACTGGAATCTATAAGTAGTTAGAGAAATTATCCCTCCTATCTGTACAAATTGATATAAGCTGGGTTAGTACATACTGGTGGGCTATAAAAAGGTTTTTTGTTAGCAAGGTGTCTCACAAGAAACATTTCATGATGGGTAAAAGCAAAGAGCCCTCCCAAGATCCAGTAATGGAACTGGTTACAGATGCACTTCAAAACTTCAGAATCATCCAGCAAGCAGTAATGGAGCCATTATTTGCAAGTGGAAGGAACATCACTACATCATCAACTGGCCATGCACAGGACAGAGACGGTTGATAAAGCGAGACGATTCATAAGAGGGTAAATTCTGGCACGTTGTGATGTGAGGTTCGAAGCTGTCACGCCCATTTAGGAGTCTAGCAAGAGGTCCAGTGTCTATGTATTCCTATGGGAGAAATGAACATTTTCACGGAATATGACAAATCCCTTAGCCCTACATTCAGCGATGTAAGTTTTGAACCCATTTTCTAGAAGCCACATGTCTCCCTAACATTCCGACACTAGCTAGCTAGCTCGGTTAACGGGGCAAAATGAAATGATTCATTCCGTGTCCGAAAGAGTGTTTCATTGGCACACACAAACAATGACTGTAAAATAGTATACAAAATTATATGTATATGTTATTATTGCTTATTCAGAGAAAAGTTTATGTTTTGACATGCCTATTTAGGAGTCCGGAACTAGTGCCATATCGTTCCATTGGTGAATCGTCTTATGATTCATCTTAGTTAACTATAGAATCTTTGCACAGGATCTCCTTGCAAGATTTCTGACCAGGAAGTCAGAAGGATAGTCAGAAGAGTAGCCCAAGAGCCAAGGACCACTCTGAGAAAGCTCCAGAAAGATTTGGAGGCAGCAGGTACAATTGTTACAGAGAAAATCATAGGTAATGCACTCCACCGCCATGGCCTCATCATCACGCTCATCCCGCATGACTCTATTGCTGAAGAAAAACATGTCAAAGCTCGTTGAAAGTTTGCTACACAAAATTTGAACAATCCTATGAAATACTGAGAGAATGTATTGTGGTTAAAAATGTAACTTTTCGGATGTCATACTACACACCATATTTGGAGGAGAAATGGCACTGTGCATCACCCTAAAAATACCATCTCATGGTACTAGCAGACTTCGTACAGTTAAAGAAATGATGAATGGAGTCATTTTGTTCTGGGAGAATTTTTACATCCACCAGGATGATGAGGATGAGACATGGCTAGACCTTCCAGCAGGACAATGATCCAAACCATTCAGCAAAGGAAACTCTCAATTGGTTTCAGAGAAAGGAAATCAAGGCCCTGACTTCAATTGAATTGAACAGTTTTGGATCTTTTTGAACTAAAGATCAGGATTCACAACAGGGACCCCTGAAATCTTCAATATTAAAGGACTATCTGTTTAAAAGAATGGGCCAAACTCACACCAGAATACTGTGACTGATTAGTTTCATCATACAGGAAATGCCTTAAAGCTGTCATTACGAATAAAGGCTTTTCCACAAAGTATTTAAGAAATTTCTGCAGGCGTGTTCAATACTTTTTTCCTGTGTCATTCCACTTTATTGCACATAACTCTACCTATGGACTTTAATGTTTGGATGTTTTTATATGGGTGGATTATCTGAGTTAATACTAATGTCTGGTGAAAATTTCATGCAAATAGCCTCATTGGAAGTATACTTACTGAAAAAAATGTTGATGTGTTCAATACTTATTTTCCCCACTGTTTGTGTTTGTGCTATGTCGTGAATGTGAAAATGAACAGCTACCTCCTCTGTCAGCTCTAGCCACTGAAAAGAAATAAGCGGAGAAATTAGGCCAATTGCAAAAGCTCTTCGGATTGATGTGGAATTGATGAGCCGTGACCACAAAATTCATTTAGCTCTGTGACAGTTTTTCGTAGGCCTATGCAAGGATGGCTGAATGTCAACGGACTAAGTATGCACAAATAGAACTTCAACAATACATTTTGCCCAAGAACCCAGACTTGAGGATCAAATGGCTTCTTTTTTTTGTTTTTTGAAACAATGCCACATGCTTTGTAAAAAGGTTGATGTTGAAGCCTGGAGCAGTAAGCTACCATTGCAGTCTACGACCAGTGCCTTGAGTGTCTCCCAGAATGCAGTGCGAGTGAATGCTAGAATGTGTAATGTCGGTTATAATAGTTGTAGTTACGTTTACCATGTTGTGTAGTTGTTAGCGTGTTAGTCTCTTTGGTTGTACCTCATGTGTTTATCCCCGTGTTGATGTGTGTAGTAAACCCTTATTGTGTGTTACATGTGCGGCTGAGACTACCAAGTGTCACTAAGTGTGTATGAGTCTGCCTGTTCCAATAAATGGCCGTCCTGTCCAAAGGTGATTCTTGTCTGAGGGTGAGATCGCGACAGTATTATTAGTATTCTAACTATTTAATTAGTATTTTCTAATGAACGATGTGCAAAGCAGCACTATTTTCTGTGTGGCATAGCTATTTCAAAACTACAAAGTTACATATTATTGTGTGTGGTATTGAGAGTGGATATGTTTTCAAAATTGTTTACTGTTGATAGACATTGTGACAGTAGAGTAGAACAAGGCAGTGATTGTGCAACCAGTATGTACGCATGCACGCACGCACACACGCACGCACCTCAGAACACATACATACATAGTGAGCATCAGGATACACATGATAGCGATAGTTCATCCAGAAGAACTTTGCTTGTTGACAGACTTTGTATTTTGCCAGCTCAGTATGAAACATAGAAATCAACTGCAGACAGAGAGAGGAAAAGAGAGACAGAGAAGTGAACACTGATAGAGAAAGAAAAATAGTGTGAGAGAGAGAGATACAGTATTTGACAATAGGAGAAAAAAACACACAAATACACACGCATACACACTGCCATGGTTCTACATGATGTTCTGTTCTGTTTTTTTATACTAACAAATACCTGTACAGTTAAAAATGCTTTGGCAATAAAATGTGAATTGAATTTTTGTCTCATTTGAATGGAATTGAGTTGATTTAAAAGAGAGAGAGAGAGAGAACAGAGAGGAGGATTGTAGAGTGTTAAAGATGAACAAAGATGAGCAGCGCCACAAAGTAGCAGTTTTTTATTTGGGTTGTGTCAGGAATCAGGAAATATGGGGGGTTGGGTATGTGTGTGTGTGTTTGTGTGTGCATGCATGTGTGTGCGTACGCATGTGTGTGTGTGTGTGTGTGTGTGTGTGTCAGACATCGGGAGGGGGAATTACACAGAATTCCGCCACGCCACCAGAGCTCCTTCCTGGTTTCCATGGAAACAGAACTATGGAATATCACCGAGATGCAGCTCGGCTCGGAGATCCCCCCTCATCCTCTCTCTCCTCCAACACCCCCCACACTCTCTCTCTTCTGTCTCCTCTCTCCCTCTGCCTCTCTCTCTTTCTCTGTCTACTCTCTCTCTCTCAGTGCATTTCCTTTATCATTCACACTCTTTTTTTATGGTATTCATCATTTCATCCACACTGCAGCGGCCACCAGTAAAAATTCTGGTCCCCTTTAAATGATTGTTTAAAAGTAGGTTTGTGTATGTGTGTGTGTGTGCACTTTTTTCCCATTAATTACTGATTGCTATATTAGCAAATAGCAGACCTATTCTTTACAATGATTTGTAATTGCTTCAAACCATCCTGCACTTGAAAATAGTGGTATGTGTGTTCGTTGCATATAAATTATTCATGTGTGTAGCACAAATAATAAGTTTCATGAACACCAGGCAAGGTCATATGCAATCTTGACTAGTTCAAAGAGACGCCGTGCCTTTCGATCTCACTGTGTGTGTGTGTGTGTGTGTGTGTGTGTGTGTGTGTGTGTGTGTGTGTGTGTGTGTGTGTATGTTTGTGTGTGTGTGTGTGTGCTTGTTTGTGTGTGTGTTTGTGGAGAAGCAAAGACAGAACCAAAGTAAGTAATTGCATGATTCAGATGAAAGTGAATTGTATCCCTTTTTCATTTATTTATTTCACCTTCATGGGTGTCTGTGCACAGTTGTGTACAGTTGTGTGTGTGTGTGAGTGTGTGTGTGTGTGTGTACTGGTGTGTGCACTGTTAGGCCCCGTGAGTGTAATAATACTGTGTTCATAATGTTTTAGTAGCTATGGTTGGTCCAGGCCCCATGCTGAGCTACGGGCACATTTTCATATCCAACTGATCTGCAGGTACACCACTTCGGCTTCTCATAAGTATTAACACCTCTCCTTCCTGTGTCTGGTGAAAGACACACACACACACACACACAAGCACACATACACACACACAACACACACACACATACATATGCACACACGCAAACACCCACACACACACACACACACACACAGGCACACATGCACACACACACATACACACACACAAACACCCACCCACACACACACACACACACACACACACACACAAACACACACACACACAGGCATGCACATACTCACCTCAGAACACACACATAGTGAGCATCAGGACTTCCTGAGTTTATGATATTTATGGTACATGTTCATGGGACACTTTTCACAAACACACACACACACACACACACACACATACATACAGACACACACACACACACACACACACACACACACACATACATACAGACACACACACACACACACGCACATACATACACACATACACACACACACACATGCTTTTTTAGAAAGAAACTGAACACTGTTGCCTCCTACTGGTAAAAGGTCATAATCATAATTCACAGTCAAGTCCATTTTTTTACATTTCTAAAATCATCTTTACTCCAACATCTGCAACAAAGTAAGTTCATTTCTTAAACCTGTTTGTACATACCATGAATTACCTGCAAACATTTCTTAAAATTAGCCTATTTGTAAATACAATGTATTCACCTACAAGCCTTTAACTTGCTGCAAATCATTGTGTTATACCTCAAAGGTAAATATTTATGCAATGTCTTCAGTGTGACAAGACCTTATGTCATTGACCTTATGTCAAGATATGCAAAAATACTTTGCCATGTTGTCAATATAACTGTATTATGTAAGTATTTTCCTAACTGGCAAAGAGGTTGATGGGAAAGAATGAAATTAGGCTACACAATGCTGCACTTTTTCTGTGTGAAGTAATTTCATAAACATTTCTTAAAACTAGCCTATTTGTACATACAATGCATTACCTGGAAAGACTGAAATTAGGCTACACAATGCTGGACTTTTTCCTGTGTAGAGTTATTTTTACAGTTTTTTTCAAATGCTTACACACTATATCTTTGCTTGTCACACACTTTTCTAAACATGTCTTCCAAACATCATAACCCCACACCAAATCTGCTAAACCATACACTAATTCTCAGTGTTTGACTCAGTTTTCAAAACACCACACACAATTTTCTACTTAACACACAAAAATCGAACAGGAAGTAACTTGATTTCATTTTTCAAACACAACCCATCAAAATGCCACACTAAAACACCAGTGCTTCACTCTCTCTCTTCACATGTGTAAACACTCATTACTTTACGGAACACCATCCAGTCATTGCCTTAGTATAGTATAATCTGGCCGTAGAGGATTTCAGAACCAATGCAGATACTTTGAAAGTTCTACAAAAAGTTGACTTTATGTACAGTAAAACTTGTCTTTTTTACTATATTTTTGTGTCTTTTTTGTGTTTTTGTGTCATTTTTCTATAGACCTATGAATACATACACAACCTATCCCCCCCTCCCCCCACACACACACACACACATACAGACAAACACACACACACATAAACACACACACACTTTTCTTTGGAAAAGTAATTTGATAGTAGTTAGTCATTTCCGTCTTAGGCAAGATCAGCTTTTTCAGAACTCCATGTACATCTGGTGGTCATTGTATTTTGCTTTGCTTTGTTCTTGTTGCTGTAAAATACTGTATTTGCAACAGCAAATTATTTGCGAAAAATCACTATTTTTGGTTTCAATAATTCTGTGTATTTCAACTGTACCGTAACTTTCACTCTTGTATGGAAATACATAAAGCCTATGAAAGACAGAAGAGCGTTAGGTTTTCAGCAACAGTGTGTATATGATGTATCCAAAATGTCATATTATGACAAAAGTGTTTGTAATGTGAGGCGAATGTTTGATTTAAACATGTGTTTTTGACATTTTGAATGTAGTGTGTCATTTTGCTGGAGATTTGAGGCATTTTGCATTTTGTGTGAGCAATTGTGGGTTTTGTGTGTGGAGTTTTTAAAAATAGACACAGAGTTTTGAAAACATGTGTAAACAATTGTAAAAAACTGTAACAGTACACAGTAATTTTTAACAGTACACTGTTAGAGAACTCATCATGAGTATGGTGGGTAATGCACTTACAAGCTGTTTTGCGTCACTGCGCTGGCCCATTGGGGCCGTTTTACCACCTCAAATTAATAATTCTTTCTGTGAACCGGACGCTGTGTCGTCCACTATCCCTACAGGTACATGTATCACTACACACTATCACTAAAGATCACTATATCTTCTAAAGTATCACTAAAGATCGTCATGAATGAGTTGGTCTCTCAAAAGAACAACATCTTTCATGTTCTAGGTCAAACTAAATTCTTACAAAATGCTAACACAAAACACACAAAATGCACATAAAATACTGTTTTTTGATCATCTTTATTTTTCTGATGAAATAAGCACAAATATATAATAAAGACAGGGCCCTGGGAACATAGGACCCTGGGAACATAGAACCCTCAAACTGGGGAACATATGGCCCTGGGAATATAGGATCCTTTTTCATGTTCCCATTATCTATTAATCTGGGGAACATAGGACCCTGAGAACATAAGGCCCTTGGAACATAGGACCCTGGAAACATAGGACACTGGGAACATAGGGATGATCATGACCCTTTTAGTTTGTTTTTAGCTAACTGGGTAACATCTAGGCTCTAAATGGTGTAATATTGATGCCAAGGGGCATACATATGAAATGTATTGCTGTAGGTGATACATAATCCAGGTGTTCCGATTGGATGATCATGTCAATTTGCCTTGATGATTCAAGTTCTCAAGAATAAGTTGCTCAATAAAAAAAAAATGCCAATATCAAAAGGAACATGCCCAGCAGCATTGTTCAGAAAGGTGCCTTGTGTATCATCAGCTTTGGAGGACACATACACACACATCCCAGTCAAAGTTGTTCCAAAGTTCTACTAAAAACAGGCAAACTTATAAGTGTGGGTGAGTAAATAACCATGTGGTTGAATGAGTGGGTCGGTGTGAGAGAGGGAGTGTACTGAGTGAGTAACTTCACGGTACTCATCCTGCACTGGATCCTGAATCTCAATATTCTGATCACAACAAGTGTGGGCAAATTCAAAGTCAGCACCAGTCGGAAGCCGTTTCCCAAAGTCAAGGAAGCATACTCAACGGCCACTTGACATGCATCGGAGCAGCGCCCCTACTGAAACAGAAGCGTGCAGTTATAAGTGGAAGCACTCAGGAGGAACCGCCGTGACGCGTACGTCCACACTAGCTAGTCTGTTCCAAAGTAGAGTCCGAGAACACTAGGGAGGCCTCTAGCCTCATCTTCGTAGAACCTGACTCGCAAGAAAACGTTCTATCAAGGAAGCATGCTCGACTTTGGGAAACAGCAAGAGGCTACATTTATTGTTCTGCGACTTTATGATGCCATCAAACCAACAGAAGTATTTGGCAGTATTTTTAAACAAAAAAAAACACACCTATTATGTATGTTGATACAATACAAAGACGTTTTCTTCAACTCAGTAAAATACAAATTACAAAATACTATTTTGTATTTGAAATACATATTAAATACTGCCCATCCCTGATGAAGATGCAATAAACAAGATGTTGAAGGGGGTAAGAAACCACGACAGAGAACCATACATTTTGATCAACACAAAAATGATATACACATTATAACAATGTAAGAAACAGCAGACATTTGTACATGAGCATTTCCAACGACCTGTCAAAGCAGTTGCAATTTATTCAAAAGAATGAGAAACTGCTTTATGGTAGGAGACTAGTTTTGACAATTTCAAATTTGATCCAAGAAATCTACCAAACTGACTGAAAATAAACTTTTGCACTAGCTTAAGACTGGAAGGCAGTTACAAGGTCCATAGTTTTCACTGTATCCATTTTGGTGTTATTTGGATAGAAGTAGCACCGTTTGTACATAGCCCACAAATCTTTTAAAGCAACACTATGCAAAAGTCAAGTCAGGTCAAGTTTATTTATATAGCGCATTTCATACACAGAGGTCATTCAATGTGCTTTACATAAACAAAACCAAACAATAATAACAAAAATAAAAGCATAGAAGGGCAATATAGTCACATAATATTCAACAAAGAATGGGGGTAGAGGAGCGCTTCTTGGACTCTAAAGTTTTGGTTAAGTCAGAGGTGCTCTTTGGATGGGAAACTAAATGCCAAGAATCAAGAAACTCCAAGGCACTCTCTATTAACAAAGTTAAAAAGCCTTTATTATCATGGCTTGGTCACGTTAACCTTCTAAAAAACTCCAACGCGTTTCGGCTACATGCCTTCTTCTGGGAGTTAAGCAGATATCAAACAAGAACAGTTTCTTATGAACTAGCAGTCCACCAATCAAAAGCCTCCATCTGGCAACTAAGGTGTTGAGGTTACAAGTGCTAGTTCACAAAAGAGACAGTAGGTGTCATCATTTCCACTTCTTAACAAATAAATTTCGTATATACACAAAAATGAATTCATGAAAAGAACATACACAAAAAGAAAGGGTGGCAGGTAAAAGTTAAAATAACATATAATGTATGAATAACAAACTATAAGAATACAGAACATCAAAGGTAAACACTGAGGTCAAGTTCCTCATTCAGGCCTGGATATTTAGTAGCCTTAAACCAGATATTTAGTTACCTTAAACCAGAGGTCAAACAAACATGGTTGGGGCCTAAGCCTAGAGGTTCTTACAAATGTCATCGCTGTAACCATTGTGGTAATGTAAGACAAACCAAAACTTTTCTTGATGTTGGCGCCCAAAAGGAATTCACTATTAACCATTTCATAAACTGTCAAACTACCTTTGTCATTTATAGATTGGAATGTCCTATGTGTGAAGTGTTTTATGTAGGAAGAACAAAGCGTCGTTTACTGGACAGACTGGCTGAACATAAATACGCAATTCGCACAGGAAACGTCAACTATCCCATGGCAAGACACTATATGGAACATCACAACAGCAACCCTTCCACCTTACAGGCCTGTGGGATTGACCACATTCCTCTATCCTTAGGAAAACTCAATAGACAAAGGCAGCTAAATCAACGGGAAGCTTTCTGGATATATCGCTTGCAGGCTACTAATTATTTTAACTTTTACCTGCCACCCTTTCTTTTTGTGTATGTTCTTTTCATGAATTCATTTTTGTGTATATACGAAATTTATTTGTTAAGAAGTGGAAATGATGACACCTACTGTCTCTTTTGTGAACTAGCACTTGTAACCTCAACACCTTAGTTGCCAGATGGAGGCTTTTGATTGGTGGACTGCTAGTTCATAAGAAACTGTTCTTGTTTGATATCTGCTTAACTCCCAGAAGAAGGCATGTAGCCGAAACGCGTTGGAGTTTTTTAGAAGGTTAACGTGACCAAGCCATGATAATAAAGGCTTTTTAACTTTGTTAATAGAGAGTGCCTTGGAGTTTCTTGATTCTTGATAGTCACATAATAGTTCAAAAGGTAAAGATCATAATAAAAAGAAAACAAAACACACAAGGTAAAATAATTTAAAAATAAAGAATAATTAGTAAGCAAAATAAATCTACAGGTTCAGCTACTTTTGGTATCATCTTCTGATTATGTTTGTTATAATTGTATTGCATAGGACAGTGAGGAGATGAGCACATTTTACAGCATCACACAGCTGACTACATAACTAAAGTGGCCAGTTAGCACAACAGAAAGCTTCTGGCAGTGCCAATAAGGGTCTGCTTTTTGCTTTTTAGGTAGTTTAGGTTTTAGACAAAAACTTGCATAGCTACTGCTTCTTTAATGATCTCAAACTATATAAGTTTTCGGAGAGTGGGTGCACACATCCAAAGCAAAGTTTTCTGCAGGTGCCAGACAATAGTGTCAGACAGTGGAAGAAGTGTGGTCTGCACGCCTAACGAAGATCCAGGGTGATCGAAACGTTGCTATGTTTTTAAAGTAATAAAGTTTATATTTTTGGAGCAATTGCAGTGTGCAGACCACACTTCTTCCACTCAAACTATATAAGAAAATAATTTCATAAATAAGTAATAGCAAATTTGTTTGAACTTAATAGCCATTGCATGTCTTTACAGTATAGACTCAAATCTATAATCTATATTATAGTATTATATATATATATATATATATATATATATATATATATTATATAATCATAATTGCTATTCAACCACAGCTTGGTATGCAGAAATGTAGTTGCATTCAAACTTGTTTGGCATATGACAAAATATGCCGTCTTAGGTTACACTTATGTTTTTTCTCAGTTGCTTTGGCACATTTCTCAGATCAGGATGGTAATTCTCAAAACTCCATATCATCTATCATTTTTTTTAAGTATATTTTTTGGGCTTTTTTGCCTTTATTTGGACAGGACAGTAGAGAATGACAGGAAGCAAATGGGAGAGAGAGATGGGGTGGGATCAGGAAATGGCCGCAGGTCGGATTCGAACCTGGGTCCCCGTGGGCACTCGGACCCGTATATGGTACTGGCGCTGTAGCCTGCTGCGCCACAGCGCACCCCTCCATATCATCTTCTTATCACTTGTGCCCATCATTGCAGCAGTCTCCCCATTTTGAACAAATAGCAATGCTTTCATACATCCATGCAACTGATTTTGTACAAATGCCTGCTGGTTTTTTTTTTTTCATTTTCAATGGCTAATGTCATGTTGGTCAAAATGCACTAAACTGTTCCCTGCTGGATAGCCCTACCCCATAAAACAAATTGGCCTTATTTAATTGCTTGTGTCATTACATGCAAATGCGTTGAACTAGTTGTCATAACTAGTAGTCTATCTAGCATACAGTATATAAATATATGTGACCTGACAGACAGAAGTGTCAGGATGTATAGAAAGATGTACAGTGGTGCACAGCTCTAACCAAGGGGTGTTTTATCATTTGCACAATGCTGTAAAAACCTTTCTTTGCTTTATAACAATGTCTGTCAACAGTAAAAAAACTTTGAAACATATCCACGGTCTTGCAATCAACCCCCTCCACACACAATAATGTGCAACTTTGTAGTTTTGACATAGAAAACAGTACTGCCTTGCACATAGTTCATTAGAAAACACTTACATAGTAAACTATCATATTGACAACAAGACAAAACAATTTGACTATCTTGACATAAACAATGGCATCATGACTTGTCACTTTGATTGATTTCATTGGCATAAATATTTGCTTTTGAGGCATAAACTAATCATTTTGAGCAAGATATGTGCTTTTGCAGGTTATCCACTATGTGGTGCAGTTTGCACTTATAGTTTTGAAAAATAATCCCACTTTTGTGCGTCTTGATTCAAGAAATGCACCAAAGCGACTGGGAAAAACTGTAATATTATGGCCAGGCACATTCAAAGCCCTGACTCCTGTTTGGAGTTATTTGTCCTTGAAGTTCAGAGACATATAATTATTAAATTTCCACTTATATGCCCTTTAACTCTTTTATGTTAAATTTTTTGTTATTTTGCCTACATGCTACATGCAAGGCCTATAGTAGGCAATCTGTGAGAAAAAATCTCATATTTCATATCACATACCAAAAGCCATGAAAATCTAAGTGGTGGAACATTGTCACAATTGGAATTATTTGTGCATAGGTCAATGGCCAAAAACATATGAGCAAGGCACCTAACCCCTCACTGCTCCCTGAGCACCACTGTAGCAGGCAGCTCACTGCGTCGGGATTAGTGTGTGCTTCACCTCACTGTGTGCTGAGTGTGTTTCACTAATTCACAGATTGGGATAAATGCAGAGACCAAATTTCCCTCACGGGATCAAAAGAGTATATACTTATATACTTATATGTATACTTACTTACTCTATACCACAGTAGGCGAATCCCTATACACTTTGTTGTTTGGTTCTCGGTGAACTATGTGGCCACAGTACATGCAAAAACACACTGGCTCTATTTAAAGACTTAACAACCATTTTTATTGATTCAAAGGGCCATAATGTAAAAACAGACTCCAAATTTGCAAATTCCATGTTATGTTAGATGGGGTCTGATATTCTTTAGAATGCTTATCCTACAACATTCTTATTACCGTTTTGTCAGTATTTGCTGAAGTATAATAAATAAAAACAACCTTCACAGTTGGCTGACGCTTATTAACCAAAGAGACTCACAACATGGTAAACAATTTAAAGGTATAGTACAATAAGAACAAGTTAGTGCATCAGTGAGTGCTATTTTTATACAGTCAAGTGTCAGTTCTAGTCAGGTGATAAGTGCTAGAATTAGCAAGGCTAGTTGTAAGTAGTGCTAGGAGAGGACACATTTAACATATTTCCACCAACTGGATTTTCATGGACTTTTACTATGGTGTTTAGATCACTAATTGAAATATAAAAATGAAAATACATTGCAAATAAATTCTGTTGCAATTATTTGTGGGTCAGACCTTACTTTGCCCGCCTGGACTATTAATCCTTTAGCCGGTACAATCACTCCGGTGTGACAGGAATGTTGGAAATTGAACATTCTAAAGAATATCTGGGTTCATTGAATTCAATTTTAGAACCTTACATTTTTGCGGAACAGAATCTTATGTTACAATGTTGAAAAAAAAAAACCTGCTGAAGGGTTAAATCAAAAATGATGTTGATTTTGACTTTGCCTGTACAGCCTACTTATGTGCATAATGTGCATAATCCTGTGCCACACTAGGGGGCACTGTATCACTGAAGACCTAAAGTGTAGGCCCATAAGGATAAAGTACACCTATACCATAGATCAGGGGTCTCAAACTCAAATGAGCTGGGGGCCAATTCTGCCAACGTCATCTGATTGGAGGGCCGGCTATTTCTGAAAATGCGATGTTCTTTTTTTCAAATACCACAATGCAAACAGAAAGTGCAAGTGTTTTTATCTAGTTTTAGACACCTGTGCTAGCAACCTTAGCTTATAAATAAAATAATGATAAAATAAATATTAATACAAATTATAAAACAAATGAAAAGGATAAAAACAGGTATGTGTGTGTTTCACACCAAATAAAAATATTTGGTGTGAAGCAACACCATTGGATTTTTATATCAAAATGTCAAAAGGCCATGGCTTGAAAGTGGTCAGAGATAAAGTCCTACTGTAAAAAATGTATTTTTGAGCCCTATTTCTACTAGCCCTGCTGTCTGTACCACGTCCATTACGGACACTATCATCAAGATTACCTCTGCAACCTCCAAGCTATGTTGGGCAGAGGGTCGAAATAAGCATGGTATAGTGGACACCGTCGTATACACGCAGACGCACCTCCATTCAATAGACGATCGATCATAATCTCCAAAAGGATATTCTCCTTCAGATTTAGAATAGGTGAATAACATAGCCTACCTAAGACTTCATCACACGTAAACGTTTTTCAACATTTGGTGTAGGCCTATTTCTGCTTCAATTTCTGCAACACTATGACCTGCATCGCTTCCGCGTCATTACAAATGCACGTCTTTGTTTCTCGCGTGTAATACAAGTATTTCCTGAAAACTTTGCGCAGCGATTTTGGGTTTGAATGAAGCTCTGGATGTCTAGCACATAGTGGAGCAGAGTACAAAGAGATTTGTCACCGTACTTGGAACTGTCGTCTATTTTAATCAGTATCGTTGTTTGCCGCAATTAAAAAGTCTCAAGGGCCGGATTACATTATTATTTTGACATACGTCGCGGGCCGGAATTAGGCCGGACGCGGGCCGGATTTGGCCCGCGGGCCGGGTGTTTGAGACCCCTGCCATAGATGGTCTTATTTTTGGAGTATGCAGTTGTAAGACTGATATTTGCAGTTACCACAGTCACTCTGATGTTATAACCAAGGGCAAGGTGTGGCTTATGGAATTGGAATGTGGAATTATTTAATATTTTATTTGAGAGTAATATGTATTTATTTGGGAGTAATATGTAATGTTCTATAACTAGATTATATGAAGTAGATATCGCTGTAGTCATCAACCTACACTGTTTTTAGTGTCAACTTTGAAGTGCACTACACTTCACATACACAATCGTACACTTCCAGTGTGGAGTCAATTGACAGTGTTGACAGTGACAGAGCTGCTGTTTTTTTTAAATATGAATTAAAAGTACGTTTGTGTATACAGAGATATGCTTACTTAGGCTACTTGTAGGCCTACACAAATAGCCTACAGATCCAGACAGATATATACAGATCGATAGATATATAGATAATCAACAGATAGATAGCCTATAGATCTTCCACGCAACAACTTTACATTTTGTAACGACTTTGACTTGAAAGCTGCCCTCAGCAAAATTGTCTCTCTCGGTTAAAATCGACTTTCGGCCTACAGATGCTTTTATGAATCCCACACAAAGCTGTGTGTCAGTCAGTGCCACAAGCGTTGCCTCTCCTCGCGCTGCAAAACGCGCCCCAAAGCTCCCGTAGGCCTCACGCCGTGATGCTCCACTGTAAATTAATAAAAAAAAGTGCAAAATCCTCCTAACGCGACCTGACACCTCGTTTTGTTGCTGTCCCTGACTTATTCTCAGCCGCCGAAAGGAGTGATTTTAACAGAGGTAGGAGAGTTTCTCTTTTTTTTTCTTTCTCTGCATTTTTCCGTCTTCAAGTTAAGTAGGTGTAGACTATGTAATCTCTCTGGGGGAAAAAGGCGTATATTTTCCCTCAGTGTGGTTTCCCACACATAACATCACAGAGGAAGCCGGAGAACGCGCACAGGGGGCACAGAGCAACACAGAGATAAAGAAAAAGTGCCTAAGTCTAATTAAGGGAGAAGTTCTGAATAATGTATGCCCTTCCCTGGCGCTTGTCGCCCGTGTGGGAGAGACGCTTAAATATGTGTGAAGAGAGGGTCACTAATGAACTGATGCAATATAAAAGCCTCGGCAAGATTTTGCCCAGATCCAAAACATTATATAACGCCCAAGCCTGCAAACACACAAAGAGAGAGGGGGGGGCAGCGGGGAGGGAGAGAGAGAGAGACTTGTATTCACCTTATTCTTGAGGCCGAGGTGTCGAAAGCTTTCGCGCGCGCGCGCCTGTGTGTGTGTGTGTGCTGATGATGATGGAGGCGTGACATGTTGAGCACCGCCGTGCGGTATAGCCTACACCTCGCAGCAGCTTGCATCCTCCCTCAAGCACATATTACACAAACTACAAAAGACGTACAACACGACTTCATAACAAGGCATGGGAGTAAATCTTTACTGCTTCGCGCCAAACAGCCACGTTGTTCCGTCTCACAGACACTATATAGGCTGAAGGTGAGTTTGTGTGTGCATGTGTGTGTGTGTGTGTGTGTGTGTGTGTGTTTGCCAATCGGAATACTTTGATGTATCTGTTCCACTGCTGTTTCGAAGTTTGGAGGGGTGTTTTTATCGCAATGTTTGCTATTTTTGTTCTTGTAAAAGAGGAGATCGGATGTCGTTGTGTTTAGATAATGCACAATTACAGACATATAAATGACAGAACTAACTTTAACGTCGTTTTAGCCTACCTGTTTTGGTCACATTGTCAGAAAATGCCAACGTCTACAGAGTGCAGAGACAAAATTCCTTCTCATCCTTGAAGTGTGGACATGTTTCGTAATGGCAGAGCAAAGTGGAGAAAGGGGCTTGAAAGTCACAGCAAAAACTCATTAAGGAAAGTGTATCGAAATATGCCATGGAGAGCTATAGGGGGTCGTGATCGGGGGTTAAAGCCGGGCACAGCCCCGCGGTCTCAGCACTGTTTTGAAACCCTAAGCCCTGATTTCCAGCGCCGGTCCCGCTTAAAGACTTATGGCATTCTCTTGCACAATGAACTCCCTTTTAATTGAGCTCCCTTTTATGTGGTGGCCAATGCGCAAAAATGGAAAGCCCAAAGCTTGAGTTGCATTTTTAACCTGGGATGTGAATGTGTGTGTGTGTGTGTGTGTGTGTGTGTGTGTGTGTGTGTGTGTGTGATGCCTTCTATCAGATGGTGATTTCTAAGATTTTTGTAAGGTTTTTAAGCTCACTTTGATGTTTTTGTAACTAAGGGTCATTTCCAGACATGCTGAACACAGCATCATACTCATATGGACATTCTCTCTCTCTCTCTCTCTCTCTCTCTCTCTCTCT
>NW_027468664.1:24285565-24295565 GCF_046254945.1 Alosa pseudoharengus | reverse complement strand
ATTGTAGTATTTGCGATGTTGACAAGCATGCGTAGCACATGGAAGCTCTTGATAGCGCATGCCACTAACGTCTATAAAAACAATATATTTATGGAATAAAACTAGACAGGTACCTCGGATTAGCATTGCTGTTTATTGTTAAACTGCAATTTTCAGCAACCAGCGGAGGGCATTTAGCCTACTATGCTTCCGGACAATATTTTGCGTCTCCTCTAATTCTGAAGCTGTGGCACCGCTAAATGAAGAGGATCCACTGAGAAGAAAGTTAATGTTTTAAATAGGCTACATCAATACAATATATATGTGAAGTGAAACTGGACGGGCCATAATAACTTCTGACTAGTTTTAGGGTTGTTGTTAAATTGCAATGCGAGCGGTAGCCAGCAGGGGAGGATATGTCGGCAGGATTATTTAAAAAGCAACTGCAACTACATTGTGCGTCTGCCCTGATTCTTTTTTTTTGTTTTGTACTCGCTATTTATTGTATTTGGTGGGTAACAACATATATGAAAGGCATTGTTACAATACAGATACACAAACCCAAACATACACCCCACCCCCATCCCACCCCTACCACATGGGATGCAACACAACTATCAATGTAGCACAGTCAGTATAAAACAGTCCACTTAGTTTCTCTACAGTAAAATGTCTTGAACTCTGGTAATTCTATTTCTCCATGTTTGTATTATCCAGGGCATAGCGCCATTAATCTTGGCAGAAGAAAGTTCAAGAAAAAGAATGTCTGCCCTGATTTTGATACCGTGGCGGTATTATTTAAACCGTGGTGGGCCGCCATGCTGAAACAAACATAGAGGAAACACTGGATCTGTTGTTGGTGTTTCTTACACGAGCACACATTTCATGAATGTGTAGGCAATATTAAAAGCACAAAAAGCACATTTTGCGACAGATTTTGCATTTTGCAAGTAGGCTATACTAAATACCTCTGAATATCTTCCTCGTGTGTAAACAAGGAGCCTTTTGACCATGTGTGCTGCTCTGCACAACCCCAAAATTAATCAAAATAGAAAATCCTTCAAATCTTCTTATGCAACTCACGTTATCAACACCATACTTGCAAGCAGTCACAGCCTCACTTAATCTCTACTGTTTGGTTTCAGTATCAGTCGGCTGTCAGCTCTCTCCCTTGTGACTTGCGTCATTGTGCCATTGGAAAAACAGAAACACAGTCAGCAAAAAAACATCTGTCCAGATGCAGTGTATTGTGTGATGGATTTAGCCCAAATTTAACCCTAATCACTTGTTATGTTATGTAATGTGGAGTGATCGATTATATGGAATCTCAAAACCAAGAGACTGTTAAATAAAATATATAAATGTGCCATCTGAAAGGAAAATCTTATTGGTATTAAAATAATAATAAAAATAATATTAATAATATTAATAATAATACATTTTACACTGTCCTTTATTTTTAAATTCATTCATTCATTCCTTCATTCCTTCATTCATTCCTTCAGTTGTATCTGTGATTGTTAGGGTCACAGTGCTGTAGTATTGTCTCTGTGTGCAGCATGTGGTTAAGAGGTGTGTTCATACACGAGGTGTGTTAGTGTTCTCTATGTGTGTAACATGTGGTTTAAAACTGTGTGTGTGTGTGTGTGTGTGTAGAGTGTGGCATGAACGTGCATCATAAATGCCAGAAGAAAGTAGCCAACCTGTGTGGGGTGAACCAGAAGCTGATGGCAGAGGCCCTCGCCAAGATCGAGAGTACACAACAGGTCAGTGATCACACACACAAACACAGATACGCACATTATTAGTCTCTGTGTGTGTGTGTGTGTGTGTGTGTGTGTGTGTGTGTGTGTGTGTGTGTGTGTGAGTGTGTGTGTGTGTGTAGTGTCTGTGTGTGTGTGTGTGTGTGTATTCTGATGTGTGTGTGTGTGTGTGTGTATGTGTGTGTGTGTGTGTGTGTGTGTGTGTGTATTCTGGTGTGTGTGTGTGTGTGTGTGTGTGTGTGTGTGTATTGCTACCCCTGCAGGCGCGTAGCTCCAGGGATCCTGAGATCATCGGTAGGGAGGGTCCTGTGGGCATCGGACAGCAAGGAGTGGTCAGGGAGCCCTCAGGGTGTGTGACGACCTGTCTACCCACCCCTGCTACAGCTGGGAGGAAAGGTAACACACACACACACACACACACACACACACACACACACACACACACACACACAGACACACATCAGAATACACACACACACACACACACAGACACACATCAGAATACACACACACACACACACACACACACACACACACACACATCAGAATACACACACACACACACACACACACACATACACACACACACACACACACACACACACACACACACGTACACATATACAGACACTCACACACATCAGAACAGACACACACACACACATCAGAACACACACACACACACACACGCACATACACAAACACAGACAATCACATCAGAACAGACACACACACAAACACACACACACACACACACACACACACACATACACATCAGAATACACACACACATACACACACACAAACACACACACACACACACACACACACACACACACACGTACACATACACAGACACTCACACCATAGGCGGAGTTTGACATTCGAGCCAGGGGGGGCAGAAAAAAATAATAACTGTAGCAGCTGAGACCTGGCTTACCACCTGGGGAACACAGCATGAGCACATATGAAGAAAACAAACATGCTAAATATAAGATATATATAATTACATTGTAACAATTTAACAATTCGTCCTTATGAAATCCAATGCAGCACGGTTGTCTTGAAATGCAATAGACAGGGGTGTCGCTTAGCAGTTGAAAACATTCGGGGCTTAGCCCATAGTCTGGTTGCTGCTCACTTTTGATAAATTAATCCACCGCCTCTAGACTCATTTGCGCCACATTGATTGAATATTTTGTACAATCATATTTTGTCAATTAAAGAATGTAATGACCTTCCATCTTGACATTTCTGTTTGCTATTAAAAACGAACTATATAGCCTAGTCTAGTGTAACGGATGCCACCTAGCTTAGCTGTGCTTGTGGAACGTTGGTAAACCTCCGACGCCTCAAGAGTGTTGCTGGCATGCGAGCCAACAGAGTGGAGTTTTAAATAACAAGATGCATCGGTTCATGTATGCTTAGCTTAAGGAGAACGAGTCATTGAAAACTCAAATTCGATTCTACAAAGGCAAATTAAGTAAACTCCAAACTGTAGGCTACTGAGTGCAGGGCAGACCTAAATCATAGCGAGAACTCCAAAAATCAAAGGAAGTGTTCACCTACTGTACAGTCTGATGCCTCTCCAAACGAAGCGCAACACGCCATTAAGTTAAGACATGTTAAGAAAAAATATTAATATTTTGCTGTAATCCAATGGCACGAAAAAAATGTAATCCACAGCGATCAGTAGGCCTAGATGCACAATAAGGTTCATGGTGTAGCCAGGCCTACGCGCGTCACATTCACCAGCCAGTTCCAAACAGGTGAACAAGGCTTCGCCACTTTGCTGTTTAAACAAAGTGGAATAAAAAGTCTAAATCTACACACTTACTAAACGCAAAATCAATTAGTAAGCTGACAGGACATTTATATACATGGCATTTAGACAACCTTTATTGCAATGTTGGCACGGCAAGATGTCCATACTAGTGCAACAGTAATTTTCGTTTTTTGCGTCCTGCATGCCTCGTCAGGTTGGCCGTAATATCGCTTTCGATGTGATGTGAAGGATCGCAAGAGAAGAAAACCTGGCTGCTCCCATCATCAACCACAGCCCGTTCCTTATATTGTTGTTTTGTGTTATTTAAATTATTTTTAAAATATCTGGTCATGCCAGACGTATTTCACTAATTGTTGAAACAATGCAATTACCCGTTTCCACCAGGGGGGGGCAGTGCTCCCCCTGCCCCCCCACTAACTCCGCGTATGACTCACACACATCAGAACAGACACACACACACAAACACACACACACGCACACACACACACACACACACATACTCATACACTCCTGTCTTTGTCCACAGAGCAGGGTATTTCGTGGGACTCTCCTGTTGAGGGGGCGCCGACTGGACCCCCAGTGACCAGAGCAGACGTGGAGCCGCTCTACGCCGTCCCCAAGAAAGAGATGCACAAGTACACCCTGGACAACTTCACACTGCACAAGATGCTGGGCAAAGGCAGCTTCGGCAAGGTGTGTGTGTGTGTGTGTATGTGTGTGTGTGTGTCTGTGTGTGTGTGTGTGTGTGTGTGAGAGAGTCTCCCAGAATCTTAGCAGTAAGGTCATGTTGTTTACCCAGTTGTGTGGATAATCATGCTGCTGTGTTGTATGTGTGTGTGTGTCAGGTGTTTCTGGCAGAGCTGAAGGGCGCAGGTCAGTTCTTTGCGGTGAAGGCCCTGAAGAAGGACGTGGTGCTGATGGACGATGACGTGGAGTGCACCATGGTGGAGCGGCGGGTGCTCTCGCTGGCCTGGGAGCACCCCTTCCTCACACACCTCTACTGCACCTTCCAGACCAAGGTAACACACACACACAGACAGACACACACACACACACACACACACACACACATACACACACATACCCAGAGGCAGACACACACACACACACACACACACACACACACACACAGGGCAGGGCAGGGCAGACATTAATACACACACACACAGAAATAGAAACCCTGAACCCTGCTAAAAAAAAACAATCTGACCACCTTAAGATGGTTTGCTGGTTGACCAGCTTGTTAACCAGCTTGTTTGACCACCCTATGATGGTTGACCTGCTAGACCAGCAATACCAACAACAACAACAAAAACATACCTTCAGCTGGTTTACCCAGCTTACGATGGTAATTCAGCTGGCTTTGCTTGTCGTACCACCTCAAGCTGGTCATTTTAGCTGGTGTTGCTGGTCTACATTGCTGGTTTAACTGGCCATGCCAGCTTATGCTGGTCATTCTCACAAACCAGCATGACCATCTTACACCAACAATGCCACCTTGGCCTGCTTGGGGTGCGTTTCCTAAAACCATATATTGCAATGGTTGGCAATGGGAAATTGCTAACTTAGTTAGCAACTACAGTATGGTTTTGGGAAATGCACCTCAGGTCACCAGCATGACCATCTTACACCAGCTGTATCCCACATGATAGGCTGGTCACACCAGCATGACCATCTTACACCAGCTGTATCCCAAATGACAGGCTGGTCACACCAGCATGACCAGCTTCCTCAGATGGTCACGCCAGCATGTCCACCTGGTGGCCCAACCAGCTACACCAGTAAAGACCAGCAAGAGCTGGAAGAAAACCAGCAAAAACCGGCTAAAACCAGCTACCAGCCATACGCATACATGTTTTTTTTCCCAGCAGGGAACACAGTCATGGAGTTCTTTTTTAGCTGTATGATTAATGATATTGGTTTGGATTTGATTGTGTAATCATTTACTATTTGTGTCACTTCCATGTGTTCATTTGCGTGTCTGCATAGGAAAATCTCTCATGATGGAGTATTCTTTGTGTTACTTTGTGTGTGTGTGTGCTCTGTAGGAAAATCTCTTCTTCGTGATGGAGTATTTGAATGGAGGAGATCTGATGTTTCACATACAAGCCTGTCACAGATTCGACATACCTAGATCAACGTAAGTCACACACACACACACACACACACACACACACCATAGGTGAAAACATGTAAAATTGATTACCCCCTTTTTCTTGTCTTGTAGGTTCTATGCAGCAGAAATTGTATGTGCGCTTCAGTTCCTTCATTCCAAAGGCATTGTATACAGGTAAGAAGTGAATGGGTGAATGGATGCATTAGTTGGTGATTGAATGAGAGTGAATGAGTGTGTGAGTGAATCAGTGAATGAGTGAGTGAATGAGTGAGTGATTGAGTCAGTGAGTGAGTTCTAAAGTCCTAAACGATGAGGGAAGTGCCTTCATGACTCGTTTACGGGATGTGAGACCAAGGGGAAGTAGATCTGAAAGCAATTGCAGTTTCAGTGTACAGATTAATGTGTGCATTGTGTGTCCAGTTCCCAATTGACACACAGACACACACACACACACACAGAAAGATACACACACACACACACACACACACACACACACACACACACACACACACACACACACAGAAAGACACACACACACACACACACACACACACGGAGAGAGAGAGAGAGAGAGAGAGAGACACATACACACTCACACACACACACACACACACACACACACACACACACACACACACACACACACACACACACACACACACACACACACACACACAAGGGTTTTATTGACGTTACTTTCCCCCCATACTTGCATTTATTACACGGCTCTTCAGAGTGCTGCAGAAAGTTCCATTCACATGAATGGGCCTTCCCAACGTTCGGTGTATGTGTGTGTGTGTGTGTGTGTGTGTGTGTGTGTGTGTGTGCGTGTGTGAGAGAGAGGTTCTCACGGTTGTAAAAGAGCTCTAGTAACTCAGAGATTTCTCTCTGAAGTTCACATAATTAACAAAATGAAATAAGAAGAAGGAGGTGAGGCACGTACACACACACACACACACACACACACACAGAAAGACACACACCTACACACTCTCTCTCTCTCACACACACACACACACACACACAAACACACACACAGAGAGAGAGAGAGAGAGAGAGAGAGAGACAGACACACACACACACACACAAGGGTTTTATTGACGTTACTCGCCTGAGATAGGAGACCAATCACAGAACAAGGGGGAAAGCAAGACGATGATGAGCTATGCACAGACACATTTGATAGACATCCGTGGCACCCAATAAACGGATCTGGGCTTTTTTTTTTTAAATACGAGAAAATTAAAGTTTGGTTCCCAGACCACGTCTCATTGAGAAGTGGTGGCGCTAGCCAGGCTACCATACTTGCATGTATTACTGGAAAACTCAAAGACTCTGTTGGCGCCCTCTGGTGGTTATAAATATGAATTTTAAATCAGTCAGTACTGTCCTTACACACACACACACACACACACACACACACACACACAGTCAGTACTGTCCTTACACACACAAACACACACACACACACACACACACACACACACAGACACACACACGCAGACACACACACGCAGACACACACACACACACACACACAGTCAGTACTGTCGTTACACACACACACACACACACACACACACACACACACACACA
The DNA here is from genome assembly GCF_046254945.1 of Alosa pseudoharengus. Taxonomy (NCBI): domain Eukaryota; kingdom Metazoa; phylum Chordata; class Actinopteri; order Clupeiformes; family Clupeidae; genus Alosa; species Alosa pseudoharengus. The sequence continues at coordinate 24,288,325 of NW_027468664.1, read as the reverse complement.
CACACAGTCAGTACTGTCCTTTTCTGAGTCAGGGGTGCTGGCGGCTGGAAAGGAACTAGCCACACTAAGACTGCTAATAATATTATATCAGCAGATATTATTATGTTATTATTACACGGCTCTTCAGACTGCTGCAGAAAGTTGCATTCACATGAATGTGCCTTCCCAACGTTCGGTGGTCTGTTAAATCTATATAATCACTATTATAACAGAATAACAGAATTATAATATTCTATTGCTGTAGGTGTAGCTCCGTAGCCTAATTGTTAATAGCTTCAATGTTATTCTATTGCTGTAGGTCTTTGGATAAACGCATCTGCCAAATGAACACATGCAAATGTACAAATATATGAGAACCTGTGTTGCTTGCAGAGACCTGAAGCTGGATAATATCCTGCTGGACAAGGATGGCCACATTAAGATCGCCGACTTTGGGATGTGCAAAGAGCAGATGCAGGGGGAGGCCAGGACGTCCACCTTCTGTGGAACTCCAGACTACATTGCACCGGAGGTACACATACACACACACATACACGCACACACACCACACACACACACACACACACACACATACAATCAGCTTTTTCAAAAGTAACTATTACTAATAAACACGGGTATTATCCTGATCCTCCTACTGGATTATGTTTAAATAAGTTATTAGAAAAAACAAGTTCTGACAATGCATTTAAGTTTCAAGAATATATTTGCACACCCGTGTATAAGCAGTTTTTCAAACCCTTTAGTTCACCCTCATTAAGCACAACTCAGTCTATTAATCCTTAAAGTGATGAGGCGCTTTTCCTTTATGCGTAGTAACAACGCACCCAACAACTGTTTGTATGCACAAACGAGCGCACGTATGCTCATAGGTTCAGCCAAAGTCACTTCTCACGAAAAATAATAATCCAATGAATCCACAGAAAAAACCACGGAAAAATCACCACGACCCAGTCTTTATAATCCACAAACCAAAAAGGAAGTAATCCACAACGAAGAATCCACAAGGAAAGAAAAACAGCTGTGTCCGCGACACAACCTCAGCAACACCAAAAATAGATCAGCCTTACCGGTTTCCAACGCGGCAACGATCGCATTAGGTCCTTTTTCGTTCCTTTTGAAACGGTGTGGCTTTTAGCTATTTCCACAGTTAGCTTTATGGTCCAGTCGGCCGATATCTCAGGTCTCGCTTAGACTCCCCGAGTATTTTTCCGCCCCTCTCTCCTCTTCTCGTACCGCATTTAAAGCCATTCAAAAGGTCCCGCATCCACTGATAGGTGCGTCAGCTGACGCGTTAGACCATCATCTGACGGGTTTGACAGCCAACTGATAAGTGCGTCATCTGACACATTAGACAATCATTTGACGGGTTTGGCAAACAGCAGTTTTCCCACCCCATGTAAACCAAAGAAAACATACAGACAGTATTCTGATACAGGCCCACAGGTACATATAAAGAGTGGAAATTGAACAATGTGGAAAACACTTATTACCTGGTTACTAATTATTGTCTGAGCAGGTTTATTAGTGAATCCTATATAACAGTGTTTCTCAAAGTGTGGTCCGGGGACCACTGATGGTCCGCAAGCTATCCCAAGTGATCCGCGAGCAGACGTGGTAAAATATAATATAGATGAGTTGTTTGCAATATTGAACCAACTTGTATGTAAATCCGAACAGTTTTGCAACACTATCTATGTAAGATATGCCAGTTTAAATCATATGAATCCTCTGACACAATAGCAAAGTGCAAAGACAATAAGCAATGTGGCTCAGTGAGCAGGCCTATCGTGTAGGCTAATATACTGTTGAAGTTTTTTTTTTTAGCTAGGTGGTCCGTGCGTTTCTTTTTTATTGGTTAAGTGGTCCTTCATCTGAAAAAGTTTGAGAAACACTGCTATATAAATTACGTGGCGGTGCTACACACACACACACACACCACACACACACACATACACACACACACACACACACACACACACACATGTTCTGCAGGCACAAGCGCGGGTTTCTTTCCGAACACCTGAGAGACGCGCACAACTGAAGCGTTCCATTTGCAGGGCATATGCTGCAGCAATTAGCTACTGCAATGGAACTGCAGTGGAACATTGATTGATTGATTGATTTTATTCGACCCTTTTCGTTATAAAATATGATACAGCTTTGCACCATATATTAAGAAAACAAAACAAAGTCAGGATAACACAATAAAGCCCTGGGGCTTATTTCCATTGTGGTCCTTTTGGGGGGGGGGGGGCAGAGCAGATGTCAACAGACGAAACATCAATCATCACATCCATATTAAATACATCCATATACAGTAATAAAAACAGTATAATAAGATTGTCATCTAAGCCATTTTTTCAGTGCCAGCTTAAAACCTCCTAAACTTCTGACCATCTTTATAGACGTAATAGCGTTGCACACATTACGACAAAAAGTTCGACCAGTTTTCTAAAACTAGTTTGGCACTCTACAAACAGAAGGCCTTAGTGTAGCCCGGCATAATGCCTCTGCAGAGGAGAGGTAATGAAAGAGGTGTCTGTTCCATCGCTCTCCCCCACAGATTTTACTCGGGCAGAAGTACAGCCACTCCGTGGACTGGTGGTCCTTTGGGGTCCTGCTGTTTGAGATGCTGCTAGGCCAGTCTCCGTTCCACGGGCACGATGAGGAGGAGCTCTTCCAGTCCATCCGCACCGATGACCCCATCTACCCTCGCTGGCTGCCCCGAGATGCCAAGGACATCCTCGTTAAGGTAGCCCA
>NW_027468664.1:24245565-24260565 GCF_046254945.1 Alosa pseudoharengus | reverse complement strand
AGTACAGTGAACCATCTGAGATGTTTCCTGAACATGTCATTAAGCGCCATTACACTATCGTGTAGGTCCTATTTCTGTACATTTTACATTTCTGGAACATTGAGTCTAATTTCAACTATAATAACAGCAAATTCCAGTAATAAATAACAGTCATGACTTCCATCATTTCTGCAGCTTTTTCAAATCATGCACGAGTCTACCCAACACACCATTACGATGGCGGATTCCTAACCAGTAGTACCATTCAATCATTTTAAGGTGTGTTTGAGGGACTGAGGGGTTTGATTCCCCCTGAGACGCCATATTTGGTTTTTGTATGTCTGTAATACACATTCATTATGTTGAGTATATCCAATTTATAATGGTGTCATGACAGCCAATTGTTCAGGCTCATCACTTCATAAACCTAGAAGATAAGTCAGGCCAAACACAGTTATATGTCAAGTTGTCATGACAATATCATGCCAAACACTGCATTTCTTTCTTGGCTAATGTTGTCATGACAATATTGTAAACGGGTTAAATTTTCTTGGCTAATGTCAAGTTGTCATGACAAAGGCACCATCAAATAATGTCATCTTGGCTAATGTCAAGTTGTCATAATGAAGACACCCAAACAATGTCAACTTGACATTCCAAGAACCGAATGACACATTATGACAACAGTCATAAACATCAATAATGTGTCATTAATGTGCATGACATGTGTCATGTCATTCTTATGACGGTTACATATCACCCTTATGTAGACCCCTTCAAATAAAGTGTTACCAAATAAATAATACTGAGAAACAGATTCCTCGATTACTCCGGAGAGCATTGGATAACTTAAGAGAGCTGTTTGCCTTGCAAAAATGTGTTACAGGAACACGCCGACGTCGATACATACCCTTCTCATATCCGTGCGTGTAGTTACTTGGTCTGACGCACCCACCGCTAGCCTAGCTTAGCACAAGTGCCTCGAAGTGGCTGGCTTCATTAGCCTACACCTCTCAATATTGACAAAAGAACATTTAGCTATTTACATGCTGTGATTTGTATAGTTGTATAGTGTACACAACATGTACAAATAACAATGTCAAATGAAATACAGCCATTTTGTAGGAATACTTGGGACTATGTTTTCATTCAGGGAAATCAGTGCTCCTTGGGGTTTGAAGAAGTTACACCGGAAGTAACACCGGAGCTTTTCCGTCCATCTCCTTGTGTGTGTGTGTGTGTGTGTGTGTGTGTGTGTGTGTGTGTCTGTTTGAGTGCCAGTGTGTGGGTGTGTGTGTTTTCTCACATCCTCATTTGGTAATATATGCAAACACAAATTAATCTTTACAGTGTGCATGCATGGCATTCACTTGTGTGTGTGTGTGTGTGTTTGTGTGTGTGTGTGGCCCTTGTGTTACGTAGACCATTTGCATGTGACAAAAAAGTGAGAAAATGAAGGATGAGGAAGATAGAGAGAGAGAGAGAGAGAAAGGGAGAGAGAGGGAAAGAGAGAGGGGGGGAGAGAGAGGGAAAGGATGCTCATTGCTATTGGGTGTGGCGTTTCCAGCAGACATGAGTTCAGTCACATCCACACTCTGGTCCAGTTCATAATCACTGAGTGTGTGTGTGTGTGTGTGTGGTTGTCAGTGCTAGTATGTGTGTGTCTGTGTGTGTGAGCCAGTGTATGTGTGTGTGTGTGTGTGTATTAGTGGAAGTGACTGCATGTGGTTTACGAGCAGAATGCCTGCACTATTTGCTCTGTGACTCACTAGTCTGGAGAGTCCAAGTTTGGAGAGATGAGGGCCAAACTGTGGATGTGAGAAAACACACACACACACACACACACACTGGCTCACTGACACACACACACCACACACACACACTGGCACAAGCACACACACACACACACACACTGGCACAAGCACACACACACACTGGCACAAGCACACACACACACACACACACACACTGGCACAAACACACACACACACACACACACACACACACACACACACACACATGCTTCCGTTGACCAGCTACGCATAAACTCTTAGACCTTTCTGTGTTATCTTGGATCAATACTCATGATACATTCTCCATGTCATTTCTGGGTAGACTGAAAGAGACCACAGCAGCCACTAACACAGACGAATGTTTTTCCAATCACGCTGTTGTTATTGATAATCATTTAGTGTAAGCAATCAATGGTAGAAATGGTCTGTGTAAAGTTGGACCAGTCCACAATTTCCAGAACAGAAGATCAATATGATTCCATCTGATACCAGTATGCTGGTTAAACTTATATGGTCATCAGGGTCATAATGAATTATTGGGAGCCTAGCAGCGAAGCTGCGAAGGCACCCATTGTTTTACTAGTTTTTCCTATTATTATTATTGGGGGCCAAGCAGCGAAGCTGCGAAGGCACCCATTGAGTTACTAGCTTTTCCTATTATTATTTATCTGCTATTGGAGTCTATGGCAGCCCATAGAACGCCTGGCTAAAAAGTGCAGATTTTTGGCAGAAAGTTTCAGGACACTCCACTGACCATTCACACTCATTTACGGACCTCTAAACCCTGCCATCTAGCGCCACCAACAGGTCAAAATCTGGCCGAAAATTTAACTGCTGGGTCTAAAGTTATGAAATTTGGCACACTGATTCAGCACTGTCCCATGATCACTCTCACTAATTTCCAAAACTCTATGCCCAACACTCTAGCGCCACCAATGGGTCGAACCTGGATTGCATTGTGACCATTGAACGGTGCGTCCGATTTTCACATATCAGGCACCGTTGGAATCCCTGGACCGACCTAAGTTCAATGACCCCTATTACATCACTTTCTGCCATATTGGACCTCCGCCATATTGGATTTAGTCCAAACTCTACGAAAAGTTTCAGCGGTCAGAAATTTCATCCGATTTTCATGGAACTTGGCGGAGATGATTTTCTTCCCGAGCCGCACAAACGACAGATTTTTCAATTTCATTTTTGTTTGCCCGTGACAGCCAATCAAATATGCCGATGAACCCGCCAAACAGGAAGTGGACTAACATCTCTGTGACGCTTTGAGTTAACATAACAAAACTCGATACCATTAGTCAGCAAACTTTCCCAATCACTCACAGCTATTTTTATGCATATACATTGAACACTCTAGCGCCACCACCAGTTCAATGCTGGACATGCGTTCATGCGCGTGATGCTTGACTCTTTTGTCTGATTTTCACAATTGAGGTAGCGTCTGAATCCTTGGACGATCCCGAGTTCATTGACCCCTATCCCATCACTTTCCGCAATATTGGATCTCCGCCATATTGGAAAGCCAAAACTTGGTACAGGGACTTGGTATCTGATTGTGAGGACACACTAGGACATTTGGCCTCTATAGGGGGCGCTGCAATACAGGAAGTGGGCTCGTATCTCAGCAACTCTTCGTTGTATGAAGTCCAAACTTGGTACAAGGACATAGTAGCTGATTGTGAGGACATGCAAGGAAAGTGGTCTCATTTGACCTCTAGGGGTGCTGTAATAAAGAAAGTGAGCCCACATCTCAGCAACACTTTGGTGTATGAAGTCCAAACTTGGTAGAGGGACATGGTAGCTGATTGTGAGAACGCACAAGGACATTGGTGTAATTTGGCCTCTTGCTGTGAGTGCTTGCTCATGCCATGGCAACGCCATTCCTGCTATGCACTGCTAGGCCCCCGCATTGCTGCTTGCAGCTATATTTTAATTTAATGTTGACGTATGCGTATGCATGTGTGTGTGTGTGTGTGTGTGTGTGTGTGTGTGTTCATACATGTGTATGTGTTTGTTTGCCACATATTTGACTCCTACCTCTTAGGGCTGTTCTAATCCCATGCGATGTTTAAATGAAGGGTTGTCATGGGAGCCTGATGTCAGTCACTTCACAGATGTCGGATCTTATTCAAATTCCACCATTGATTCTGTAGAAAATAACACAACTGTCACAGTTGCCAGAGGGTTCATTCAGAAGTGGCGTTGCAACCTTTCCTGGACCAAAGATCTCTTTTGCTTTCCATGAAGTGTTTGTTCCGGTTCCTCCTGTTCCTGTGTGATGTTGTCTGCGTTCTACGTCTGTCATCTCTCAGTGTGTTATCAGGCAACGCTAAGTGTTGTGGTTTTGGAATGTATGAGCCAGCACGCACGTGATCCCGTCACAGATGTTCGCAATGTACTGATGTTTTCTGCTGACTGTTCTTCATCTCCATGTGAAGAAGAACGCCAAAAAGGTTGAGAAAGGAAAGTCCCAGCCAAACAACATGACACATGTCCAAAGAGCCCGGAAAAAGACAACAACAACAACAACAAAAATAACAACACTAAAAGGAGCACTGTGGGTTTTTTATCGAAAAATAACAACTTCAAACGTTTCAGTTGTACACTCATAATAGGGAGATTGGTGCCTCTGTCCTGTAACATTCTGTACTTTGCAGGAACATGAATCAACATGAATCGACACACTGATGAGATCAAAGGATAAATGAGATATTTCAGTGTGTTGCTTGAAAGTATTTCTGCTTTCTAACCTTCCACTACAAAGCCTCTGTCCAATGAGAGACCACATTACTGTTGCTTTCACTGCTGTGGGCAGTAGCTATGACATTGTCTGACAGTGTTTCCCTAAAATGAATAAAAATCATTTTCATCCCCACATGTGTAGTTTTGCAGTATGTGCCCAGTGTGTCTTTGTGTTTGTGTGTGTGTGTGTGTGTGTGTGCAGTTTGTTCACATGAGTGTGCAGGTGAGTGACTGTCCATGGGTGTGTATGTTTGTGATGTATAAATGCATTATTTGTGGGTTGTGTGAGATATACCACTATTGTGTGGATGGGTGAGCTGGTGTGTGTGTGTGTGTGTGTGTGTGTGTGTGTGTGTGTGTGTGTGTTTGTGGTTTTGTGGTTTATATGTGGAATCTGTGCATTATTCTCATGATCTCATTGTTATGGAAACCAATCATCTAGAGCAGTTGTTCTTAACTGGTCTGGCTTTGGGACCCACAATTTCCCATGTTCATTTAGTCGCGACCCATATTTTTTTTTTTAGTGTTCAAGCCAACAGATAAGGTGAGCTACATGGTACTGTAAGACACGCAAAGTGCCTGTAGGCCTACTTGTTTAGAACATGCTGATGTTTGGCATTACATTTGTGAAGTCTTCAGGATATTAAGATAGTACTGTACATCTGACAAAGTAGCACTTAAAATGGGTGATTATTTATTTATTTTTTTACCCACAAGCTCCAAGACCCACCCAGAATGGTTCCGCGACCCACTTTTGGGTCCCGACCCACCAGTTAAGAAACACTGATCTAGAGCAGCGGTTCACAAAAACTTTTTTTCCCCGCGTACCACCACCTACATCCTGACTTGGCTTGCGTACCCCCACCATCCGACACATACAAATGTTAACACATTCAAAATGTGCAACTGGTCTATGAGCTCCCACACTAAAAAAAACAGTGTGGAGAACATATTGAAACACATTATGAAACACAAAGAATAAAGAGAACATAGGCTTAAGATTTAAAAAAAGAAAAAACATTTTTAACACCGACATTGCCCTTTTCATCTTGCATACCCCCTAGTGCAGGGGTGGGCAAACTTTTTGGCTCAAGGGCCACATTGGGTTTTGAAAATTGGGCGGCGGGCCGCACAACAACCCCCCCCCCCCCACACACACACACACACACACATAAAAAAAAAAAATTTATAGCCTATAATTTAGTATGAAAAGTAGTTCTTTTAAAATATTAATTGCTTAAACATACTGCTAATTTTATGCTGTTTAACAAATGTATAAATTGTGCACGGTCGCTTTAAGACAGTCGCTTTAATTCACGTTTATTTCTCAATGATCTTCTGCCTGCTCCGCTATGGCTAGTGCTGTACCTACGGCTGGGCCATCACAGTTTTTAAATGGTCAGTAGTGGGAACTACTGTTGCCTTCATGATTTCCTTTTAAAAGTTTCTTATAAGAAAGAGATATCAATTATCAACATTGACAAGCCAGCTGGAACCTGCGGCTCTCTCTCCCTCTCGTGAGTGCAGATGCGTTCCCAATTAAATGGATCGCATAATGTTCACGTTACATCTGCTGCAAAGGAGATAACTAAGAGTTAACTTAGTTTAACATGATGCTAACTCTATTTAACACGATGTTTTGACATTGACATTGTAAACGTTCTCTAAGGAGAGTGAAAAACAGTTTGCAGTAAAGCTAACCAACGTCGTCTCTATCGCAGGAAAAAAATAGCGAGCAGCCTGATAACCAAATGAAAGCGCGGCCCGGATGAAAGTGCTTGGCGGGCCGCAGTTTGCCCACCCCTGCCCTAGTGGAAGCTCACGTACCATCTGTGGTACACGTATCACAGTTTGGGAATCCCTGATCTAGAGTTCTTCAGAATCATACACACCCATACCTGTCAATATTTAGCTTTCCAAAAACAGGAGATTTTGTTTTCGGGGGGGGGGGGGGGGGGGTCAGTGTTTATACCGGATCAGTGTTTGCATATTTAAAGGGAAACTTGGCAGGATTTCCCCCTCTGCTGGAGAAATTGTGCATTATGCTATTTCAAACTGTGGGAAAAGGTAACGATAAAGCACATGGATTTGTTTACAAGCTAGCAAAAGGTTAGCATAAGTTTGGCAGAACTATGTGGATGTTACAAGGTAAGAAACACGATTTAAAACGAGTTTCTTGTTTCTCACTTCTCTTTCGGGACGGTAGTCTCAATGTTGCAAGGTTGGTTTTCCGCCTGGGGACGCTAGGCGCAGCGGGGAAAGTCACCATTTTCACAGGAACAGGTCATTTAACCCAGTGTTTTTCAACCACTGTGCCGGGGCACACTAGTGTGCCGTGAGAGATCATCAGGTGTGCCGCAGAAAAATTACCCAAATGCCATAATAAGGCCATATCTGTGTATTATTTGAAATTTTAGGCTATGGTATGTTTAGTTTTTCTTCACACAGGATGTTAGTGTGCCGTGGGACATTTTAAGTGTCAAAAGTGTGCCGTGCCACAAAAAAGGTTGAAAAACACTGATTTAACCATCCAAATGATTTCTAAACGGGTTTATTACGCTGAAATAGTTGCCAAGTTCCCCTTTAATACGTTTCATACACGTGTTTCAACACTGCATTTCGGTCTTTGCTTTTACCTTACCATTTATGTATCCACCAGCTGCCTGTCTGCAGCCAACTTCCAAAACTCCAAAGCTGCTTGCTGTCAGATTTGGTTCCGAGGACACAAGTTCAGTGTATCAACAACACTCAATAACAGTTTATGTGATGTGTTAATTAATTAAATTCCCAACAATTTCACAATAGCTAGTTCTGAAGTAGGCCATTTAACCAGCCCGCTTGCTTACGACAAGACTAGGCTGCGCAGTCGGCACCCGCTTCCTTATTTGGGATTTGGGTTGCCAGGTTTTAGCCTATGACAAAACGGTTGAAATTTAAACTAAGTGATCGTGTATGTGTAGGGTGTATATCATACACAATCTGGCAACCTGGGAGATGTCAGACTAATAGAAAAAATGCATGGATCAATTATTTTAAAATGAAGTTTGATGGCCATGCAAATTACGGGAGTTTTCCGGGAGAAATAACAAAACGGGAGGGTGCTGGGAGATGACCTTGAAATACGGGAGTGTTGACAGGTATGTACAGACCATTATTTCCAGTAACACTCTCCAAAAAGTACTGAATGTTCTGTACAACTCTGCCTGCGCAATTTAAAGTTCAATTTAAGGATTAACATTACATCAGCACTGTGATTGTTGAAATCAACTTTGCACCTGCCTTTCAGAGGAGTCGTTTGGTGGGTCACTTCCCTATAATGTTCCATGGAACTTGTGTATGTGTATGTCACAGCCATCACACTGTTAAAAGCCAAAACAAACCGACTGCAAAACAGCCTCTTAAAGAAGCCCTATGCAACAATTTTAGCAAAAATGACCTTAATTATGCAGGTTGAGAGTCGTTCTGACAACCCTTTTTGGGTCGTTGGGTGGGTGCTTCGTCTCCCCCTAGTGCTTCTCCGCGGAAAAAACGAATATGCAACTTTCTGGTCCCGGACCGAAGAAATCCGGATGTGACTCGGCGGAAGGCCTCGAAAATGTAGTCAGATTGTAGTTTCTAAGAAGACTGCAAAACGGACTCCGACTTGGCTTTGTTGCTGCTGAAACTGTAAGTACCCTACCCTTGGGTGAACTTTGTTTTTGTAATGTGGTTTGATAGTCTCTTGAACAATGTGTTTGCTCGACCGTTTTATTGTGAGCCCTGTATGTGTTTAGCTTGGTTCTTGATGGCTAGCTCGCTAGCTAGTGGGGGTTTAGCATAGCAGTCACTTGCTACCGAAGCTTCAGGGGGAGCTATGTCGTGAAAAATGCGAGCCAAAATCAGACGAAAACCCAGAAACAGCGAAGGAATAACCAGACTTGCATAGGGCTTCTTTAACATGGGCCATTAGGACATTCAACACCCACATGAGCCAGTGAACATCTGATAAAGAATGTGCAACACTTTGTTTTATCTCTCTTTGGGAAGAGCCCAGAGTTACAGGATTGACTATCCCACTATGATTAGGGTGTTCCGTGGGCAGTGAGTCAGCGATCTCTCAACAGCGATCTCTCCGTCAAAGAGTCTGATTGTCCTCATGAGTTTTCCAATCACATTTGTCTGACAAAACAACCAACAAAAAAAAAAAAGTTGAAAATCATGAGGTATGCACAAGCTGGTGAGGAGAAGAATTTTTGTTTGCATGCCATGGATATATGCTACATCTGGAGGATACTAAAAGAAACAATAATAATAATCATCATACTCATCATCATCATCATTGTAATAATACATGTTATCTTGTAAAGCACCAAAGGTCGCTTTACAAATGAAACACAAATGCAAGCAAATGCAAAACATCATCTCAGGGGACTTTTGATAGCGACGGATCTGTCGGATTTAGTAGTTTGCATTCCAAGCAGGTCCAAAGTCCCCTCAGCACTCTCAGGGTTAATCCAGATGCAATGCAGCATAGCACTTCAGCAGCAGATCTCTCAGGGTTAATCCAGACGCTGTGCAGCTAGCATAACACTTTAGCACCAGATCTCTCAGGGTTAATCCAGACGCTATGCAGCTAGCATAGCATTCAGAAGCAGATCTCTCACAGAGAGAATACTTCTACTTACTGCTGCAAATTTAACACGATTATGGAAATCTGATTGTATTTGTTTGTTTGTTTGTTGTAGGGGTGACAAAAGAAGCTGAAAATCAAGTGATACGTATTAGCATGTTTGGAGTCTAATTTACAGTTTTTCTCAGTCGCTTTGGTACATTTCTTGAATCATCCTCGACATTTGCAAAACAGTAAGTGCATTTCTCAAAACAACTTGGACAAATAGCAAAACACCATGGATTACCTGCAAAAGCCACTTTATTGCTCAAAATCCTTAATTCATCTCTCAAAAGTAAATATCTGTGTCAATGAACATGTCAGTGCCATCAGAATGACAAGTTCTTGTGTCAGTGCACAGATAAGACAGTCAAATTGCTTAGTCATGTTGTCAATATAACAGTGTACTCTGGAGGGATGTTCTGATGTGAGTGATGAGAGTGCAGTCTTCCTACACCTAAACATACATCTTCCTAGATCTTCTGATGTTCCTGTCTGGTGGGCCACAAATTCTCATCCACATCACAACGAATATCTGGCTTGACATATTATGACAACTTGTTCAACCATTTTGCATATAGACTTATGTTATAAACTAATGCCTAAATGTTGCGGGGGGTGAAACTATTCAACAGAGACCCATTATAATACATTTTGATCAACATGTCATAACCAACTGATAATGTAGGAAACAGCAGAGAATTGTACATAATCATTTGCATGGATGTACCAATGCATTTGCAACTTATTGCTGCTGCTTTTTTGATGTGCACAAGTGACACAATGATGTGAAGATTGAACAGGTAGTTTTGAGAATTTCAATTCTGATCTAAGAAATGTACCAAAGTGATTGAGACAAACTGTAAAGTCCCAGTATGAATAGATAGAGACCCAGCTGAAGCTCCCATTTTAGAACCATTACGCAGAATGAACTCACTGTAACCTCACAACGCGGAATAATAAAGCGGGCGTCACAGGAATGTGCTGCACATTAAGGTAGCCTATTGTGTGTGTGTGTGTGTGTGTGTGTGTGTGTGTGTGTGTGTGTGTGTGTGACAGAGATATTCACTGTAATGTTCCTATTCATGCATTGGTCTCACCTCAAGCTGAGTGGAATGCCAGTGCAGTCAGCACATGAGGTATGAGAACAGTGGAGGATTAATCAAGTGTGTGTGTGTGTGTGTGTGTGTGGGTGGGTGGGTGGGTGGATGTGTATCTCTGTCAGCACTTGATGTGTGAAAACAGCGGATGATGGAGAGGTATTCACTGTATGCACAGTGCTATCCAAACACACACACACACACAGATCTCACCTCTGAACTGGCTGAATTGTTTCCATACCAATATGGAGCAGCACATTAACAGACTAGACTGCATGTGTGTGTGGGTGTGTGTGTGTGCATTTGCATGTGTATATGTTTGTATGTGTGTGTGTGCATTTGTGTGTGTGTGTGTGTTTCTGTGTGTGTGTGTGTGTATGTGTGTGCATTTGCTTGTCTGTGTGTGCGCGCATCTGCGTGTCTCTCTCTCTCTCTGTGCATTTGCGTGTCTCTCTCTGTGTGTGTTTGTGTGTGTGCGTGCGTGCGTGCGTGTGTGTGTGTGTGTGTGTGCGTGTCTGTGTGTGTGTGCATTTGCGTGTCTCTCCCTCTCTCTCTGTGTGTGTGTGTGTGTGTGTGTGAAGGAGATACTGGCCGTAATGTTCCTATTTAAACATGCTCAGACCTCAGCTCTGAAGTTGCACAGTCAGCGCCCCAATTCAGAGCCTCAGGGCAAGACTGGGAGATATGCCGTGTATGCACAGTCCTTTACACACACACACACACACACACACACACACACACCATGCAAACAAGCATGTTTCTCCATAGTCCTATGTCACTATACTTTTATATACGCAATCCTCTTCACACACACACACACACACACACACACACTATATGTACACTCCCATCCAATTACACCTGTGAAATCTGTGTACCACTATACAACCACTCATGCATCTATGCAAACATTCCTGTCTGTCTGTAGTCTATAGTTTACAGATATGTATATAAATATGTATATATCTATCCCTATTATCTATCCATTAAATGAGGCATTGTCGTGGAGATATAAATCACAAAGTAAAAAATAAAATAAAATAAAAACTTTTCTGTGTTTTCTTGGTCAAGTAAACAAAACAACTTTGAATCAAATGAGCATGGGTGTGCATGCTTAACATGGGTGAGCATACCTAACATGGGAGTGGATACTTAACATGGGTGTGAATACCTAACATGGGAGTGGATACTTAACATGGGAGTGGATACTTAATCTGGGTATGGATACTTAACATGGGAATGGATACTTAACATGGGGGTGGATACTTAACATGGGAATGGATACTTAACATGGGGGTGGATACTTAACATGGGTATGGATATTTAACATGGGTATGGATACTTAACATGGGTGTGCATACAGTATAACATGAGTATGGATACTTATCATGGGTATATGGATACTTATCATGGATGTGCATACCTAACATGGGTGTGCATACTTAACATGGGTATGGATACTTAAGAGCTTAACTGCAGGTATCTCCCATCTTGAGTCTCACTTGCCAGTGCACAGAGGTAGAGGACACACACACACACAGGGTAGAGGACACACACACATACACACACACACACACACACACACACAAGGTAGAGGACACACAAACAGACAGGCGCGCACACACACGCGCACGCACACACACACACACACACACACACACACACACACACACACACACACACACCAGAGGACACCAGTCAGTCAGACGGGCAGACAGGCAGATAAAGGGACAAGTAGGTCACCGATTCAGCAGCTGGGAAAGCTGACATGCACGTGACCTGAATCTGTCAGAGAGCTAACTGGTTAAAACTATGTTAAACAAACACACACACACACACACACACACACACACACACACACTGCAGTGGGACCATATTACAGTATTAGTAGGAATTAGTATAAATTTGCATTTGGTATGTTTTTATTCATTTAGTAGGTCTCCACGTGCCATAGACCACATTGGGAACTGTAGAATTGAAACTTGTGTGATGCGATGTGATGTGTATATCTGGTGTTTGTGTGTGTGTGTGTGTGTGTGTGTGTGTGTGTGCATATTCACTTCAATGCCAAATCAGTTCATATTTCTAATATATTCATCCTGAAGAGGTCTTCAGATGAGTAACTGTGAAATTGTATGTGTCTAAACAATAGCAGGTGCTATCTGTCTATCAGGGGTTTGGCTCTATGAATTAGAGACAGCTAGTTTGCAAGTGGCAGCTAGCTTGCATGTTTCCTTGTAACACTTCCTGTCAAAAATTGAGCTTCTTAAATGTTTAAGATACTCTGTCCAATAAGTTCTGCTGAACAGAGACTCAAAGTGGCATTGTGTGTGTGTGTGTGTGTGTCAGGGGCGTAGATTTGCGTGGGGACCGAAGGACGTGTCCACACCAATGTTAAATTACGACTGAAATGTCCCCACCAATATTCAGGTTGAAATGGGGGGAAAAGCGCTCATATGCGCTACACAAAGAGTTAAATCATTTCTCACGTCAGTGCTGCGGATCATCTCGTACAGATCTTGTAATGTGCAGTAGCCTATAAGGGTAAATCGCGCTGATTTGAAGTTACCTATAATAACTACCAGTGAGCCGCAGCATGCAGCGCTTCAGCTTTACTTCACTACAAGTGCGTCCAAATTCACCCATTCTTCTATGTTGAACTCCTCCAGAAGTAGGCTACTCATCACACATGTGTTACACGAAAGAACCTTTTCTCAGCTTTTAAACGGTGCTACTGTTTGCTGTGATAAACAGTTCGTGAGAAAAATAACTTCAAGAGATTTAATTATTCTCTGCGCCCATCTCCACATCCATTCGTCTCGGTGGAATATCGTAGGCCTACACACTCTTCACGGAGTTCACGCAACACATGACAAACCATATATCAGAATAAACAGCAGACCTTACCGAACACAAAGGTGTAATGCATTCCCGTGTATAGTTAGCTGTTCCAGAGTAATCCGGTTTTGAAATAAATTATTGCAAAATTCAACATGGTCTTTCGGCTGCATTTCTTAAAACTGAGCTGTGCTTACATCACCTAGATATCTGTAAATATTAGAATCAGAGAATATACAGGCAGCTCACGGTTAAGAGTTTGTCAATGTAGCCTTAATTTTTACAAAATGCTAAGCATGCATGTATTTAAGTTTCTTAAAACTGAGCTGTGCTTAAATGGGCATGATTTCATAACAGACCAAATAGAAAATAAATGTTAAATATAGCCTACATATCTGTAGCCTACATATTAAAATCAGATTATGTAGGCTACACATGTAGTTAGATTAAGTTGAACAGTAGCACATTTTAATCATGGATAGTAGTTGGACAGTAGCACATTTTAATCAGTTTATCTATAGTGGCTGGTGAAAGAGTTGAGTGTTTTTTGTTTGTTTGTTTTTTCGGGGGGGGGGGGGGGGGTTAGTGGGTAGTGTCCCCACCAAAGCTCAGACCAAACCTACGCCCTTGGTGTGTGTGTGTGTGTGTGAGCATGCTGCAGCTGGCAGACAAATGGAGTGACTCGACCTGTCTGCATCACCATGACAACTACCGTAGAGTGAGACACGCCAGCCAACTGTACAGGTTCATCAAGGAGACCGCTGAAGGTTAGCCCGTATTAGGGCCAGCCCAAATAGAAAGGGAGAGAGAGGGAGAGAGAAGGAGAGAAAGAGAGAGAGGGAGGGAGAGAGGGAGAGAGAGAGAGGGAGAGAAGGAGAGGAAGGGAGAGAGGGAGGGAGAGAGAGAGGGGGGATAGAGGAGACTGAGAAGGAAAGGAGGGAAAGAAAAAGAAAGAGGGAGGGAGGGAGAGTGAGAAAGACAGAGAGTGAGAAAGCTGGCTCGCCAACTCGCCTGGACCGTCTAGACCGTGGCAGGAGTGATTCTCATGGTCAAGTACAAAGGATTCGCTTTCACTGACCTCGATTCCGAAAGGCTAAATCAATCCTAGCCCACATACCAACCACACTGGACGGGCGTCTGAGAAAGGGCAGAAAGAGTGTTATGTTCAAAGGGACTATTTTATGTTAAGTGATATGGCTCTATGGGTTTCTTATTAGGTCGCGCATTGATACTGTTCTGAATGCATTGAACTAAGCTGTATGAGTTGCAAGAAGCAAGCAAAGTTCACAAACATGAGGCCAGTATGTTGTTCGTTTGTGTAAGGGTAGAAACACTAGAGAGAGAGAGAGAGAGAGAGAGAGAGAGAGAGAAAGAGAGATTGAGAGATGAAGAAGATGTATAGGAAGTTAAAGATGAAAAGAAGCTTCTTGAAAAGGATGTGTGACGCTCACTTTGGTTTCTGACTGGAAGTCGTCAATAGTGACCTCCCTCACCATGGTAACTGGGAAACACAGAATAGAGAGACAAAGACAGGAAAGCTAGTTTAAGAAAGCTATGTGTGTGTGTGTGTTTCTGTGTGTGTGCCTGTGTTTGTGTGTGTGGATGAGGGTCTGTGCGAGTTAATGAGTTTCCGAAACATGAGTATGTTTCCATGACATCCACTAAGACATTCGGTCCTAATTTACACTACATAGGCAAAGTGCAACAAGCACCTCTCACGTGGACAAGAGCAATCATATGAAGCGAGAGAGCATTACAAATAGCATATTTGTGCTCATAGCATCTTGCTCATGGTACTTTTGTGAATTTATTAAATTAGTTTTAGATAATTTCTTCTAGTTGTCTTTGAACTTTGCAGATCATTTGAATTCTATATAAATGTATATTC
>NW_027468664.1:24228065-24240565 GCF_046254945.1 Alosa pseudoharengus | reverse complement strand
GGAAGAGTTCAAAAGTTGAAAGGGAAATGCGGGTGAATGCTGTTTATGTGTATGTTTACAACTGCTAGCAACAATTCACTCATTCAATATTTAACCTTTCTTTAACCTGACTTCTCAACTAATGACTGACTCTTTGACTATAAACTCTTACGCTGATGTAGACAAGTCCATAAAACGAGTGTATTGGGGGGGACTGTGAGAGTCAGCATTAGCCTTTAGTTAGCATACCTCTCCAGAAGGGAAGTGGTAGTAGTGAGAGTTAGCGTTAGCCTTTAGTAAGCATACCTCTCCAGAAGGGTAGCGGTAGTAGTACTTGTCCTCATCTCTCAGGGCAAACTCCTCGGGATACTTCTCCTTCACTTCCTCATATGTCATTTCCTCACACACACCCTACACAAAACACACACACTTTATCAGAGGGGCTTCTATACTTTCTGATACCACATTCAACGACTAGTTGATCAATTGATGAATTGCTCATTCGATCAACTCGCTTTATCAATTTTATCGATTCGGTCAATTGATTGATTCATTGATTCATTGATTGATTGGGCTGTGTAGTGTACTCACAGCATCAATCTCGTTGAGGGCCTTCCACTGTTCGTAGGGCAGGCCAAGGGCCTCGGCCGTCTGGATGCTGCGCCTCAGCTGACTGGTCCAAACGCGCAGGTCCTTCAGGTTCTGCTCCTCCACGAAGCCGGCCAGCGCCGAGGCAAACTGGCGGAGGACACACACATTCACATGAATCACTACTTCTTTCACTCACTCACTCTCTTTCTTTCTTTTTTTCTCCTCCACAAAACTGGCCAGGGACAAGGTAGACTGGCACAGAGAAGACACATTAATCACTAGAGTCAGAGTCCCTGTCTCTCTGCCTCTAAAACTCTCTCTTTCAATCCCTCACATCATCTCTCTCTCTCTCTCTCTCTCTATTCCGTACCTTTCTGCCACGCGACGACAGCCCCTCGTCTCCTCCCAGCTTGCCCTGCAGGTTGTCCTGGCTCTCGCCATGGCGACAGAGGTAGATGGTGCGGGGCTGGACGTGGATGTTCATCAGGTAGTACACGATCTTGCTCTGGATGTGGTCCTGGATGCGGTTGGCAAGGAAACGGCGGCCCACGTCAATCACCTTGATGAAGGACATGTTCCTGGGGAGAGAGGAGAGGGAAGGCCGTCAAGAGACCTAATGCAACAGCAGCATGGTGAGAAGGGTGATTATCACGATGTTTTTGAGTCATTACTGATGTGAGACATTGATACACTGATCCTTCGAGATGGCTGGATGGATTTTTCCATCATACTGTCAGAGGATTAATAGAAATTGATTTAGTCAATTGTTTGATAAAATGATTGTGTGTGTGAGTGTGAGTTTGAGTGTGTGTGTGTGTGTGTGTGTGTGTGTGTGTGTGTGTGTGTGTGTGTGTGTGTGTGTGTGTGTGTGTACCTGTCGTAATTGTCAGGGTCCAAGGGTTCGTAGCTCTGTTTGTAACACTCAATCCTCTTCTGGAAGTCTTCCATGGCATCTGTCTTATTGCAGTCCTGATAATCTGGACACGACACCTTCACTTCCTGTTCAGAGAGGAAGTCGATTGTAAGACTGTTGTCATGGGAACAGTGGGAGTATTTGCAAATTCTTTTGGACTCAGACAGACACTTACCATTATATTTGAAGCTATAACGCTGGGATCATCACAAACGGACTCGATGAAGAAGATCTGTGAAAAGACATTACTATCATTATTAAAAAGCATTCTCACACAAACATGGAAACTCATGAACATGATCACTCATACACGCACAGATACACACACAAACGTTAACACACCTTGAAGCCATTTTCATTGCCAAAGTTGAGGACCATATCTCTTCTCTCCCTTGTAGTATTCGTGGCATCAAACACCTAAATAAAAAACACAAGAAACATTAGTGATGAAAGGAAAGGAAAGGAAAGGATGGATGGATGGATGGATGATGGATGGATGGATAGATGAGTGAAGGGGTGAAAAGATGGACAGCATAAGGAGGAAATTAACTCACTGCGACTTGACCCCCCTCCTCGGTGAGGTACACTTTGACATCCCTCAGGGCTGCCGAGGCACATTGACTGAGGAAAAGAGAATGACAAACACATAAGGCCATCAGTTATTTACAAACAATAACAACTACAACTCCCATGGTGCACTGGGAGGTCATGCAAGAGTTTGGCGTGTCTGAGGTGAACTAACTCACTTCCTGATCTTCACGGCATCCTTATTGTCTGCTTTGAAGAAGTCAAAGGAGCTGTAGTGTTTAACTGCCTCTCTCCTATACTCTCCGACGTTGAAGACTGAAAACCACCACACACACACAGAAAACAAACATTTATGAATAAATAAAAATGAAAAAACTGAACTGGTAAACTGTGTGAGAAGAACAGTCGGACAGCATAATCCATGTGCAACATGGGAAACAGGAAACTCCTCCTGAGGGAACAATGACTAAGCAGCAGAGTCTGGGAACTTCAACAGTCCAAAGCCCCGGACGCAAAAATGCCCAGCTTTGCTTCCTGGAATAGGTTTAATTTATACAGAAATAGCTCACCCAGAATAAAAATACACACACACACACACACACACACAAAGAGAGAGACACACACACACACACTCAGTCACTCATTCACTCACTGACTCAACACTCACCTTTAGTGGGCATGCCAATCCAGTTGAGGTAGCGTGTGAGTTTCCTGGACATGTAGGTCTTGCCCCGGGCAGGGAGACCCACCATGACGATCATAGTGGGGGGGTTGGCCAGATGGGGGCCTTGCCCTGCTGAGAGAAAGGGGGGGGGGTTAGCATCCTTTATTAGATGACTGTAACCTTATAGCATCCTTTATTAGATGACTGTAACCTGCATATAGCATCCTTTATTAGATGAATGTAACCTGCATAATTACACTTAAATACACATAAATCAAACCATGTAACAAAATACATTAAAATGCCAATCAACAAGGCTTACAGCATCACCTAAGGATGCATACAGCAGGTAAGCGACAGGACAGGAACACATCCCATAATGTGCATAACAGAGCACCATTATCTATTTATGCAGCCTGTAGTTCATTTATAGCATTGAGGGCAGCTGACAAGCAGATTGCAGCTATTTATAGACTGAATGTGTGCATCAAAAATCTGGATTATTTATTTTCATCTGTGTGAATGCTGCACATGACCCAGTAATCCCATGAAAAATTCTCTGGAGGCTCTCTGCTTTTGTCTCTGCTTTTCTCTCTCTCTCTCACACACACACACACACGCACACAAGGTCAAAGATGCTGGGTTTGTGAGAGAAAAAAAGAGACAACAGTGACAAGCCCCCCTTCCTCTAACCCACCGACCCACGTGCAGGGAGAGCATGTGCTCTGGCACCAGCGCCCCTTCCCACACACACACACACGCACACACACGCACACACACACACGCACACACACACACACACACACACACACACACATACGTCAACTTGGCATGCAAGCCACTCCACTGCTCCAGAGAAGACCCACTAGCCCACAGGCAGTGCACAAACTAGGTCACACACACACGTGCACACACACACTCACGTGCACACACACACAGGCTCTAAGACACACAGTAACTGTAATGTGCACGTGAGTGACTCTGCTGAAATAAATTGACTGTAAGGGATCAGGAAAAGAGCTGCTGCCTCATAGCATGCACTCCTACAGTAGCACCGGAGGATAGCACACACACACATAGTACAGTAGCACTGGAGGATGGCACACACACAGTACAGTAGCACTGGATGATGGCTTCATGTGGGCCCTGAAGACTGTAATTACAGTGCAGATAGAGGCCACTATCAGATGACTCCACACCAAGGTTTTAATTCTGTGTTTGTGTGCGCAGGTAAACAAGCGCATTGTGGCAGTGGATCTGTGTGTGTGTGTGTGTGTGTGCAAGCAAGTTCATTCAGAAGAGCAGTCTTGCATGCATGTCAATTGGCTAATTTAGACACTCCGTTTAGGCCTCTGTAATCTCCTCTAAGAACATCCTGAGTGGAAATGCAGTCAGCAAGATCGGGGTTGATCCCATTACCGGCATTCACACACACACACATGCGCGCGCGCGCGCGCGCTTTCAGTGAACCTCAATGACAGAGCAGAAATACATGTCAAGACCGGACCTACACATCATGTTTTTTACATTAAAGTTAAGTAGCCTTGCAGACACCATGCAAGACATGTAGCCTACATTTGACTGTCTGTAAAAATCCAAGGTCATAGATATCAGTCTTCCTTCAGAGGTGTGTATACGTAACGACCAAGTATGGCAACGGGAGGTTGGGTATGTTTGTGTGTCTGGCATCAGATCAGCGCAACGCCGGGTGCCCGCCAACAGTAACGACACCATTGTGTACCGTGCCAATTACTGCATCCAGATAGAACACGGTCCAACGTCATTCAATTAAGCGACACCTTTTCAGGGAAGGAGCGATGAGTAAGCACTCGGCCCGGGCATAAAGTCTCACTGGGCTGCCGACGGATGTGCGATGACCAATCAGAGCTGGACGAAACATTTTTTATTTATAGTGTGTGTGTGAGAGAGAGAGTACCACGTCTACATCCAGGCTCACGCACAGAACTGCGCTGACTCAGACAATCCTGATAAGAGAACGTAAAAGGCGCGAGCGTCACGCGTTGTTATGGCTACCACATCTCAATCACGATGTATTTAGGATGTGACTTTGAGTGGTCTGTGCACTCTGCAGCATAAATAATCATGCACACACTAACTTACTCAGTGCATGCATCTTCACTTGGTGTTTTGGCCTTTCCTTCACTAACACAGAGAGAATAACCATCTCCAAATATCCCATAATAGCCTATGCCTCGCCTCCAGGACTGAAACGTGAGCTCTGCGAGGTGATCTGTTACAATAGAGTAGACTGGCCGCTGTGACCTATAAGGGGTCCTTTCCTTCAAAATGAAATACCCGGAGCGGCGAGGGGATTCCCGTGCGTCATTTACAGAAACCGGCATTTGAGCTCATGCGCAGCGGGAAAACAGAGAGGGGCTTATCAGAGATGTAGGCTACCTTCCTTTTAAGGTTTTCCATTGGCGAAAAATTGAATAAGAATAATCTTTCTCTGAGCACTGGTAGGCTATCAGTGTTTTAGATGTGCAATATATTAGTTTTAACCGTCAAGTGTAACGTTACAGGTGTAAACCAGATGGTGGATCTGATAAAAAATCGTATAACCATTTAGTGAAATAGCCCACCCCCTAAGTATTCATGCGCAAAAATACACAAAACGCTGGACACATAGATTATTTTACATCATGATAAATATACACACAATCAGAATCCTGGTAATCACATCATCGGATAGGTTAGTCCACTCACCCGACCTGCAAAAATCATGTGCCCGTTGGCTATCTCTCCTAAACAACCTAATGACATCAAAAACTTACCACGCGTGGGCACAGCCGGTTTATCATCTTTAGATGGAATCCAGAGCTTTTGGATCCGGTTCTGGGTCAGTTCTCTTGGCATTCCTTGGTGGTCGACGGATAGAGGTGCAGAAATGATGGATGACAGTCGGCAAGACCAAAATCCCTCGTTTAACGAAATAGATGTAAGTTACTGACAGTAAATCTGGTCTTATCTATATTCTCCGAAGTCTGAACTATACAGTAAATATTGAATAGAAAGAAAAGACGTGGAGAGTCTTCAAGAATGAAGTAGCGCCGTGCTCCAGTTGTTAGCTATTCTCAGTGTCGGGTAAGCTTCCAGACCCGGCGCCCCAGATCCGCTTTTTAACTGCGCTTGGAAGGAAGCGCAACGTGACTGGGTGACGACATCCAGAGGGCGTAGACAGGGGCTCGCTCTCGGTTATGCGACGCCACCTTGTGGAATGTTGTAGGTCCGTGCGCAAGAGCTCCATAAAAATGCAACTGGGTAAAAAAGAAAGAAAGAAAAAAAAACCTTCCAACTGTCTATGTAGGCTATCTTCAAGTCTGAACTGAGGTTCTGCAAATTAATATAAAACATAAGATACTCTGGCAAAGGCTTGAGTTTGTATAGCCTAGGAAAGCGTACGGGTAATAAATGCATTTCCAAAGAAAAGTGTGGCCATAAATTGTTAATAAATGGCATCATCCGAAGATGATGCATGGCCATAAATGCATGACAATATATAATTACGTAGCGAACGGTCATATCAATCCTAATGGGATAGTCCGGCTGCACGTGAGGACTGTCACGTCAACAAGAACTTGAAACTTGAGATGGGTGAGACAAAGACGGTTGGTGAGACTACCCATTTTGTTCCCTACAGCATCTCTACACCTACCCTTTGCGGTAGGTTTTCAGTGATGTTTATTTCCACTATTGTTTATTTGCAGTGAGGTAAATACAAAAGTTAATTAGACTGTGTGTGAGATGGTTAATCATCACTTGCGCTCAAGTTCTAGTAGGGAATTTGAGCGGTCCGAGGTAACTTCTCTCTGGAGGCATCGACTACAGTCGCAACTGCACGTAGCCTGCCATCAATTGCCACATAGAACTGGGGACAGGGCGTTGACGCCAGGAGGCAGAGACCCGAAGTGATGGACAGGATTAGTGTGTGTGTGTGGCTGTTGGATCTGCACGTAGCCCTGGGCTCTCCTAATCAAACATCGCCTCAAATCTCTAGTCTACTAATTAATTGATGCTGATAGAGATTAAAGCATTCAAACATTTGTCCCGTTTTCCTTATGTGGCACAAGAAATCGGATTAACATTTCCATACACAATATCAAAATATAATTTTGAAGCTAGGTTTTGTGAATTGCCTTGCTTTTTGAACTTGTCCCTGTTTATAATTTCAGTTGTTGTCGTAGACGAGACAGTTCATCTTTCAGAAGGGTGTGACTCAAAGAAACAGACAAAGGTATTCTAGAGTTCTCCATTAGCCCGAGGTAGAATGTGTGTGCAGTGTAGCTCAATATCCTAATGGCAAATAATATTCAGAATTAAAAAAAATAATAAAAAAAAAGTGGTTTCAAAATAAATGATCGAAACGGCGCTGGTACTTGTAAATAGTGTTTGTAGGCTATGAGTTGCATACAATAATGGTAGGGAGTGTTTGTAAGTGTCACGAATGTGATGCATTAAGAAACCTGGATGGAAAGACAGTAGCCTACTCAATGTATTTGCCTTTCTCAGGATTTAGCGTTCCGAAGTCAAAACAAAAAGTCGAAAACAGACATACGCTGGCATGTACTTTTGGCTTTGTCATGCGTAGAACGGTAATCTCACTGAAACGAACAAGTTAAGTTCACTTGAAAAAGTCGTTTCGGAGAAAAACGACTACTGAAGAAATAACGGAGATAAAACAAATGTAGACACCTTTGACATGAATGTCTACAACTTGGTCAGTTGCACCTCTCTATAGTCTTAGTAAACTACTAGATATGTGTGTTGTAGGCTATTATTGTATAGCCTCGTGAGACCATCCTGATCTCGCGAGCTTCAAATCCATCTGGCGGAGTCAGGTTAATTATTGTATACAATTAAGTCCTTTTGACA
This sequence comes from Alosa pseudoharengus, assembly GCF_046254945.1. Lineage (NCBI taxonomy): Eukaryota > Metazoa > Chordata > Actinopteri > Clupeiformes > Clupeidae > Alosa > Alosa pseudoharengus. Next base: position 24,232,997 of record NW_027468664.1, on the reverse strand, counting down.
TACTCTTACCTATTTTAATTTTCCTCAAATCGTATTACATTTGCCTCTAATGTAGATAAATGATTGATGACCCCCAGAATTACCACTGTAAACATGTTTAGTATCCCTTGTTAAGACTTCAAAGATGAAAGGTTTGCTGGGACAAGCGACTTTACAACCTACTTTGCACACACAGCTTGCTGCAGTGGGTGAGTGAATAGTCCTTAAATCTGCCAATTTAGTCCATCTCACACAGAGAATGTAAGCAAGCAAGGTGCCAGTGATATTACGCAAATTAATTAATGACATAACACCCTCAGGAGGGAAGTGTGTGTGTGTGTCGCTTCTAGAGCCTGGAAGATTGAATGAATACCCCACTACCAGTACCACACACACACACCTTCACCTTTGATAAAGATTTCATTAACTCACTGCAATTCTCACAGGTCCTCTCTTTTCTTACATAAATTCTCCCCTCACAGACTTCCATCTATCACTGACCCACTCTTCTCTGACGAACACGAACACACACACACACACACACACGTCTATCATTAGATTATAGAACAGCACCTAAGCCCGTGGGAGGCCGTGCGTTATGTCAGTCTCCGAATGTAGGTTTCCCCTATTTCTGCCACCACAGTGGTAGGAAAAAAAAAGTTCCTGTTATGCAAATCCAGCCAATTAACGGGAACCCAAAATGCCTCCAGAGTCTTCACAAAAGAACAGGGCACTCCAGGCGATCTGAGATTCGGCTTGTTCTTCGATGACTCAATCGCACCCTGGCCTGACCTCATCAGGCTCACCTTATTAGGAGGAGAAAAGGTTACAATATGACAGCCGTCACAAGAGCATGATAGCTAGTCTTGTTTGTAAAGGAGTTAAAAGGGCTTAAAGCAAGCGAGGGAACATGCAGTGCCTGAAGTTATGATCAATTTTTAAATCCCAAATTCTGACACTGCACCTGAGAACTTGAAGCCCTGATTAGGCTACAGACGTGACAGGAGCGTGACATCTCCTCTAGCTTTGGAAAGGTGTTAAAAGGGCCAAAGGATGTCTGCACCTGAACATGTCTGTGCCTGAAATCACGATCAGTGTTCAAATCTTAAATGGATTGGCCCACGCCTGTATTCAGGCACAAAACCTCAGAGCCTGGGGCCCTGACTACAGATGCTAGAGAGGCATGATGGCTCATCTCCCATTGGATAAGAGCTACGCTAATGCAAAGCTCATGGCACACACACTGATCTCTAGAGCTCTAGCATTGATGTGTGGCTATCGGTACACCATCACTGACCCCTAGTATGTGACCTGTGGTCACTGTTTGCTGCGGTCTCTATGGCATGGGATTTACATACAAATGCTTGATTCATTCATTTTCTTTCTTTAAACTGCCTTATCTTTATCTTTGTTTTTGTTTGCAAAACTACACCAAGCACTCCACTGCATACATCACGTGTGTGTGTGTGAGTGTGGGTGTGTGTGTGCTGGTTTAACTCATGAACATGGCAGCCTGATAAGGCGCCAGAGGGGAACATGATCTACACATATGCTCTACTCAGCCTACTTATTCTTCACACAGTAAAACAAACACACACACACAAACACACAGGCCAAATTTTCCTTATAAAAAAAAGATAAGATATTTAATGTCCAGAATTTACAGTCTTCCACTGTCCACCACAAAGCAAAACAAATCAATGTTTTTCACACTGACTGCACCGCTACTATATACAACATATTGTGTCTCAATACGCACATACTGTATAAAGACGGAAGGGCATACAAATAGAGGGGGCTATTTTGTGACTGTCTCTGTGTGTGTGTGTGTGTGTGTGTGTGTGTGTGTGTGTGTGTGTGTGTGCATGTACATGTGTATGTGTGTGCGTGTGCGTGTATGTACATGTGTGTGTGTACATGTGTGTGTGTGTGCATGTACATGTGTGTGTGTGTGTGTGTGTGTGTGTGTGCATGTACATATGTGTGTGTGTGTGTGTGTGTGTGTGTGTGTGCATGTACATGTGTGTGTGTGTGTGCATGTACATGTGTGTGTGTAACGTAGAGATGAATAAGATCACACTGCTTCTCCTAGATCCAACACTCTGAATTTGTCCAGATTGTAGAAACACGCCTTCACTACTCGTCCACCGAAGTATCGGCCGTTCAGGTCCACCACAGCTGGAAACACACACAAACAAACAAACAAACAAACAAACAAACAAACAAACAAACAAACAATTAAATACATAACCAAATAGTCAAGCAAAACAAAAATAAAAATGGGGAGAAAAGCACTAACATAACAGGCACAAAGCCTAGTTACAAAATTACGACGAAATTACAAAACGTTATATAAAAGTGTAATTAATCATCCTGTCAGTAAGTCCGGACCCAATTCAGCCACAGAGCTTGAGAAGTTCAAGCCCTGATGTTGTTGTACTTTTTTTGCCAGAGTGCAGTTTTTCAGTATTTCCAGTAAGTATCCTTAGTCATACTGTTTTGTTATCCAAAAAATAGGAGCCACTCTATTTCCTCTGAAAACTACACAGGATGATCACTGTTTCTACAGAGCAGCTATAGACGACACTGTCTTCAAATAAACTTATGTCACAGATAAGACGCTCAGACACACACACACACACACACACACACACACACACACACACACACACACACACACACACACACACACACACACACACACACACACACACACACACACACACACACACACACACACACACACACACACACACACACACTTTCCATAAACTGTTCTTTCTGCGAACGTGAACTTTCTCTCAGTTCTCTGGCTCTCTTGCTCCTGCTCAAGGACACTCATAAGGCTGAGCGAAAACAGCCGGATAATCCTTCACACCAGCGCTGCAAGGTGTGTGTGTGTTGTGTAACAAGCTAGATTGTATTATGTGTGTGTGGTGTGTGTGTGTGTGTGAGAGAGAGAGAGAGAGAAAGTGTGCATAAGAGCTTGGTTGGGTATGCGGGTGTTGGTATGTGTGTGTGTGTTTGTGTGAGTTTGTGAGTGAGAGAGTGAGAGAGAGAGTGCATAAGTGAGCTTGGGTGTTGGGGTGTGTGTGAGAGAGAGAGAGAGAGAGTGTGCATAAGTGAGCTTGGGTGTGTGTGTGTGTGTGTGTGTGTGTGAGTGTGTGTGTGTAAGTGTGTGAGTGAGAAGGAGAGAGTAAGAGAGTGTGCATAAGTGAGCTTGGGTGTTGGTGTGTGTGAGTGTGTGTGTGTGTAGGTGTGAGTGAGTGAGGGAGAAAGTGTGCATAAGAGAGCTTGGTTGAGTATGTGGGTGTTGGGGTGAGTGTGTCTGTGTCTGTGTGTGTGTGTGAGAGTGAGTGAGTGTGTGTCTGTGTGTGTGAGAGTGAGTGAGTGAGTAAGTAAGTGTGTGTGTGTCTGTGTGTGTGAGAGTGAGAAAGTGAGAGAGTGAGTGAGTGAGTGAGTGAGTGAGGATTAGAGAGCTTGGTTGGGTATATGGGTGTTGGGGTGACCGGGTGTCTCTGTTTGTGAAACAGTTATTATGACCGCAGCGCAGCGAAGCGGCGGTCATATAGGTTTAGTCAGAATTTTCTTCTTTTTTTTTTTTCTTTTTCGCATGTCCAAATTTCCGTCAATGATTCCCGGGACACTGAAAGACCGGGTTAGACGAAACTTGGTGGGCATCTAACCCCATATGGATAGCATGGAACCATCGTTTTTCGTTTTGATCTGTAGCCCCCCCGCTGGACTGCACCCCCCGAAAGGAGGGTAGGGCAGACACAGTTTTCTGTGAATATCTCGAGAACCGTAGGGCCTAGGATGACCAATTTTTTCCGTATGTTTGCCTCCAGGGGTCATGTTAACCCATTCCATGTGCACACATGTGCACAAACAGATACACACACACACACACACACACATACATTCACAGTAATCATACGTATGACACATACTCACACAGTAGACATATGTACGCTTGCATGCACAGGCACATACGCAGGCACACGCACAAGCACGCACACACACACACACACACACATAACATAAACATAACACAAACAATCAAGAATTTCTGTGAATTATGAACAGGCAAGATGGAGGTGGGGTTGTATAAAATGAATTTTACATGTGAAATCTATGAACTAATCATGTTTTGGTACTTGTTGTCTAGCAGATACCAGTGAGAATTGAGTGTGGATAATGCAATTTAGTGAGACAGTTAGAATCATATAGGCCTTTCAGCGTGATTTCTTTTTGTGGAACAAATGTGCTGGACTGGGCGGCGGTCATATTTTGTACCGCTCTGCGGTACATCTAGTATTATGTAATGTGTGTGTGTGTGTGTCCCACCAAAGTAGTTGTAATGTAATGATGTGTGTGGGACCAGACTGAACTGGGCTTTGGTTCTCCTGAGTGTGATGTAACACTCGAGGGAGTCTCACCTGTTTTCAGGACAAGCTGATCTGGGACACCTGAATTGGAGCACTCCGTGCGTGCACACACACACACACACACACACACACACACACACACACACACACACACACACACACACACACACACACACACACACACACACACACACACACACACACACACACACACACACACACACACACACACACACAGGGCACCAGTGAGACTGACCTTTAATGGCTGACTCCACTCTCTCAAACTCCAGGAAGATACGAACCGCTTCATCGTCAGTAACGTTGGCGATCTTGAGAATATGCAAAAACACACACACACACACACACACACACACACACACACACACACACGAAAGATTAGCACGGATATTAAATGGACAAGCTTATTACAGCTGTGATACAAATGACAAATAGCTCTCGACAACTACTCAAAAATAAATGCCTTCTGTGTGAAGTAAACAACACTGACACATGCACTTTGTTCACACACACACACACACACACGCACACACACACACACACACAT
>NW_027468664.1:23865565-24223065 GCF_046254945.1 Alosa pseudoharengus | reverse complement strand
TTACCCAGGAGACATGGGTAAAACATGGGCAAACATGGGCATGGGTAAAACATGGGCAAAAAAAAAAACTGAACATGGGCAAAATGCACCATTGACATCAATATGTTTTGTATAGAGCTACCACAGGTTACTCTATACAATCACAGGTGGCAGTGTGGTGACTCTATATAAAACATATTGATGTCAATGGGGCATTTTGCCCATGTACAGGGTGGAAAATAAAAAAGAAAGATTTGCATAAGACAAGTCAAATTGGTGTTTTCAAAAAGAAGGGATCATGGAGAATAAAGAAAAACATATTTAAAAAATCTTTGTATATTCCCACAAGGTGTTTGGGTGCTCTGAAAATGATAACCAAAATGATTTTTCAGACTTGTGAGGTCTGCTGTTCAGACCCTGAAGGGATTTATTTTCTGTTCATTGCTTTTTGAGAGAGTGTTTCTACTTATCTCAGTAAGGAAAATAAATCAAGAGCCTATGTTGAGTACAAATATGTCTTCTGAAGGCTTAAACAGAGCCCAGCCAAAAACTCCAATAAAATTTGTATCAACTTTGAGGGACAGCTATGACCATGCAGGATTATCCAGACCAAACGTGACTATTTTGCTACATACTATTCCTATTTATGTACCAGCATGCAAAATCTGAGCCTCCTACATGGTTTAGTTCTTGCGCTGTGGGCTTGTGAACTTTGACAAAAAAAAGAGGCCGAACAAAATCGACACCCCCCTCCCCCTGTAAAACTGGCTGTATCTTGGAAAGTATTGATCTTACATAAGAGTAATTTTACAGTGTGTCTCCTGGGTAACATAGGTACACCTAGTAATTTTTTCAGAATTTTTTGAGACCTAAGTGCGTGGGCCCTGGTTGAACTGACGTGGAATGACCCTACTAGTATTCTGATTCTGGATTCTAGATTGTTTCTTTGATGAACTTCCAAGGGCACTTCAGCGGTGCCTACGGGTCGGGGTTCGAACCGGCAACCCTCCGGTTACAAGTCCGAAGCACTAACCAGTAGGCCACGGCTGCCCATCAAGATTGTTTCTTTGATGAACTTTTTAAAAGTATTCTGATTCTAGATTGTTTCTTTGATGAACTTTCTTACACAGCCTAAGCCACAACCCACCTCCCCAATCCCTCAATAATCCCTCCCCAATGTCCAATATGCACTTTACATCTTTACAAACACAATTTCATTGCATTTCTTACACCAGTAACTATGGTGTTACTATTGACTTGTGCCAAATAGATATTTTAGTAACAATTTACAAATATTAACAAAGGGTTAGGTAATGAAGGAAATAATTGTATATGATCATTTCTTGCCCCAGACTAGATGGAGGCTTAGCCACATTTACATTTAGAGATGAAAGTGTTTAACCTGACTCCGCCAGATGGATTTGCTCCGCATATCCATCTGGGAACTTTTCATTGAAGAACTTTTGGGAAGGGGCGGACATACTGGTTAGCTGATTGGATAAACCATCTGTCTATCACTACCTTTGTTGGTTATCGACGGGCCAAATCAACCAATTAGATGAACAAAGTATTCTTCTAATGCCGTTTAACATACAATTAGGTTAGGTAACGTGACAAACGTTAAGATGTTTTAACTTACCATTTATGAACCTAATCAACGACAATTCCCATCAAGTTTTCACGGTAGGCCCTACACTTCTGAAGATAGTATATTCCTCCATTATGAACTGGAATCAGCCGTGGAGGATGTCTGTGTCGTTCAGTTTACCCAGGAATACTTTCTAATTTGAATAAAACTTGCGCGATAGCTATTCTCATCTCTGTGGATGCCGTCATGTTGTTCGTTGCGTCACACCTCAACCCGCCTCAAAGCCAACGCTGATTGGACGTTCGTTTGGTGAACTGCTCCAAATTTTCTTTAACGGAAAGTATCCAGACTGATCTGCGAGTGAAACCCTGAAGCTCACGAGATCAGGATGGTCTCACGAGGCTAGAAAGTGTTGTGAATCAGACTCATTTCTGTAAATGTACATACTGTGTAGTTCTTATGGTAATTTGTGATTTTTGTACCCATGTGTACCCTGTGTGTGTGTCTTTGGTCTGTATGCAGTGTATCCATTGTTTATCCTTGAATGATTAGAATTCAGTAGGCACTGTCTAGGGACCTCTTGGCTTATCCTCAGGTGTGACTCTCTATTGTATAGACTAGAGAGCAAGGATGGGGGAGCAGACCTCCTATTGTCACCATTTGGCCATGAGCAAGTTGGGGTGTTAAAACAATATAAGCGCTTTCAGATATAACCTCCGGAGTACATGCGGAGGTTTGTCAAACGGAGGTCCTACCCTTCGGATGATTCAGATATGATGCTAACCCAGGAGACATGGGTAAAATGTTACCTATACCCATGGGTAAAATGTTACCAGTATTTGTATGTGTGCTTCGAATAAACACATTTATCTGTTTTCAACATTATACCAGAATCCGGTTTGCGTTGGAGAGAGAGAGCATGCACACACTTTATGGTAGGCTACCAGCCAATTCAGTAGGCTAACTCAAGACTTCAAGGCCATCATACAACGTTTTTAAGCAACAAACAAAATACTAACATAACAGTGAAGTGTTTTCATTGTTTATTTCTCCCCTAGCATGATATGATTTGAATTTAGACAGCTACATTTCAGCGCGGTGTATGAGTAGGCCTAAGAGCGAGAAGTTTTATAATGCCCTTGCCACTCCGAGTCTCCGACTCATCAATAAATACTGCGCGCACACACACCAGACCACTTGACTTTACATCATTAAACTATTTCAGTATATTGCTTTTCTGATTGTCAAAACCACACCTAACTTGCGTCTCCACTTCAAAGTGTCCTAACCACGTTACAGCTGTTTCTATCTGAGCGACTCCAATAGTGAAAGGATTCAGTGTCATATTTCGGTGGCACTAGCTAAGCTGTCGTGGAACTCGAGATGACATGTCTACTGATAGGCAACAGGTCTCACCAACACGAAATTCTAATTGCAAAAGATGCATCCTACCTCATCTGTTGTACTGTAGTTATTCGAAATTGGGCTTTTCACAATCCAACGATATATCCAAAGTGCGAACTAGTTGGTGATGGTCTATGAAAACTGCCAGTAAGCTATGCATGCTACACGGAGTTCTGACAGGGCTGTGCATGGCCTAATAAGCAGGCAAGATATAACCCACGATCGCCATGGTTTCGTTGTCAATTCGTGTTTGTGGTAATGACAGCAACAATAAAAGCATCTGTATCTTACGATCTTCATCATTCTTGACAGATCACCAGCCTCCTCTGGATGGTCATATGCATAGCCTAACGTTATAGCCTACCTTTAGTTTTCATTTAGATTTTAAACACGAATCTACTGTCTTTACTGCCGGGAGAGAAAACAATCCTGTTTTCTTTTCTGTAGCCTAATTCTGCCTAAGGCTATCAATGAACAGAAAACCGTGTTGGCTAACAATTTATTAAATACTCCTGTTATTGTCGTCAACGACGTCGCTGTAGGCTACTGCCTTTTCAGCGCCTTAACTGCTTATGATGATTCAGTCTTTTGAATTCGTTTGGCCTTGCCATGCAGTTGTAGGCTACAACGTGCCATTCCCTTCATGTGTTCTATCAAAATGTTGTATGCCCTCATGGACAGTAGCTCCGTGATGTCTGCATCTTTCCAGGTCGGAGATTTTATGGACAGCACTATGCCACTCCATCATAACACTGGCATTTTTAGTCAGATCTAACCACATGGACGCACGAAAGAAACGTCACTAACACGCCCTCTCACTAGGTGTGATTTTAACCGCATGTTCTACTTCTCGTTCAGACACAGCACATTTACGTAATGTCCGGAGGAAATACTAGGGGGGGAGTAGTATAAACACCGGGTGAATTCGGACTTCCATATGACCGGTTATGTCGTTCAGATATACGGCCCCACCGTTTAACATCGACAGAACCTCCGGTCTTACACGTATGTCTAAAAGCGCTTTATGTGACCAGGCCTTTGAAGCTTAATTAAAGAATAATAAAGCTGACCAGGCCTGATGACACAACAACAAGAGACCATAGGGACCTCTTGGCTTATCCTCAGGTGTGACTCTTATTGTATAGACTAGAGAGCAAGGATGGGGGAGCAGACCTCCTATTGTCACCATTTGGCCATGAGCAAGTTGGGGTGTTAAAACAATATGTGACCAGGCCTTTGAAGCTTAATTAAAGAATAATAAAGCTGACCAGGCCTGATGACACAACAACAAGAGACCACATCCCCACACACCACACCTTTACCTTGCATATTCATACTAGTAGGTCACTCCCTCTCTTTGTGTGTAACTTAAATTTGGTAGACTGTTTCTGTGAAGGCAGAGAAGTCAGAGATAATACTGAGATACTGGTGAAATCCATGATGGGGTGACACAAACATGTACCTCTCTCCTTTGAGGGCCACTGACCCCTCATTGAAAAGAATAAAGCCTGGATCCTGATATTGCATCGTCCTGATTAAGTCTCAAGAGAAATATGGTAGTAAAAAATATACTATCAGTAATGACTAGTTTATTTATTATGGCACCTTGTTATAAAGTGTTACCAAATATGGTTGTGTGTCAGCAATCATAGGCAGTCTGCATGTTTGAAGAAGGCGGTGTCAAGCGTTTGTATTGTCAGGTGAAACATAATAGGCTCTTTGAGAATATTTGGATGCTGTGTTGTTTTACTCAGTATTGGTCATTCCAAATAATATTTCCAAATGTGTGTGTGTGTCTTTCTTTGTCAGTTTGTGTGTGTCTGTCTGTGTTTGTGTGTCTGTCTGTGTTTGTGTGTCTGTCTGTGTTTGTGTGTCTGTGTTTGTGTTTGTGTGTTTGTGTTTGTGTGTCTGTGTTTGTGTGTCTGTGTTTGTGTGTCTGTGTGTGTGTGTGTCTTTCTGTATCTCTCTGTGTGTGTGTGTGCAGTGGCGTCATGCCCATTGAAATAAAGGGGGCACGTGCTCCCTCGGATTTTTCCTCCCTGATAATTTTTTTGATCATAACTTTGTTCCTATTATGCTCCATAATAAGCCAGAGCCTATAACGACTCAAATGCATTCTTCTGGATGTGTAATAAACCGTACCAAAATAGATGGAGACCGGTCAACATTAGCCCTTTTCCTAAAAATTGGTGTCTGTGTATGTTCCCGTAACAACTCACACGCGCATTGAGCTCGCAATGTTTTGCTTGTGTTTAACTGTTACAGTTAACGCTACAGTTTGAACAGTTGAACTGTTACAGTTAGGCTACAGTTTAAACAGATACAGTCAATGGTGTTGAAGTGGTAAGTAGTCTAGCTAAGCAATAAAAAGTAGTGGAATTATTTGTGGTTGACCAGAACATTTTGACTTGGCGATCAAATAGTTAGAACTATGGATTTGATGTTGGCCGCGAATTCCGAGCATTACGTTAATGTTAGCCTACATGGTGTCAGTGTAACGTAGCCTAGGCTACTCTAACACATATTACAAATATTTGGCAAAGTCTCCTGGTTCAATTGTTTCCAGTTTCATAGAAACGAGGGTGTTAAATTTGCAGTGACTACAAAATCCAACCTAATAACATTAGGCCTACCAAGGCATTGCGTTGGATGTTTCTCAATCTCCACTTGTTCTCTTCACGTATGTGGCAGCTAATCCATGTAGTGAAAAGGGATGCCCTTTTAAAAGGGGGCCTGGCCCCAGCTGTGGCGCAACTGGCTGGGGCACCTGCACCATACACCGGCGACCCGGGTTCGATTCCCGCCCCTTGGTCCTTTCCGGATCCCACCCCGACACTCTCTCCCACTCACGTCCTGTCATTCTCCACTGTCCTATCAAATTAAAGGCATAAAAAGCCCCCAAAAATATTTAAAAAAAATAAATAAAAGGAGGGCTAAAGTTGTTTTATATAAATAGGATCGCTATGACCGTGATGTAGAGGGCAAGAAAGTATAATAGTCTCTCTCATGTGCTCATAACTTAGGTTATCAGGTCACTTGCTCATGATTTGCAGGTAGCGACTTACAAATGAGGTAGGCCTAGCCTATTGCTTGCCATAATGGTAATGAAGAATATATTACTAGTAGTAAAATATTCAAATATTTAGTGTTAACCTTACTCAGCACTGAAACCTGTCAAACTTCGTTCAAAGTCCTTCATCACATGAATTAAGATTAAACTAATTTAATTTCTGAGCACCACAAAGTCAGACCTCAGCAACTTTTTTAATGTAAGATTGGTCTTGGGTCACATATCAATCAAATCATAACAACGGCAATGGTACTGTTTTTAAAATCATGTGTAGTACGCCTAAGTGTAAATGTGTGTGTCTAAACATGCTTTAATGAGCTTACACATTAATGAGCTGAATTTGAGCTTACATTTCTTTCACCAACCTATGTGTTTTACATTAACTTACAAAATAGATACTTTATCTTAGTCCTCAGATAGATGATGGTTGCTGCTTGCTCTGTTAAGGCATTTTTGTCCCTTCCAAACTGCATTGAAATGGTATGTTTAGCAGCCAGAATTTCAACATTTCCAGGGGGAGAAATCTCCGGCCCCCCTCTAACATGACCCCCCCCCCCCCCCGAAAAAAATTGCCTGATTGTGCCCCCTCTGAATTGTGGCTTGCATGACGCCCCTGTGTGTGTGTGTGTGTGTGTGTGTGTGTGTGTGTGTGTGTGTGTGTGTACCCTTCTCTGTGGTTTCTCCGATGATGATCTTGCCGCCCCTCTTGCTGGTCTTCTCCACTGACAGCGCTGTGCTCAGACCCTGTTCATGCTTCCCCAGACCCTGGCCCTCTCGAAAACCGTACTTCTGCATGATCTTATGGGCCACCGTGCCACTACACAAAGAGGAAACACACACACACACACAATTATAACAGGTTCCTATTTACAGATTTAGAGAATTACCACATACACTAGAGATGCACCGATATGGAATTTTAGGGCCGATAACGATAACCGATATTTATTGGTTTGTTGTGGCCGATACCGATACGATAACCGATAATATTACTCTTGAAAAAAAAATGTGAAAAGTGATTTGGGGAAAGCATTTAATAAGCATAATTTTATTGCAGTGATTTTACCTACCACCAAATGATGGACAGAACTCATAATAGTCCTCAATAGTACAGCAGTCAACATAACAGTAGCCTAGCCCTACAGTATGTGTGGCTCCTTTAAGTGAACCTGACGTCAGTGAATTTCGAGTGAGTGGCTAGAGAGTATGAATCGTTTTCATTTAGGACTAAACACTCATAAACGGCTCAGCTGGGAATAAGCTACAGTATAGCGACCAAATCAGAGTTTGTGAGGGCAACTTAGGTTTAGTTTCAACTGCGGGTAACTGAATAAAGCTGCAACTCCTCAGACTGTATCTTATGTCCGTCTACTCTGTTGCGCACAACCTGCTGCAGCAGAAATGAAAGGGGTTAGCCCCGAAGGTTTTAATAACTTATTATGATGACCTGTCTGGAACTGAAGCAGGAATGGTTAGCATATTTCTAGGTAATAATACAAAACCCAAGTAATGCAAATATAATACTAAAACACAACTTAGAACTAGGCCTACTTATGTACTCGTCCCACTAACCAGTTTGTTTATTTGTTTCCCCGACCAGCGCGGTAAAGTGCAAACACATTAGCACAAGACGACTCTAGATAGGGCTGAGCTCCGCTCTGGTAAGGTTAAATGGCGGATCATTCACGATAGGATTTTGAGATGCACAGATTCCCAAATGAACGCATATCCACAGATTTTGTTGTGAAAGAGTGGTGAAATACATTCACACCGCTGACATTATATTGAGGAAAAAGTATAGCCAACCAAGCTCAAGTAGCTCAGTGTAGCCAGACGGACCTTACGTAGGCCTAAATTAGGACTTTAAAAAATATCGGCGCAAATTATCGGCCAGAATTCTGTTATCGGACCGATAATAATATTTTCATTTTTTCACTTATCGGCCAATAATATATCGGCCGCCGATATATCGTGCATCCCTAACATACACTGATCAGGGCTAACCCTTATAACTATGTGGAAGACACACACACACCCACACACTCACCCCATGTTGGCTAGGAACGAGTTGGTAGGGCCAGGGGGAGACCGAGGTCGTTCGGAATCTTCGTACATGGGAGGCGGGATCGCTGCCTTGGACCCTCGGGACCCCCGACCTTCATCTTCATACGAAAATGAAACAGCTGCCATGGCAACCAAAACAACATCCAGACATAAGAGAAACACAGAAGACAAATTATATTAATCCTTTTTTTTTTACAATATACAACAGAAAGAACATAACACACATTACACACAATCAGTTTACTTGTTTTTTTTTGCATGTACAGTTTGTCATGAGGAAAACGATTAATAGGCATGTCTAGATAGTCATGGGGCTTGCAATTTGCAAGTACTGTACTTCAAAGATATCCAAAGAGCTTCACACAACCTAATGTAGACAATCCGTGGAGCAATAGTGACCTCTAGTGTTCACTCAAGTTCACACATGAACACAAATGCCCCGTCCACATGCACAAAGCATCTTAAATTAAAGGAACCATATGTAAGATTGTGGCCAAAACTGGTACTGCAATCACTTTCAAATTATTGTAGAGCGGTGTATCCCCTCCTCCTCCCCCCTGACTCGAGGTTGCCAACCCGGATGCCAAAACACTACTGACTTTGTGATTAGTAGATAGGTAGAGGGTGGTGCATCTGGCCAAAACACAACATGACATGACAAAACACAACATCAACATCAGTTGAGGGCTGCAACTTCACTTTTTAAATGGCAATATCCTGGCCAGACTACTGTTGTCAGTGATATAAGTATTTGAAATGAACATGATTTCTTAATGTCTAGTGAAATATCAGGGCCATTTTATGATTAATTGAAATACATTTCTTACATATGGTTCCATTAAATAAAATGATAATACGGCTCATCACAATGCTAGTAGAATGTTCCATTGACTTGTATGGGATTTCCCAACGTTCTACTGTAAATTATTTTCATTTATTACACGGCTCTTCATAATGCTGAGGAATGCTCCATTCACTTGAATAACCTTCTCAACGTTCGGTGGTCTGATATTCCTCGATAATAGACCGTTGCTAAGTATAACAGACCGCTGTCAAGGAAAATGGGTTTTGTGCTTCTAGGTCACGTCTTTCATATCACTCCGCAACTACTGGAACTTCATTCAAAAGTGAAAGCAGACGGTTGATCAGCTGTGTTCTAAAGAATGTTTGATTCAAGTTCAGCATGTGTTGTTGCAAACTATTTGTTTCTCAGCAAAAGCCATGATGAACGGTAACAAATAGACTATAGCCCAGGCTATGTAGGCTAAAGTCATATCGTGGGGAGTTTATTGTTTCGTTTTGGCAAGTAGCCGTGTAATAAGCGGGATAATGTATAGAACGCCGGTCATTATCGGGAAATAGGTTCCGACAGGGCGAACCGGACCCCGACGTGCTGCACCCCGACGCGTTCTGTTCAGCCTGTCTGGACTTAGTCATCCAAACATGACTTTTTACCCGTGCTGTGCACTGATTCATGCTGCCAAAACTTCTACCCTCTCTTTTACCGATATATGCAAGGGATAATGTATAGAATGCCGGTCATTATCGGGAAAATAAGTCCCGACAGAGTGAACCAGGTTTGCCTCGCCCTGAAGGGACTTATCTTCCTGATAATGACCGGTGTCAGACACACAAACAGACAGACAGAGGTTCCTGTAATTAGAGGGGATGCATCCCCTCTATTGAAATCCGAAAACTTATTATTATTATTATTTTTCTTTTTACCTTTTTGTGCGCGCTATTCAGCCCAAACCGCTTAACGTACAAATTTGGTTCAAACACCGTTCCGTAGATCTTCCAAGGCTTTACCGTCCTATCCGTTTTTCATTTTTGAGAAGTTTATACTTTTTGAGATATTTGTAATTAAAAGTGTATTTTTCCCCCATAGACTTGAATGGGGGCTGTGATGTCATAATTGAGCCAGCTGCGCTCGTTAAGTAGTTCTCAGAGCAGTAAGCCTATTTCACAGTGTCCAGGTGTCCGGCCTCGTTGATGTTAATGATGCCTTAATTGGCAGGGTAAAACGTCTTCCTGCTTTTGTCTTTCCTGTGGACTTTTCTTTTGCTGTCTATGGGACAGTGCTGTTCCACAGGAAGTTGATTTACACAGCGGCCCCATCTTGTGAAATGGGCTAGTTCCCAGGCTAATCAGAACACTGGCACAGGTGTCACCTGTGAGGAATTCAACTGTCTCAGCTTCTAAGCATACAATCTAGCTCTACCTGAACTACACATCCTGTTAAGTGTTTCCTGTGTCTCAAAATAAAAGTCCCAGCCATATCTCATGCATTCAGCATTATATCTCCAGAACGGCTTGACGTACATGCTTCAAATTTGGTACGAGTGTTTTTATGGACTCAAAGATGAAGTGAGTTAAAGTTGGAGGTTGAAGGTCAAATGTCAAGGTCAAAAACACCTTGAGTATGATATCTCAAGAATGCTATGTCACACAAGATTCAAATTTGGTTACTCCAAAAGCACCTTTGCAGGTTATCACAATTACCCTACCAACCAGCTAGCAGCAAGCTCAACAGCCTCACCAACACCCTAACCAGCAGACTGCATCCCCTCGTGTAATTCCTCGGAATTGCATTTCTAGTTTATAGATTGTACTCACAGTCTCTTTCAACCAAAGACGTAGGTGGGGCGATGGCTGCTCCTCCTATGGCTGCAGAGGAGAATTGTTGATTATTTATTTGTCAATTTCGTTTTTTTTACACAAAGCACAAACATCAGTCACAGTTGTAGTGTTGGTCGTTACTTTGGATTACACTTCAGCAGGTACTGTTACACCAGGGTGACGAGAAATTTTGTAGAATGAATACTCTAAAGAATATCAACATGGAATTTTAGAACCTTACATTGTTGTGCAATGGGATCTTTTGTTAGAATTTTCATGATGAAGGGTTAAGAAAACAGTTGACACATGAAAAGAGGTAGACCTAATATTATGGCTACAACCTGATTCCATGAATTCAGTGAAATCCTTGTCCAATAGCAGAGACTACAGTCCAGACTGGTACCAGAGGAGAGTTCTAAGAACCGTTCTTTCAATTCTACCTTGTTCATTTCCTAGTGATGGGTAAATGAAGCTTTGGTGAACCACTGAAAGACAGCAGTGTGAAGCTGGCGACACTAATAAAAACAAATCAAATATGCCCACCACATGTAGATTTTTCAACATAAAAGTCCTTACCCAAACCAGTATATGTAACCAAAAACACTGGTTTGCTTAAGGACTTTTATGTTGAAAAATGTATGTGTGGCAGCCATCTTTTTTCTTTTTCAGCTAGCTTCACACGGCAGTGGTTCAGTGGTTCACCAAAACATAATTTCCCATCACTATCATTTCTCATTCTACACATGCCTATTCCATGATCTACTGACAAGCCAAGAAAAGAGCATTTGGATTTCCTCTCTCTCCTCATCCGGTGACACTCACTCCTCTTCCTCTTCTCCTTGTCGAACTCGTCCTCCTCGTCAGACTCCCCCTCTGTTGGGAAGCGGGAGAAGCCACTGGGAGCGCTGCCTTCATGGCGCTCCTTCCTCTTCCTGCAGGAGGACAGAGACAGCGTGAGGAGGGAGGTAGGTAGGTGTCTGTCTGTCTGTCTGTCTGTCTGTCTGTCTCTCTCACACACACACACAAAGCACATGTACACAAAGAGACAGCGTGAGGAGGTGTCTGTCTGTCTGTCTCTCTCTCTCTCACACACACACACACACACACACGTACACACAGAGACAGCGTGAGGAGGTGTCTGTCTCTCATTCACACACACAAAGCACATGTACACACAGGGAGCACACATACACATACACATACACAAACACAAACACACACACACACACACACACACACACCAGGGTTTCCGTTGTCCGGTAATTACCGGACATTGGCCGAAAAAAAAATGAAATGTCCGACAAAATTAAATCTCTCCGGTCAAATTGTCCGATTGAAATTGGCTAATAATCCCGTCCCCTAACGCAATCTGAATTTCAGAATAAGCCTTAATATGTAAGCCTATTATACGTCCTGTGGTAAATTGGTAACGTCTGAAGCCTCAGATGTCCGGTCAACTCCACCACCACCAGATAAAAAGCAGAAGTGTCGGGCGTATCTGTTGGAATCAATGACATTGGAAGTGGAGTTGCGGGGGATGCGGCCGCTCCAAGACACTGTCATTCTCTGTGTAGCCTACACTGGACATGCAAAGTGTTCTTTACCCAAAGCATACAGTAGGCCTATGCGTTCTCTGTCTATGATCTGCAGGGTTAGGGCCTCCTCGACGAGGAGATTACTGGTCCGCGGATAATTTCTGGCACAATTAAACGGTATCATTGAACCGCGGCCGAAAGAAAAAGAAACTCAACATTTCCCAGAATAGGAAACATTTCTTAATTTATTGGTATCAAATAAAGAGGCGTAGCATTAGGGGGTAGTGGTGTGACTGCTCATTCTTGTGTGTGCGCATCTGTGTAAGTTAAACAGTCACCACTGGAGATAACGTGGGTAGCAGCAACAAACAACGTAGCCTTTTTAAAACAACGAACGAAGCGGACTCTTGCTGTCCATGAAAAGATACTGGCTAGATCTTGTTAGGCATGTTTAAGTTAGGCTAATGAACATGTTGCATTCTATACAGCTTGATGTCATTCTTTAAGCTACATAGCCTGTCTCCAGTTTTCCTCAATTTGACTAATTAAGAAGCGATAATAGGATATTTGACCGGCATATCATCAAAATGTCCGGAAAACGAAACCTCTACCGGCACCATTTTTTTCTAGCGGAAACTCTGACACACACACACACACACACAAAGCACATGTACACACAGAGACAGCGTGAGGAGGTGTCTGTCTGTCTCTCATTCACACACACAAAGCACATGTACACACAGGGAGCACACATACACAAACAAACAACACACACACATACTATGCATGCATTTACAAAAACACACAGAAGCACACACACACATACACACACACAGAACTGATTCTAACCAGGGCACCGACAGGATCCTCCAACTTAAAGGTGCAGTCAGGAATTGTACGTGATTTCAAGCCCATAATAAATGTTGTCACATTTTTTTGCAATCATCTCCTAACGACCGCTAGCTGCACATTCCGTGACCACTGTTAAAAAAAAAAAAAAAAAAAAAAAAAACAGTCTTGGAGGCAGCTTGCCCCCAAAACATGTAAAAACACATCTAAAAACAGCAACATAAGGTTAGCGGTCTAATAATGAAAACGTTCACAACATTAGAAGAAATCATACTGCTACGTTGCTGTGCTAATTTACTCGTCTTTGACTCATTTTGAATATTTAATTATCCCACCTGTGACAACCCTCATCATTCCAGCTGACATGTCAGATGCACCTGCGCTTGCACGCACTTTCACTTTAGAATGGCATGAATGACTGAGGGATGAGAACAGTGAACACAAGTTTCAAAATATAAGCGATAGTTCATTTATTTTCGAAAGAGACGCAAAATTCCTCCTCGGGATCTACAATATCATGGTCTCTACGGAAATGAATTGACGTTACGGTAGAAAAAATAAGACCTTGTAAATGAAATTCAAAACTTTGTAAATTAAATTAAATACTTTTAAGGCCTTCATTTGACAATATTAAATGTAAGACTTTTTCAATACTTTTAAGACCACGCGGATACCCTGTTAAAAATTTCTGTTGGAATCCAGTGACATATGTCGACAGAGCTGAGCATTTGGGGGGTGTCTTAAGAAAATCAAGACGTTCTCTAAATGTAACACATGCACTGTGAAGCACAGCTAAGATTCACAGACTGAGAGACAGACAGGTATGCAGGCAGGCAGACTAACACAGTGACTGTATGAACTCACAGAACTGGGAGCATGCAGTCAGGCAGGCAGACAGACAGACAGACAGACAGACAGACGGACAGACAGACAGACAGACAGGCAGCGTGGAGGTGCAGAGACGGAGGCGTACTTCTCGCGCTCTTCGATCTCCTTCAGGCGCTCCTGCTCCCTCTGCCGCTGCCGCTCCTCCCGGTGCCGCTTCACCACCTTCTCGTAGTCGTTGGGGAACATGGGGTCGTACTCATCGGCCAGCGGAATCAGCACATCCCCCGACGAGAAGCTGCTCGGAGCCGCGTCCTGACACACACACACGCACCCCCACCAAACACAATCGTCTTGTTTGCCATCATCGTTCTGACATTTATAAACACAAACAAGGGCCAGGACACACTCATCAATAAGAAGACACACAGACACACACACCTTGACTCCTGCGGCGATGCGAGGGGGTGTGTCTAAGATCTGTCTCTCATCTCCTGCACTTCCTCTTTTCAGGTCAATAACAGGAGCCAACACTGTAGTCTGCTTCATGCGCTGGCTCTGGAGACAAACAAACAAATACCAGTAAACAAAAACAGTATTTTGTTCTGTCTTTCCCATCCAAATGTCATGTAATCTCAATGGCACGGTCTACATATTCTCAAACAAACAAACAATCCTAAGCATGAAGAGCATGAGAAGTCATAATGCAAAAAAGCATATCCAAAAACAGAGACAACAGACCGACACTGTCTGATCTACTTCAGGAACAGGTAACATCTAAACAAACTAGAGGCAAATACCACTGAAAGTAACGTTAAGTGTGTGCATGGTCAGACACTAAGGAAGGGGTTTTAAAATCTAACAAAGTGTGCAGAGCAGACAACAATAAAGAGATACATACTTTGGCCTGTGTGAGGGCAGCTTTCTTCACTTTGAGCTGCGACTGAAGCAATTTGAAGTTCTTGGACCAACCTTCCGTTTTAGTGTCGCTCGCTCCCACTCCCAGATCATCGTACAAGGACATGGCTCTGCGATATCGTGCAAGTACTGCGGAACACGGACAATGTTAAGAAAGTCAAAACTGTTCAAATCCTGTCGCGTTAACTGTTGAGGACGAAATTAGCTTAAATTAGCCGTAGCTTGCTAGACAGCTAGCTAAGTCTGTTGGCTTGTTGGATCACTAGCAAATAGAGAATAAACGCTCAGACATTAAATCAAAAATTAAATCAAGTACTTTGAATCGAAACTCATTACACGGATTCATTCAAAATGTATTTTAATCGCATGCACATAGGCTACCTCGTTTGCTGTATTTAGCTAGCATCGCTTGCATTTAGCAGCTTGTACGATAGCTGGGGATATTTAAGGTTAACGTTAACTGTTATATGCCAAAGTATTGTTCCAGGTTTGTGCTTGTGGGTCAATCTATCAGATGCATATTAAATGAGTGCACATACACAGTCGTTTAACATACACGAAGAAGGCAATGGACATATTGATCAAAGAGGTAAACAAAGAGATAAATACATCAAATGTTGCTAAACTGAACAGTTCCAAGGAGAAGTAGCACTTAAAACGGTTCGTGATCAAAATATCTTAATAACCCACATTTTAAATAAGAAATAAACACAGAAAAACATGCTAAAATACCTCAAATAGCTGTAGGGTTTCACATGAACTATGATGAACACAGGGTCAGGAGCGCTTTGCCACGGTAATCAGGACCCCGGCAGACGTGTTGCGCCTGAGTGAAAACAATGAAACCATTTACTGTCTATGGGTGAAACAGAGAAACTCTGTGTACTAGATACACTGCTGCTATTATATGTCATGTAAATTACACTAATATAACTCGCACTCGCTGTGTATGTACGCTCTCGATTTATGACAGCAAACCGTTTTTCAGGCAGTAAAAAGCTTACCTTCTGACGTATGGTCTGTATGCTATCACCAAAGATGTTCAATAGGTGGAGCTGTAGCCATAACCATTACAGAGCCGTATAGAGGCTCTGAACCATTCGAGGCGTAGCAATTAAGTTCAAACGAGCTTTATTGACATGAGAGATAGAGAATATCTATTTAAACACCTGAAAAAACAGAACATCAGTAGGATGTATGGTGTGTTTGTGTGTGTGTGTGAGTGAGAGAGAGAGAGAGAGAGAGATAGAGAGAGAGAGAGAGAGAGAGAGAGTCAAGTTTATATAGTGCATTTCATACACAGAGGTCATGCAATGTACCCTGGAGTTCTCGCGAGAGCTCAATTTTGAATTTGCTCAGAGAGTGATGCTCATTATGCTCATTGCCCATGAAATCGAGCTGCACCAATCACATCGGTGTAGGCCTATATGATAGGCGAGTACTCTCGTAGTGTTATCCAATTGCATCGACGTCTGGAATCGGTCAGTAAACATTGGTCGTAGTGTTATCCAATTGCGTGCAGTGATATTTTCAAATGCATGCTTGGTGCCGACCCTTAATCTTTCGGATTGGGTCTGGTCTTCCAGGCCATAGATATTAGAAAGCTAGATACTGCATTGTCCGTCGAGCATCGTAAACGCGGCCACCATATTGCTGGGGGCAACACCTTTACTGTCTTTGGGCAACACTTGCCGGCAATCAGAGACACCTGTCTGATTTCCAGTCACATGTTCTTCCATTGGCCTCCAGTGATTGTTGCCCCCACCAAGGTGGCGTCGCTATTTATGTATGTTCTGGATCCCAGTGCGGTATAGCTTTCTAATATCTATGCTCCAGGCTACATGCAATGTGCTTTACATAAACAAAAGCAAACAGTAACAAATAAATGCATATACATGCAATAGTCTAAAAAAGTATCATAATAAAAAAACGTAAAGCACACAAGGCAAAATAATTTAAAAATAAAGAATAATTCAAAACTAAAAAGACAACTTAAAAGACACAAGGTCATTAAAAGACATATTCAGAATTTGTAACTCAGTGTAGTTAGCAATAGGCATCTGAGAACAGTTTGGTCTTGTCTAGATTTAAAACTGGCTACATTTGGGGCCTGAGAGAGTGTTTGTGTGTGTGTGTGTGTGTGTGTGTGTGTGTGTGTGTGTGTGTGTGTGTGTGTGAGAGAGAGAGAGAGAGAGAGAGAGAGAGAGAGAGAAAGCGCTTTCAGACATACGTGTAAGACCGGAGGTTCTGCCGATGTTAAACGGTGGGGCCGTATATCTGAACTACATAACCGGTCATATGGAAGTCTGAATTTAGCCGGTTGTTCTACTACTCCCCCCCCTAGTATTTCCTCCGGACATTATGTAAATGTGCTGTGTCTGAACGAGGCGTAGAACATGCGGTTAAAATTCACACCTAGTGAGAGGGTGTGTTGGTGACGTTTCTTTCATGCGTCCATGTAGTTAGATCTGCCAGTGTTATGATAGAGTGGCATAGTGCTGTCCAGAAAATCTCCGACCTGGAAAGATGCAGACATCACGGAGCTACTGTCCATGAGGGCATACAACATTTTGATAGAACACATGAAGGGAATGGCACGTTGTAGCCTACAACTGCATGGCAAGGCCAAACGAATTCAAAAGACTGATAAGCAGAAGGCGCTGAAAAGGCAGTAGCCTACACGACAATAACAGGAGTATAAATAAATTGTTAGCCAACACGGTTTTCTGTTCATTGATAGCCTTCTAATGGCCTGCTGAGCTAGCTGATATTTGTTGAGCATATATGCCTAGAGAAAATGAAAACGAAGAAAACCCAACTTTGTTCCAAGCTCCTTACGTAAATGCAATAGACACATGGGGAGAGGATGCTTTTGGAAAAAAATAAACCATGAAAAAACGAACAACTTCACTGTTATGTTAGTATTTTGTTTGTTGCTTAAAAACGTTGAATGATGGCCTTGA
Source organism: Alosa pseudoharengus (assembly GCF_046254945.1). Classification (NCBI taxonomy): domain Eukaryota; kingdom Metazoa; phylum Chordata; class Actinopteri; order Clupeiformes; family Clupeidae; genus Alosa; species Alosa pseudoharengus. Next base: position 24,205,251 of record NW_027468664.1, on the reverse strand, counting down.
AGTCTTGAGTTAGCCTACTGAATTGGCTGGTAACCTACCATAAAATTTGTGCATGCTATCTCTCTCCAACGCAAACCAGATTCTGGTACAACGTTGAAAACAGATAAATGTGTTTATTCGAAGCACACATACAAATACTGTAGGTCAATTTCAAGTGTACACTTACGTGACTAGCCTACTTCAAGTATTAGCCTACGCACAATAGATTTCTCTTCTTTAGCCTACATAATGCATAGGCTACACTTTGTAAACAAAAAGCAGCTGTGGGGCAGTCAGCGGCCGCATATATTCTGCGTCATAACTCGCATCTTTTGAACTCTACAAGCCCCCACCCCTCACTCGACAACCACACAGAGATTCTGTAATGTGCGTGTATGTCGTTCACACATACGTCCGTATAAGGTCAGTGTAAGGTCTGCAGGTTAGCATCATATCTGAATCATCCGAAGGGTAGGACCTCCGTTTGACAAACCTCCGCATATACTCCGGAGGTTATATCTGAAAGCGCTTAGAGTGTGTGTGTGCGTGTGTGTGTGTGTGTGTGTGTGTGTGAGAGAGAGAGCGTTTGTGTGTGTGTGTGTGTGTGTGTGTGTATGTGTGTTTCTGTACCGAGTGGTAGAGAAACTGTATTTCTCTACGCTACTTGTTTTGGAACATCAACGAACACCACTAACCACTCGGTGAGTTGCACAGTTTTGAAAACCAACGTTAAGGGTTGTTTTGGGACATGTTTGAGTATGCCTGTTGGCAGCCACTCTGAGTAGTCAAAGGCGATTCAAAACGAGTCAGAAAAGTCGAGACAGGACCAATCGTCAAAATTTCGGTGTCCACCACTCTAGTTCATCCAAAACAAACCAGAAAAGGGACTCAAAGTGCTAAATACCGGAATTTTCCTTTAACTGATTGAATGAGTGACCCCCTTTTCCAATTATCCTCACTGTTCCTGTAGGCCTACATTCTTAATTCTATTGTCTGCAAACTGTTCAAATCTGACCATTTGGTATGCATGAATGAATTGGTTCTGGACTTCTTTTAATAGGCCTTTATCACGGCAGTCGAAGTAGGAAGTGAACAGTCCTGTTCCTGTATGAGCACAGGTGTTTCTAATTAAGTGTCAGATTCGGCCACAGTTACTTCAACCAGAGGCCTCGTTAATGTTTTTAGGAACACCTGTGGTTTGCCTGCCAACAGGAAAGTGAACAGCCCTGCTTCAGCTGCCCGTGGGCTGCCGTGATAAAGGCCTCAAAAAGTGCAACTCTGTCTCAAACATGCCTTGCTTGCACAGCCAGGTTGGCCTGTCAGCCATGGCTGCTTAGTCTGTACTGTATATCGGGTCACAGTTGTCCTCTATCTATATGTGACAAGGTGATTTCACTTGGCTGCCTTGGGCACTAGTTCTAGTGTGCGGCGAGTTGACTAACGACACGGAGTAGCCAATAGACCTCTGAAGTTCGCCTACAAAAAAGATCCAAAACGGCCATCTTTGCCCATATAAGGAGATCCAGTTGTTAATTGAAGCTAACTACCTATGGCAAATTGCATTGGAAGTTAGCTCTGGGGTAGCAAAAATCTAAGTGTGCCGCCTTCACTTACGGGAGATAACAGTATCCACTCGAAGGCAGAGGACAAAAGGTGTGTTCAGGAAACGTCTGCATTTCATACTTTTTCATCCCCACGAGACTTTAACAGGTGCGATTATTCAAAATCCCCATGTTATTTTCCCATAGGAAAAATCGCCAGATACCGGATGTCAAAGATGGAAGCTTTTTTGTAGGCGAACTTCAGAGGTCTATAGCCATACTGAACACTGTGGATTGCCTGGGTGTGACTGTCACTGCTGTTTTGCCTCTAGTTTAATTTGATTAACGTATTTTCATTTGTTCTTTCGTTTGTTTGTGTGTTTATGGCTTATTGTGGGTCCTGTCTCGCTCCCCTTTGTCTGTGCTGCTGTGATCGGGCGGGGGTGTGTCTGTGACGCAGTGTGTGACCATTCTCGGTTGTGCGTCCTTATTTCTCCCTTCTATTGCCTGTGTTGGGTCAACTGGTATATAGCTTAATACAGTAGGGGAGGGGTTCTACCGACTGTAACCACTAGGCCTAGAGCAATTAATTTGTGGACTCGACGCTGTATGGTGGTGGGGTCAGAGCCATATAAAAAGAGAGTTGCGACACTCTTTGAAGTCGCCGCCACGCAGTCACGTACGCTTCAACAGTTCCAAACAGCTCTTTGCGTGTCGTGTTATTTCAATGGGATAGACAGCAGCGAGTGCGTTATTGAACGTGAAACATTACAACAAACCAAAAACGAGTGTTATTACCTGTTAGCATGCTTACATTATAGTGTCAATTATATATTACGAGTATAATTAGTTTGCAACATCAATCTAAAATATGTTCTTTGGTAGTTCTAACATTGAACGTTTGTTTCCTTGCTGGACATTAGCTGTTATTGGATTCCTATTTGCCTGTATCACGCTACATATACTTTACTTACATTGTCAAAACGTAGGCTATGCATTTTGTATCCTTTTTGTGTGTGAACATTAGATCCAGTGTCCTTTTCAGTTCGTTTGGTGAGATGAAGATGCACCCCCCCCCCCCCAAATCTGCACAACTTTGATCATTGTAAGACTAGCAATAAACGTCTATCAAATATATAAATGGCATTCAGTAGCCTAACAGCTTAAATTTTAAAAGTTTGATCAATGCATTAAATCTGTTCAGTTATTTTAGAGAAATAGCATAAAGGTGGGCACCACACAGCCTTGGTAACATTTTAAGAGTAAGCCATAAACATGTCAAAAACACATAGGCTAAATAAGAATCAATAACAACTTAAATGTGAAACATTTGATTCATACTGCAAGATAAGACACCCACTGTTTCAATAACACACTTGTAACTCAATAAGCAATCAACTATTTCAATAAAATACTTATAACTTATATTTCAGCCGGCTGGTGAGACTACAGCAGTGTTTCCCAAACTTTTTTTCTGGGGACCCACTTTTTAAAAATGACAGACCATCGCGACCCATTTCACTTCAAATACCCTGCAACCACCAATATTGTTTTAGGCCACAGGTTCTCCTACTTTTCTATGCCTTCCCCAACCATACATTGCTATAGGATCTAGATAGATAGATCCTGCTTTGAACACGGTTGTGTTGCATTTTGAGCACCATCAGCGTGAAAAGTTGGAAATAACTACTGAAAAGATATGATTTACATGTAGGCTACGTTGCGTTGCAGACAAATGGGTCCATAACACTGTGGACGTCAATTCCGATGTAAACAGCAAATAACTCAAGTCGTTATGTTGTATTGTTGTATTATATTATAGTCGTTATCAGAACAAAGAGGCTTTTACGCAATAGGTGGAAGAATGCACCTTTACTTTGGAGTTAGAGTAGAAAACGAGAGGAATAGTGTTTAAAATATCCATTTAAATTGTAGCCTAATATAATGCACTGTTGTGCATTTTAAATCAGAAATAAGAATGTGAGGAGGTTGCTATTAACTTTAAAGATTGCATCTACAATCGAAACTATCTACATGCAAATTGAACGGCCTTATGTCCGGTCTATTGATGTCTGCTCTAGTTGACAGCACGGTCACTAGATTTTAATCGGTAATGTTGAGGAGCTGGCATCTGTTAATGTTCGTGCAAATAGGCGGATTCATGTCCCTTAGTTTGCAACTGCGAGGTAGGCTACATGGCAGGCGCCCACATAACGGTTTCATTTTGAGAGGTAGATATCCATGCTCTGGCACCCCCTCTGCGATGCGTTCGTCCCCCAGTTTCATGAGCTTTTATGACAAAAGCGTGACTGTGGTAGTTAACAAACTACATCCTAATAGAAAACTGTTAGCTTTCCTGGTATCAAATGACAAATGGTATCACAACATAAATTGTGCTGGCGACCCAAATAAAATCTCCTGCGACCCACCCGTGGGTCGCGACCCAGACTTTGGGAAACACTGGACTACAGCATGAAAAGGATGACTGGTGTTAGGTTTTCAATAGAATTTTTATTAAGTTTTCAATGTGTGTTTAAAACAAGAACAGGAACAAATGCAAAAAAGACTGGGAGGGAGGTATGGTGACACTGCAACATAAAAAGAAGGTCTGACACTCATTTAGGTTTCCAAAAAATAAAAAGATTTCAAGGTTCCAAAGTTTGAACAACAATTGTGTGTGAACTACACAAAAGACACAATGTGGAAGGGATGGGTAGCCCTGTACTCTGTACACCTATAAGAGGGACATGGTAAGGAGGATGCAACATTTGGCTGGAGTCGGGAGTGTTATGGGAGGTGTGGAAGATGCTGAATCAACACAACTCCATTTGTGTAAGGGCCCCATCGTGTGGACCTCAAACATAAAAAATTATCTTATCTGACCATTCCAGTCATATATCGCACACCCTTCTTGTCCTCTGCATCCTTGGTCCTGGATAAGCAGAACAGGCACAGTGGAGAATGGAGGGAGAGAACAAAGCAGGTAACACTCAGTGTATTTTTGGGACAACACATTAAGTAAGTAGCAGAAACCTAAGCAAGAGGCCATCTCCAGCAAGAGGCCAGTAAGAGTTTTACATACCCATACACAGCTACCCAGATAGCAAGCACACGTTGTCACAACGTTGCCATTGGTTGGCAGTGTCGGAGGTGGAATTTCAACGTTGAAACAATGTCACAACAACCGCAGCGCCTCAAGCAATTGTATATAGAATGTTGGTTTATAGCAGGGGTCGGCAATTACGTTTGGACCCGGGCCAATTTTTTTTCAGACAATGGCATCGCGGGCCATAGCTTTTGTAATGGGGGGGGGGGGGGTTATAGGCCTACTATTTAAATTATTAATTATTATATTATATTAAAATAAACATCATCTAACTTTTAAAATGCATTTAATTTAATTCCATTAAAAACGTTTATTTGCTTATGTGCGCTGTTTTTATGCCGCCTGCTGCATCTCCTGTCGTCTCTCATGAAACAGGCGACTTGCCTAGCAACTTGCCGTAACTAATGTGTAGGCTACAAATATTATTCTTTTGGATGACGTGTAAATGATTAGCTGAACATTGCTATATGCTAGTTATCGATGCAAAATGTCGTTGTCAAAAGCCTTGAAAAGAAAAATTGATTCAGAATGCAGGACCTACAAAGAAGAATGGAAGCAGAGGTATGTGTTGAGCCTGCCTGCATTTCTTAATGCCAAGCCTATTAATTTAACGAAACATAGGCTATTTTTGACCTTGCCCACTGGAAGAGGGAGACAGGACACTGTTGTTTTTTTTTTGCACAAGATTACGCGCACTCGCGTGCCAATACCGTTCCGACCTGTGCGTCATGGATAACTGCAAGGATGTTCCACCTGTTTTGTCACTTTAGTAGGACTATCATCTATACCTCAATAAATGTTTTGAAATTGATGGGATTGCTGTAGGCCTTTTTTTCTTTTTAAAAACATGGGGTTAAAAAAAAAATTCATTCAACAGCAAATTAACGTCATCTCGCGGGCCAGATAGAATAGATGGCGGGCCAAAATTGGCCCGCGGGCCACTATTTGCCGACCCCTGGTTTATAGAATGTTCTGCGACAAGCTGCGTCAAACAAAAATATTTAGAGGATCTACAACGTTGAAACACAGTCACGCCAACGGCAGTCCACCGACTGGCTGCAACTGCAGCGAATGTCAACAACGCAAGATTTCGGTTTTTATTATTTATTATTATTATTTATTGCATTTGTGAGATAATTTTAGAAGTTTGTAAGACCTCTTAAAGGCCTCTTAAAACAAGAGGATTTACAACGTTGAAACACAGTCACGCCAACGGCAGTCCACCGACCGGCTGTTTGCAACTGCAGTGATTATCTTAAACGTGCTAATTACGTGATAAATTATAAAACAATCTTTTTTAATACTACAAAATAACATTTGCTAAATGAACCTTAACTTTTTCAGCCATAGGTGTGTAGATTATACATACCTGCTTCTGTTTGTAAGACTAGGATATTTGTTTTCCCACATGCAATCAAGAAAAGCAGTAGCCAACTTATTCCTATGACCAATAAGTAACTAAGTATACCCACAGAAGTCACTGAAAAAGAGTGCATTTCCCAAATAGGTCAAGCTATCGCAACTCCAACAAAAAGTATACTATAGCTCACCCATTAGAAGTTCCACTCTAATGGGTATAACTGTTAAGCAGTTAGGCTATTCATGGTGGAACTGATGTCCAACTTTCTGGTTATAGGCTAGATGAGATCCAAGCACTAATCATGTAACATCAGATATTTCAGTTGGAGTTGCCCGTGACCTCACCATAAAATATGACTGCCATGGTCCAATAAAGTTTTTCTGATAGAAAATTCCTTATGTCTGACTGGGCATTATTTAAATGTGTATCATAATGTGCCACTGCAATTACACCTAATACAAACAAGTAAATCTTTGTATTAGACAAAGTTAATTTGTCAAATGATTTCAGCCTTCCCCCTAATAACTCACAATTTAAGTGAATGTCATCTTACAGTTTCATGTAAAGTATGTTTGTTGCTGAAAACCATGACACAAACCCAATGTTTACAAGCCCATCATTTATTTAATACTGGCATTTCACAGTATACGAGATCACTATTTCACTCATGAGTGAGTAATCACTTTCCCAGTAGCGTGCCATTAAGTCCCAGCCAATCTCATTCTGAGCTGCAGAGAGCACCTGAATGGACCAGATAGAAACAAAAAAATATACATTAGACAGAGAAATAGATAGCATGGATTTTAAAAACAAACAAAAAAGTTGCATTACATGTTTGTCACACTCATTTTACAATGTACAGTGGTGCTATTTAGTCAATCACCCTCTAACACACACACACAGCAACACAGCTGAAGGTGTGTGTATTTGCAAGCATGGATCAAATAGGCCAAAGGCACATTTACAGTGGTTTCTGTACTTACTTGGTGTACTTAAATAAAAATATTCAATGGAAATAACAATTGACCAATTTCAATATATGAATTTATCTTGTCTAGGTTCTTATTGAATTGAATTTCCCCTTGGGGATCAATAAAGTATCTATCTGTCGATCTATATTGAAAACTATATTTTGAACTTTTTTCACTGTTGTGTAATGATTGATTGGAAGCATACTCTGACTTCACCACAAGTTGTGTTGTTTGAAAGAAATATTCATGCTTTTCATGTTTTTAATGTTTATCACTGTTATAAAAAATGCCCAGCAAGAAACAAGTCAGTGATTGGTCAGTGTACATGTGGATAATGCAGAGCGACATACATGGCATGGTGCTGGTAACAACAGGAAATGGATGCTTCTGAAACAGAGAAATGATATTAGATTAGTAAACAGAGTGTGCTTTTAGAACATTGGATAAATGGTTGCTGATAATGGGCAATGTAGATATTGCATTAAAAATAAGCCATTTCTTTCTACAACAGTAGAGAACAGTTTTGCAATTATGTAAGTGCATACTGTGTGTGTAAGGCGGTCATACTGGTTTACTAGAATGACCAACATAACCTGGCATGGCCAGATAAATCAGCAATGTAGACCGGCAACACCAGCTAAAATGACTTGAGATGATACGACAAGCAAAACCAGCTGAATTACCATCGCAAGCTGGGTAAACCAGCCGAAGCTATGTTGTCGCATGAGTTTTGCTGGTCTAGCAGGTCAACCATCATAGGGTGGTCAAACAAGCTGGTCAACCAGCAAACCACCTTAAGCTGGTCAGGCTGTTTTTTTTCAGCAGGGTAGCCCTGACTGTAGCCTATAGCCCTGGTCCCTTGTCGGACCTCATAGTTCAGCAGTTAGCCTACACATCAGATGTATGGAATAATGAACACAGTATGCCAGGCTGTGACAAGTAAATACAAACGTTGTTGACATGTCACGCAGTTTCTAAGCTAAAACATCGCCTCACTATCCGCTAGCTGCCTGTGCCCTGAATACACGGCAGAAAAACAGTCTGTGTTGTGTTACGCTGGTAACAGGAAACAGATGCTACTGAAACAGAGAAATTATATATTAGTAAACAGAATGTGCCTTTGGAACATTGGATGAATGGTTGCTGATAATGGGCAATGTAAATATTGCATTAGAGATAAGACATTTCTTTCTACAATAGTAGAGAACACTTTTGCAATTATGTAAGCGCATACTGTGTAACCTGAAAACTGTTGCACTGATTAAAAAAACAAAAAAACAATGTAATTGATCTCAGCTGGTATTTTGTCTATAATGGAGTGGAATGGAAATTTCTAAGTGATCCCAAACTTTGGTAGCCTAGAAATCTAGACGCACCCTAGCGGCCAAGGTGATGTAATTTGCTGCCAGGGTAGTCTAGCAACTCTCCGTTGGCTTGCGAGTTGGAAAAATTCAACTTCAGTCAGGCCAATCACATCGTGTATAGAATCAGTAAGCGGACTTAACATAATGATGGCATAGTTGCGACTGTTCTGCGTGAATTCCCTGCTACTTGAAAACAAAGAAGATGGATGCTGCTGCTGGCGAACAGCGTGACACGAGTTAAGCTTTGTTTAAATTGGCAAAAGTTTGAACAACTAGCTCCGCTGGTGGGAAAATGCATGGTTGTAGCACTATCCTATTGCGTGCAGAGGGAATTTGAAAGACAACCGTTTATCCCGCCCCTTGGACTGAGCACTGCGAATGGTCCTACATCAAGATGTGAGGTCTGGCTCATCAGGCTAAAACTTTGGTAGTGCATGTTTACAAGAATTCCCCTCACAACTCCAAGCATACAGACAGTGTCTTCATCATCCTCAGCCTCCATTGAAGAACATAAGACAGGTGAGTGTGCCTCCAGTGTCAACACACACAATCTGACATCTCATAGCTCATAGGACTACTGATGTGTGTGTGTCTGGGGGTGTAATATAGTTACCTTCAAGGAAATAAAGCCCTCATAAGTACATTTTTCCAGAGTCTGAAAGCACACACACACACACACACACACACACAGAGAGAGTAGGAGAAAAAAACTGTAGGCTACACTACACATTACAGGTTAAAAGGTCCACTGTGTTCATCAACAATATAGAACATATAGGTTGCTCTCGTGCTTATGATGTAACACACACACCTGCGCGCGTATGAATAAAAGTTAACTGAAATCAACTGATTTTCAATTCACCTGGGATCGCCAACGACAGACTTTGGTCTAACATTAGACACTGTGGTGTTTTGGTCAACATTCAGGTAAAGTAGTGGTTATAAGGTCACTTTCAAGACCGCAACACCATAAACCAAGAACGATAACTGTGTAAATTAGCGTTAGTCGGATTCGCTCGCTAAAGTTAGCTGAAAACGGTTACGTTAACGTTAGCTATATCGCTAGCTGCTATAGCTTGCTTGATGCTAACAGTTATCTAGTAAACTTTACGCTATTGTCTGTCACAATAATGGCAGAGAGCAACAAATTGCTATCAAAAAGGTCTTTAAGACGGCATACAAAAAAAAATACAGAGGCCATTGTCTCTATGCTACAATCACTTAATGTGGAAAAAGTTAGCGTTACTCACGACTCCGACTGCTCCGACCATGGCTCCGACTCCTACATGTCAGGGACGGAAACGTTAGACAGCTGTGATGGAGGAGACTGGTGTAACGTTAGTACTAGCTCTAGTTTAGAGGACATAAGCGCCACCTGTGGTCTGGAGGAAATCCAAAATATCGATTACTGTATGCAAGACGAGGACTTTGACATTGACATTGACAGTCCTGATGAGGAATATGACAACATTAAATTACGTGACGATTTAAAGGCGTGGGCAGTGGAAACAAACACACCAATCAGCCATCTTTCAAGTCTTCTTGCTGTCCTTAACAAACACCTGCCCGATGCAGATCTCCCAAAAGATGGTCGGACACTTTTGTCAACTCCTAAAAGCATAGAGGTGGAAGAAAAAGCAGGGGGCTCCATGCACTATTTTGGATTAGCTAAAGGTGTATTGGTGAGGATGCAGGACAGTCCCACCCTAACAATCGCTCAAACACTCCACCTGCAAATCAATATTGATGGCATGCCACTTTTTAAAAGTAGCAATAACCAATTCTGGCCAATATTGGCATTAATTGAAGAAGACCCAGACCAAATTCCCTTCGTTGTGGCATTATACTCTGGGTTTAAAAAACCATCAAATTTGGCAGAGTATCTCTCCGATTTTGTGGAGGAGATGTCAGTCATCTCCTCAAGTGGTGTTATGTACCATCAAAATCACAAAATAATCATTTCGGCCTTTGTATGCGATGCACCAGCAAGAGCATTCCTCAAAAACATAAAATATCATAATTCGTATTACGGCTGCGAGAGGTGTGTTCAGGAGGGTGTTTGGTGCAATAACAGATTAAACTTCCCTGAGACAATGGCGGCACCACGTACAGACGAGAGCTTTAAGGCCAAATTACAAAGTGATCACCACAAGGATGGTGAAAGTCCCCTCACTGACATCAACATTGGCATGGTCTCCCAATTTGTGCTCGATTACATGCACTTAGTGTGTTTGGGAGTAGTGAGAAAGCTCATTTGGTTGTGGATGCGAGGCCCACTACCCACAAGAATTGGCAACCGAACAATAACATCAATATCACAAAAAATAGTGGAACTTGGAAAAAGCTTGCCAAAAGAGTTCAATAGAAGAGGGAGATCCCTAACAGAGGTGGACCGTTGGAAAGCAACTGAATTTCGGACATTTCTTTTGTATACGGGTCCCATTGCTCTCAAAAACGAACTGCCTGATGTTATGTACGATCACTTCCTCCTTCTGCATGTGGGCATAACCATTCTATGCAGCCCACAGCTGTCAAAAACATACTGTGATTACGCCGAGAAGGTGATCAGAGTCTTTGTCCAAAACTTCTCTGTGATTTATGGCGATTTCATTGTGTACAATGTCCATAGCTTAATCCACCTGGCAGACGATGTCAGAAAATTTGGCCCCTTGCAGAGAATTTCTGCCTTTCCTTTCGAAAACTTTCTGCATCAACTGAAAAGAAAGATCAGAAAGCCAAACCAACCTTTGCAGCAAATTGTAAAACGCATCGCTGAACAAAAACTAAACAGCAGTGTCAGTCAGTCAGTCAATGTCAGTCCAGTGTTGCACAGTCTACTCTCTCACTACACCTGTCCCAAATTCTTTTTATCAGTCCATGCGCCTAACAACATAGTTTTGAGTGGGCACAGCATATTCAGAATTGAAAAAATGTTCAATGCTGATGGCTGCACACAGTTTTTGGGACGGAAATTTTTAAACAGACAGTCGTTTTTCACATCCCCAGTTGACTCCCTCAATTTGAATATTGCTTTTGTTCAAGGACTGTCTGTAGAGGTGGTGGCTTTGTCAGAGAAAACCATTGATGCCAAAATGGTTGCAATGCCTGTCAAACATGGCTTTGCAATATACCGACTGAACCATACATAATAAATAAATAAATAAATAAATAAATGAGTTAGTTAGTAATAAATAAATAAATAAATAAATAAATAAATAAATAATTTAGTTAGTAATAAATAAATAAATAAATAAATAAGTTAGTTAGTTAGTAATAAATAAATAAATAAATAAATAAATAAATAAATAAATAAGTTAGTTAGTTAAAGCTAAGTTCATCTGTTCATCATTTCAGTTTACAGATCATGTTCGCAATTGTACTATTTACGGAAAAGAATGAGGTTGAAGTGGTGCCCACAAGCTGGCTGAGTGTCGACCAAAAAGTGTCGTTCTGGCCACCATACAAAAGTATGCAACGGGGTAAGGTGGCTGTCCAGAATCAGGAGGATCCTGATGAGACATGGGGGGAGTTCTTTGTCAGGGTACTGAAGAAATATGGTGAGACCCTCCTGTAAACAAACACAGAGAGAAAGAAAGAGAGAGAGAGAGAGAGAGAGAGAGAGAGAGAGAGAGAGAGATAACATGATTCATCATAATGCAACTTCATTTCATTTCTATACATGCTGCAATATGGTTCCTTGTTTAACAAATGTTTCCCTCAAATACAGATTCTTATGAAGCGGCCAGGAAGAAACTGGTGAGGGCCACCAAGAAAGACTCCCTCACTTCTGAGGATGAAAGTTTCAGAAGGCCTAGAATGTAAGAACCGTACAGTACACAAATTAACAAAAGTCTAAGATTCACTGATGTTTTAATACCTGTGGTGTTGTCCTGTTGTCATACTGCAGGCCCTCTGCCAAAGTGGTGGAGCAGTTTGAAGCTCTACCTCAGCCACGCCATTCCATCGCCAACCAGCAACCAGCAAAACAACCAGCGAAACAACCAGTGAAACCACCTGCGAAACCAGGCTCCTCCAAACAGCTACCTGTACTCCAGCCTGTACTCCAGCCACCACCGGTGTTTTCATCGGTCTTGAGTGCTCCCACTACCTCCTACTCACAGCCTGTGACAAACACATTCGGTACAAAACATTTTGCTGGTCTGCAACATGACTGATGATATCATTTGTGTAACATAATCATTTAAGTCACAACACTTTCTAAAGCAATGTGAAATGTTTCTGTTTTTCTATTAAACCTTTCTTACCTATAGAGCGTGACCAGCTAATTTTCAGGGCCTTGGAGGAGATAAAGGCGCAAGTGCGCCAGAACACCCTCCTTCTCCAGGCCCTGGCTAAGAAGCAGCCAGCACAAGCAGCGCCCTCTCTACCAGAGGAATTCACATTCCCAATTCAGACACAAGAACATCTGAGGAGAGTGGAGAATGTGTTATTAGAGAAAGCACAGGAGAAAGCTATGGTATGTATTTGACTACATTGATGACCACAACATGGTGAAAAATTTCACGTTGGTTGAATACTTTGGAACCAACTGCATTATGTTTTGTCAACAGTACACATTCTATACAGTTAAGAACAAAAGTATTCATACCCCTGGCAAATATTGATTTAATGTTAATTTTCTCTTGACCAATATGTTTGAAAATGACACTTCTACATGGCTAAATGTTGTAAGATAATGTGGTAGAATCAGTTTTCATATTTTTTGAACATTTTTATGAAAAATGGCATGTCCAAAATTATTCATACCCTTTTTAAATAATCACTGGAAGCATGTTTATTTGTCATCACAGCTCTCAAAATGGTTCTCATAATACATACCAAGCCTCTCAATGTCTTCACAATGATTCTAGACAGCTAGCCTAGCCCCGCCCACCTAGATCTTATTTCAGGGAGATCTAGTCTGGAAACCTAGTTCATAACCATTTAAAAATCAAGCAAAAGCTATATTCTTTGTTCAGGTGTGTCCTTATAAAAGGTTAAGCAGAGTTGTGCATTTTAAGAAGAGTGATCCATGATCAGCATCCATGATGACCAAGTGGTCCATTTTGGGATGTGCTGCAAATGTCAACCATCAAAACACCATATCCACAGTGCAGAATAGCTATTATAGAAATGTATTAGCTTGGGGTGTTTTTTTCCAGACAATGGGACCTGGTGACCTTCTCAAAGTAAATGGTAACACTAAAACAAGGGGCTACAGTAAGATTTTTGGAGGAAAAAAAATCAGGCAGTCTGCCGAGAAACCCGTCCCAATAGGCGGCATCGGGCCATTAAACCACACAATGATCCAAAACATACAGCCAAACAAGGCTTTCCAGTCATTATCTAAAAAAAGGTATGAATAATTTTGGACACAAAATTCATACATATGTAAAAAAAAAGATGAAAATGCTTCTATTTCCATGTTTCTACCACATTGTCAAGCAACCTTTTGACATGTGGCAGTTTCATTTTCAGTCAGAACAAACATATTGGTCGAGAGAAAATCAACATTAAATTAATATTTGCCAGGGGTATGAATAATTTTGTTCTTAACTGTATAAAATCTATATACATCTGTACATTTCTGTTCTTATCTGTAGACAACACACCTTACAGCACTTGGTGGGATGAATGCTGGGGACGCGGTCAGGAGAATAATGCGTCACCTCATCACAGACACACTGGCAACCCAATACAATTGGCTTGGCCGAGGAGGCCAAAAGAAGGCTTTTGCAGCTTTAAAAATCACTGCAGCTATAAGAGGTGTCTGAATGCCACTGCATTGCTGTCATTGTAAAAGAAAAATTAAATACAGTGTGCTTAATAGACACTTTTTGATTCTCCTGGAAATAGTGCATTGTATTTTCAATGATCAAGAACTGTTACCTGTTCAGGTGCTGCGGCAGCGCAAAATATCACTGCCAGCGAGTGCGACAGCCACATTAAGAACTGGCTTAAGTATAGCAGTGACCGCAGTGGAGGAAGGAAGAGGAGAGCTGAAGAACCGCAGAGCCCTGTAATCGGTATGTTACAGACCTGAATAAGAAGAGGGAAATCCAAAGACATAGTGGCAGACATTTAAGTATATGCAATGGGTCATTCCAGGTTAAATCATCTAAGGTTCTTGCTGCACCATCTCATATTTTGTTAAAACATTGTCTTAATCAAGAATGGGTCCCAAAACCAAAAGCCTGTAAAATATTTCTGTTCAAATCCTGTCTTTATCACATTCATATAATTGTCAGTCCTTAGAATTACTTCAGTTTTGTAGCTTGGAATTCACATTATCTAGGAAGCAATGTTTGAGCATTTATGATAAGTATTATTCATGGGCACTACTATTTCGATATATGATGGCGTCAAAATAGCTATTTAGAATCATCAGTGTCTCTACACATGAACTCGAGCATTGAGAACATTGTTCGTGTACACAGTTTACTAAAAAGAAAGGTTTTGGACAACTCACTCCTTGGCTGGCATGATGGCGGCGAGCAGAAAAACTAAGTTTTTAAAAACCTTTCTTTTAGTAAACTCTGTGTACACAAACAATGCTCAAGTTCATGTGTAGAGACACAGATGACTTCGATCAAAGTTTCATGTTGTGTCGAGCCTTCTTGGTGTTTTAAAAATAGCTATTTTGATGCCATCATGTATCAAAATAGTAGTGCCCCTACGATTTCCATTAAAAAAGCCATTTGACCCGAAAACGACGACAAGCTAAAAGTGGCGCTTCGGACGTAGGCTATAATTATGCTTTTAAACTAAAGTTTGACTAGGGTACATTCACAAAAACACCCTAGGATGCATTCTGGCCAGTTACGCTTTAACAGCCCCACTGATGTTCGTGTTCCTAGCCTAGGCTACTCCACCAATTACCAAAAAATGCAACCTCGTTTAATCTTAATGCGCATTTGTTGCAGAGACACCGTGATTTTATATCATCCAAAGCCCAGCTACATTTCTTTGAAAGACAACGATCTTTAAACAAAGCAGGCTACCTACAGTACATAGATGGCAATATCAGTTGTGCTTTAGACTGACAGAAAATACTGAGGCAAAAAGTCCTACCCAAAATAGAAATCTCTCCGATTTTCTATTAGCCTATACATGGCGGTACTCGGGACTTTCAACAACATTTCTGTATTATACCAAAAACATAAATATCTATGTATTTTAATTATTCCAAAGTAGCATAGGCTACAAAATATGTCGAGCTATGTGCTACATTTGAAGAGTTTCAAAACGCCACCATTTTAATGAATTTTCATAAATATTTTTTTTTACATTTTGTTTTCCAAATAATTTCAGTTGAACTGTAACTGGGTGTTGTTATTTTATATATCTTTACTCAATCAAAACAACACAATACACATTAAATAACCTGAATGTTTTAAAAAAAGGAGATAGCGTTTTGGAACCAAACTCTTCATTTCTTCACACAAAAGTAACCAAGTTTAGCTTAGTCTTCTAACCTTATTTTAAGACAATAATTAAAAATCTTACCTTATCACATGTCAAACAGTCACCAAGTGTCCAGTGCCCTAGCTATGGCTAATCCTAGGCCAAACTGACCTAATGTCGCGTGGTTCATGCAAACATCACGTGCATTCATTCTCAGGTAACATTTTGTCGCGTGGCTTTAGTAGGCCTGTGCATGCTGTGCATTTCACGATTGATTGCAATATGAAAATGCTATTTGCAAATGGAGATGCATTTTCAACTAAAAATATAGCCTAGCATGCCTCAATACAACGCAATTCAGATCGTTACAACGTTAAGCGCATTTTCATATAATAGATGGGGACAGTAAACATTTTTTAAAAAATAATAAAAAAAAAACATTCTTACCTCCTAGGCCTAGTTTCAGTGATAACCTCCTAAATGGGCAATCTGTCACTGATGGTTGTCTCCTTTTCTCCACAGCTACTCAGCGCCAGCGTCTGCGTCAATTGGAATTCAGTGATTCGGATTCCAGCGATTCTGACTCCGAGTAAGTAGCACATATGGCAAACCCCACATACTTTGCATTGTTTTGATAAATGGATCGATGAGCAAACTCTTTTGTTTTTCCAGAATAGTTCCATGATCTGGAGGAACCGGAGCAGCCCACCCCCCAATTCCTTGTTGGTGTTTTTTTTAAACATTTTTTATTAATTTATTTCTTTGTTATTTTTGTTATTGTCAATAAATATTATAAATAATATTAACATTTATAACATATTGCCTGCCTGTCTTGAATTAAGCAACAAGCCCCGAGAGGCCACTGGTTTTAGAACAGCTGTTAGGCATGATGCGCAATTGCGGAAGCAATCATTTCCATATAGGCTTGTAGGCTACTGGAGAACAAGTCATTGCTCATGATAATAAAAGTATAATGTTCATTCATTTTCACGGTATGGACTAGCAATGGAAAATAAAAACAAAATGTTGGCAATTGGTTATAAGCCAACGTTTTGCAATAAACGGATTTTTGTAGGCCTATTGTGACGCACGACGATTTTCTCCGTGCCAACGTCAAAACAACGTTACCCCACCGGACAAAATGAAGTTGGCACAACGTCAGTAAACAACGTCATGCCAACGGATGATATGCCGTTGTGCCAACGTTGTGCCAACGTATGCTTGCTATCTGGGTAACCATTTGCAAGGCTGGTTGGGGGTGTCACAAGTCCATACAAAAACTATAACAATAACAACATGAAGAATGATTTTGTTGGGGATTACTTTCAGAGTGATCTATGCCCTATTAACCGGACTACAGTTTTCAGTTATTCAAAAAAAGACATTTGTCCTACTTACAAAGATCACTGACCTAATGAAAGGCAATGCCCTCTTGTCACGTCAGTCTCTTCCATGCAAACTTCGCTATGTATTTGACAAATTACTTGGCAGATAAAGCAATCAAAATTACACCAAGAACACCAAAACGAAATGTACAATTACTGAAAACTAAATGAACTGAAACCGATCATCAGTTGGAGCAAAAACTCCTAGGCTACTATACAGACGCTATACCTACTGTCCCACGACCACGCTCGTGCCACACTCGCCTACTGCTTGTGCCACTGTCCCGTTTGGAACAGTGAACAGTAGTGGCACAGGACTGGGCTGGCAAGGAACACAAGAGCCACGCACCAGTAACAACAACAACAACAACAACAATAACTTATAATAGTCTAGGTTTTGCTCCTACTGCTTCCCCTGAAATTCATAATTGAAATCCCCTCGTTCACGAGTCGTGGACACTAGCCTATATCATGTCATGTTCAGCCCACGGTTCAGTTCATAACGCCATACAACTCGCCATCTAGCAAGCTAGTCTATATCAGGTTTAAAGACAATAATCACATTCATTTCCTCCATTTTTCTCCTGAAGAGCGTTAATCACAAACCCATTGATAACCAGCACATCTGAATATAGAGTTACCATGCTGTATGGAATGTATTTTATCAATGTAGCATTTAATATGAGAACAGCTTTCATGTTCCCCCTCATAGCATAGCTAACGTAAGCTATAAGCTAACGCAATCAGGTTTGAAAAATATAGCATTATAAACATAATAAAAATCTGTTGACAACCAACCTATCATCTTAAGTTGCCCTACTACAATAGGCTAACCAAATGTGTTTTGTCTGAAATTCATTATTGACGTAGGAACATTATCTTTAAGCTAGCCTCTCTCCACATCAAGGTTTGCAGGCTAACTTTTGGCTTTAAAATTTCGGTCAACATTTAAGCTATAAATATCAGTTAAACAAGCAGCACAAAATCCTCAAAGAACAATACCAGTATCTAATAGTGCAGTTAGTATAGGAAATGCATATGGCAATTAAAAAAACGTCGTACATTCGTCTACTTACCACTGACAATATCAGGCAGAAAGCAATGGAAGTCAATGGGGCTACAGCCGTGAATGTCAAAGTTTGGAACTGTTGAGCTCAGCATAAAGCGGAAGTAGCGTGGAAAAAGCGCCGCCATTGTTTCCTATGGAAGTCTATGGGAGTGTCGCAACTCTCTTTTTATATGGCTCTGGGTGGGGTTAGTCAGCAGGGGTACCCCTCTCCACGTGTTAGTGTGTTAAGTCTAATTGCACCTGAATCACATATAGCACCTTGTTTGCAGTATCAGATTTTGCTGTGAGAGAGCACCAGTTGATAACTGCACATTGGGAGCCCATAAGGTGAGTATACCCCTCCCATCAGCGTCGTCATCCACCTTAAAAAAAAATTATTAACAACTCCAATCAATAAGTATTTCTTGTTATTTGTATGCCATCTGTCGTGGAAAATAAAACATATTTTTATAAACTGGAAGAACTTAATGGTTGCTTGCTTTTCAGCTCAGTCCTCACATTTAAATAAAATATATTTATTTAAATTGCAGACCACGTCTCTGTCTTATCTGTAAGAACTGTGGGGTACCTCTGTTATTTCATGTGACTGGGTGTAAACTGATTTGGGGCATTGTGCTCCGGTCACATATAGTAGTCACCATGGACAAGTCACAGTGTACTCTGCTTAGGGCAGAATAACATGGACACTTATTTTGTCCTTTTGTTGTTTCAATTAGATAGTGTTCTTTTTCTGTGTTTTTATTATTTGATTAGGCCGAACCGTTTGTACAGGGGTGGTAAACCTCTCTCTCTCTCTCTCTCTCTCTCTCTCTCTCGAAAACAGAAAGGATAGAGGCAACAAAGAGGAGTTATTTCAGTTGGGCAAGAACAAGGTAGGCAAAATTTGTGTGCTTGTCAGAACGTTAGCATTACAGCTGGATTACTGAATGAATGCTCTTTAATGTTAAAGCTCACTTACTGTTTAAAGCCATACACAACAGTAAACTATAACAAAACTATAGGTAACTTTGGCATTTATAGTGGTGTATTAACAATGTACAACAAATGTTTCATTGCGTGCAGGGGGTGGGGAGGTAGATGGGTGTGCGTACCACAGACATCCCAACCTGCAAAAAGCCATTTCAGGCAGGACATCTCATCTCTCCTATCGGTCTCTCCTTCATTCCTCTTTTTCTTCACAAAATGAATTAGGAGGGACTACCAGAGGAAGCGAGGAAGGAAGGGAGGGTAGACATAAAGACAGATGAGAAGATTAAAAACAGCATGGGACCGATGGCCGCAGTTTGCAATCAAATTCACACCCATTCTTCTTGGTTGAAATGCTCAAGGGGTTCTCATGATAAACCGTAGAAAAAATAGCTTTCAATTTACATCACATTGAATCATACATTCTGCAAACAGCTCTGTTTCTATCAACACACCAACTATTCTCAATAGCTCAATTCTCAAAATATTATGAAGAGCCTACTCACACTTTTTATTCATCACATGACAAAATCAATTAGCTGCAGAATTCATAAAAGAGCTCCTCTGCGTAACCCAATGAATTGCCACTTCCCATTATGATGCACAATAATTCCCTGGTGGCCCCTAGATGGATGCACGAGACAAATGTTAAAAAACAACAACAGAAAACCGTCAACCGGTAACTGAAGAAGTAGCACTACGTCTGATGAGAGACGGAAAGAAAGATTGAGAAGAATTAAAATACGGACAACTTGGAAATTATAATAGATACTTGGACACTACGGACACTTGGATACTACGGATACACAGACACTTGGATACTTAAACACGAACATCGGAAAACAATATAAAGATCCCCCCCCCCACGAAGCTTCTTTGATGATCACCCTTTGAAAAGAAAGAAGAAAGAAGACTTTTTGTATTTTGTACATGGTACTGGAATCCTGACTTTTGTTGTTGTTTTTTAACAGTTGTCTCGTGTTGTTGTTTTGTCTCGTGCACCCATTTAGGGGCCACCAGGGAATTATTGCGCATCATAATGGGAAGTGGCAATTCATTGGGTTACACAAGCACAATTCACTTCTGGTCAAAAATGCAGAGAAGAGTCTTAGTGTCACATATTTTTCATCTGTGATTGCGTGTGCACACACACACACACACACATACACACACATATATACAATTCATAAGATGAAATTCATAATTCATATTTCAGCTCATAAAATTCATAAACCAAAATGTGTTTGTCCTTGATATAAAGGTCAATAATACTATATGCAAATAGGCCATCACATCAGCTGATGAGCAAAGAGGAGTAAAGATTGCCACCCTGATGGCCATTTTGTGTATTGTCCTGTGTTTGCTTTTGCCTGTTCCCCATGTGCTCTGTCTGCTGTCATGTGACTGTCTCCACCCCTTTTCTCCTTATTTGGTCTGTACTTCCTGTCTTGTTAGTTTTCCCTTCGTTTCTGCTTTCACCTGTTCCCCGTTATTGTCTTGTTAGTCTGGTCCAGTCCTCTGTGTTTCTGTTAACTGGGGGCCAGGCAGCGAAGCTGCGAAGTCACCCATTGTGTTTCTACGTTTTCTTCCCTATTATTATTATTCCGCCATTGAAGTCAATGGCAGCTCATAGAACCGTCTGGTGAAAAGTTGTGAAATTTGGCACACTGAGAAGGGACAGTCCCATGATTCATGTCACCAAGTTTCATGTCGGCACCTCCCGCGCTCTAGCGCCACCAACAGGCCAAAGTTGGACTTGCGTTCACGCACGTAACTTCTGACCTGTTGACCCGATTGTCAAAAAATGAGGTATCATTGGAATCCTTGGACCAAGCCGAGTTCAACGCACCCTATGACGTAATTTTCCGCCATAATGGATTTTCCGCCATTTTGGATTTCATCAAAATCACTTAAAACGTATCAGAGGTCACAAATTTTGTCATCTACAGACCATGCCTCATTAATGCATTGCTTTTTGTCTTTGGAACTAAAACCGTTCGCGCGTAACAGCAAATCGAAATTTGCGGCAAAGCCGCCAAACAGGAAGTGAGCTCATATCTCAGCAACCCATTCATCTATCATAACCAAACTTAGTCCATGGACTCAGAACCCAATCAGGGCAATCACGCTCAAGAAATCTGGTGACCTTTGACCTCTAGGGGGCGCTGTAATTAAGAAACATGCCTTTTGGCCTGTAGCAGCAGTTGTGCTTAGAATTAAAACGCACTAGTGGTGTCTGGTACTACTGTTGAAGGTCCTTAGGCCGACCCAAGCCAACTTGTGATGTCATCGTAATTGATTCGGCCGCCATATTGGATTTAATCAAAAACACGTACAAGTTTTCGCAGGTCACAAATTTCAGCAGATCCTCACCATAATTGGCAGACCATCTTCAGACCATGCCTTATCAGTGCATTGCTTTCTGGAACAATTGACAGAAGCATTCGTCTGTAACAGCCAATCGAAATTTGCGGCTAAGCCGCCAAACAGGAAGTGAGCTCATATCTCAGCAACCCTTGCATGTATCAAAGCCAAACTGGGTGCATGGACTCAGGACCCAATCAGGGGGACACTCAATAATTCTGGTGACCTTTGACCTCTAGGGGGCGCTGTAATTAAGAAACATGCCTTTTGGCCTGTAGCTGCTGTTGTGTTTGGAATTAAAATGTACTAGTGGTGTCTGGTAATACTGTTGGAGGTCCTTAGGCCGACCCAGGCCAACTTGTGATGTCATCGTAATTGATTCGGCCGCCATGTTAGATTTAATCAAAAACATCAAAAAGTTTTCACAGGTCGCAAATTTCATCTGATCTTCACCAACAGTGGCACAGACCATCTTCAGACCATATCCTATCAATATATTGCTCTCTGGAACAATTGACAAAAGCATTCGCCCGTAACAGCCAATCGAAATTGGTGGCGAAGCCGCCAAACAGGAAGTGAGCTCATATCTCAGCAACCCTGCCATGTTTCATAACAAAACTTACTACATAAGGACGCTCAAAAACATTGGTTGTAGGGGGTTGTTGGCTGTAGGGGGTGCAGCAATTAGCAATATTGCATTTTGATGTGTAGTTGCTGATGTGTTTTATCAATCTTTTATTTTTTGATGTGAAACTGATGAAACATGTTCCATCCAGTTAATTGTAATGCGGGCTGGGGTGATTAGGTGGGGGGGGGGGCTGGCTGGCGGAGGCGGTGGCAATACTCTGTTTCAGCCCTGTTGATCCCGGGTGTCTGCTGAGTTCTATCTTGTAACCGTGGCTACACCGGCCTATTCTGCTTGGCCCCCTCATTGCTGCTTGCAGCTATATTTGGTCTGTGTATTTCTACCTCCCTGTTCCTCTGTCGGATCATCTCTCTGTTATCCTGTCTGAAAGTAGTTTGTACATTTGTTAGTTAGCCTAATACAGTGTGTTTTTCCACGATTCTGGGTCCCCCAATATCCCTGACACTCTTTATTTGTATTATGACTTAATGTTTCATTTATGTATATTTTCTTATTTTCTGTTGAACATCCCTATTAGGGGTTTGCACGGCATGTCATGAAATCGGGACGTCACCATATTGGAGATACTCGCATCATAAGAAAGCATTAGGCACTGAAGTAGATCCCTAACGTCGTCAAGGAAAATGGTTAGGCTAATTATTGCCGTGTTTAAATGTCCTAATGTTCATGTAGGTGGGCCCTATGACCCAAATGTCTGCCATGACCGCCTCTGCTCAAAGAAATATGAGACAGCAGCATGGAGGTGTCTTATGATCATTTAAATGTTTTATGACAAGCTCAGTGAGAATGGGGGAAAATCTTCTGAGCAAACTTTGCCCGCCGGCTTTCAAAAACAAAATCTGCACTTTTTAGTACTGAAATGGAATTTGAAATGGAAATAATAATAATGTCCTGGGATAATAATATTTAATTTATTTAATAAATCAGACCACCTAGATTACATTATTTAAATAGTGATTAAAGTAATCCTCTGACTGTTTTGTAAAGCAAATATATCAATCTATTTCAATAGCCTGTTAATATCAATCTGCTTTGTTTTTGTAATATTCTTGTACAATTTAGCCTATACTTGCACTCAGACTACTTAAGTTATTGACGTGTATGCTTAATAGCAGTTATAAGCTTCTTGTATAGCGTGTCATTATTATTTCTTGTAGCTTATAATTATATTTTATAGTAATAACTGGTTATTAAATAGGCCCGTATTAAATTCGTGTTACAGTGACGATTGTCAAAGTGAAGTCCTGTTGCATTAGGCCGAGTGCTTTAAATAAGCACAACCCAGAGCATGGCACAGCTAGATAACTGGTGCAAAGGTGAAGGCCTCAACCCTGAGTATGCCCTGATAGTGAAAGATGTCCCTGATGATACTGAAGTGGCCGTAATTGAAGACACGCTGCGTCCGTAGCCTACTGGTCTGCTCCCCGAGCGCCGCTGTAGCAGGCAGCTCACTCCATCGGAATTAGTGTGTGCTTCACCTCACTGTATGTTCACTGTGTGCTGAGTGTGTTTGGGATAAATGCAGAGACCAAATTTCCCTCACGGGATCAAAAGTATAATATAACCAACCACAAGCACCCCCTTCCTCTGATAACTTCTGGCATTATTCTCCTTTCCCCCTGGCTTTTTAATAACTTTTGGAAGTCGATACCTAGGCCTACTCCAGATGTTTTTCTCGGTCTGACCTATTTGATAGAAAACACGGCAATAATTAACCATTTTTAACCATTTTCCTTGAAGACGTTAGGGATCTTCTTCAGTGCTTAATGGTTTCTGATGATGCGAGTATCTCCAATATGGTGACGTCCCGATTTCATGACATGCCGTGCATACCCCTATCAAAAAAATGGTGCCTGTCAAAATGACCGGCAGAGGTTTCGTTTTCCGGACATTTTGATGATATGCCGGTCAAAAATCCTATTATCGCTTCTTAATTTGTCAAGTTGAGGAGACAGGCTATGTAGCTTAAAGAATTACATAATCAGACACGCAGCTGTGCGTTTCCCAAAAACATAATAGCGGTGTTAATATGTCTAGGCTATGTACTATCACTTTGTTTCAATAACTGAATAATAAAAAAGACAGCTGACGAGCTGATTGACGCGCTGACTAACGAGCTAATACCTCCTTCTGTCTGTAGGCTATAGGACCGAGGTGAAGTTAGTTTGATATTTGATATTCGGATATTCGACAGATTTTCAAAAAAAAATGTATGCGGCCAGTTTCACCCCGTGTTTGCAGACAATGTACAAACAGATGACCTGTCTACTTGCTCCCAGCCGACCTTAGGGACAGTCTAAAAAGTACCTTCTGAATTACCTTCATAGTCTTTTTTGTCAATAGCTTTGACATCATGTGACCTAGTGACTCCAAACCAATGCAGAATATTTATCCTATATGGGACTCATCAGACACACCCCTTTTTTGATAGTCTGTATGCACACTGTATTTTATATGAATATTTAGTAAAAAAATACATTATATCCTATATGAATGGTCCTCTTTTTTCAATACCTCCCAAGTCATGTGAACTAGTGACTCCAAACCAATGCAGAATAGTTATCCTATATGGGACTCATCGGGCACACCTCTTTTTATGGTCACTGTATGCACACTGTATTTTACATTAATATTTTAAAGGAAATACTTTATTTCATATAAGAAACAGTCTCCTTTTTTTCAATACCTCCCAGGTCATGTGACCTAGTGACTCCAAACCAATGCAGAATTGTTATCCTATATGGGACTCATCGGGCACACCTCTTTTTATGATCACTGTATGCACACTGTATTTTATATGAATATTTTGTAAAAAAAATACATTATTTACCATAAGAAACGGTCTCCTTTTTTTCAATACCTCCCAAGCCATGCGACCTAGTGACTCCAAACCAATGCAGAATAGTTATCCTATATGGGACTCATCGGGCACACCTCTTTTTATGGTCACTGTATGTACACTGTATTTTTTATGAATATTTTAAAGAAAATACATTATTTCATATAAGAAACAGTCTTCTTTTTTTCAATACCTCCCAGGTCATGTGACCTAGTGACTCCAAACCAATGCAGAATTGTTATCCTATATGGGACTCATCAGACACACCTCTTTTTATAGTCACTGTATGCACACTGTATTTTATATTAATATTTTAAAGAAAATACATTATTTCATATAAGAAACAGTCTCCTTTTTTTCAATACCTCCCAGGTCATGTGACCTAGTGACTCCAAACCAATGCAGAATAGTTATCCTATATGGGACTCATCGGGCACACCTCTTTTTATGGTCACTGTATGCACACTGTATTTTATATGAATATTTTAAAGAAAATACATTATTTCCCATAAGGAATGGTCTCCTTTTTTTCAATACCTCCTAAGCCATGCGACCTAGTGTCTCCAAACCAATGCAGAATAGTTATCCTATATGGGACTCATCAGACACACCTCTTTTTATGGTCACTGTATGCACACTGTATTTTATATGAATATTTTGTAAAAAAAATACGTTATTTCCTATATGAATGGTCCTCTTTTTTCAATACCTCCCAAGTCATGTGACCTAGTGACTCCAAACCAATGCAGAATAGTTATCCTATATGGGACTCATTGGGCACACCTCTTTTTATGGTCACTGTATGCACACTGTATTTTATATGAATATTTGGTAAAAAAATACATTATTTCCTATATGAATGGTCCTCTTTTTTCAATACCTCCCAAGTGATGTGACCTAGTGACTCCAAACCAATGCAGAATAGTTATCCTATATGGGACCCATCGGGCACACCTCTTTTTATGGTCACTGTATGCACACTGTATTTTATATGAATATTTTAAAGAAAATACATTATTTCCCATGAGGAATGGTCTCCTTTTTTTCAATACCTCCCAAGCCATGTGACCTAGTGACTCCAAACCAATGCAGAATAGTTACCCTATATGGGACTCATGAGACACACCTCTTCCTATAACCATTGAAAGCACACTATTTTATATTAATATTTTAAAGAAAATACATCGTTTCCTATAAGGAATGGTCTCCTTTTTCAATACCCCCCCCCCCCCCCCCAAGGGAAGTGACGTAGGGACACCAAACCAATGCAGAATATCCTTTATGGGACTAATCAGACACACCTCAAATTAATATAATTTTTGCACGTACTATTTTATAGTACCCATTTGTTTCCTATGGAAACTGTGTTTTCTCAATACCTTCCATATAATAGTAGATGCCAAATCATTTTTCATATTGAGGTGTGTCTGATAAGTACCCCATAGCAGAACAGTTCTGTATTGATCTGTGTTGTCTAGGACCCCTTATATGGCAGCTATTGAGCAAAAAGCTGTTTTCCATAGGAAATAAATATGATTCTTTAAAAAAAATTAAATATAATAGTTCATGCAAAATATTATTTCACATTGACATGTGTCTGATTATTATCACATAGCAGAACAGTTCTATGTTGATCTGTGATGTCTAGCGAGAAAAAAGCTTGCGAGCTATTGAAAAAAGGAGACCATTCATGATGGCAAATAATGTATTTTCTTAAAAATATTAATATAAAATACAGTGTGCATACAGAGACTATAAGAAGAGGTGTGTCTTATTAGTCCCACATAGGATAACTATTCTGCATTGGTTTGGAGTCCCTAGGTCACATGGCTTGGGAGGTATTGAAAAAAAGGAGTCTGTTTCTTATATGAAATAATGTATTTTATTTAAAGAATTCATATAAAATACAGTGTGCATACAGTTGCTATAAAAAGAGGTGTGTCTGATGAGTCCCATATAGGATAACTATTCTGCATTGGTTTGGAGTCACTAAGTCGCATGGCTTGGGAGGTATTGAAAAAAGGGAGGCCGTTTCTTATGGTAAATAATGTATTTTCTTTAAAATATTCATATAAAATACAGTGTGCATACAGTGACTATAAAAAGAGGTGTGCCCAATGAGTCCCATATAGGATAACTATTCTGCATTGGTTTGGAGTCACTAGGTCACATGAATTGGGAGGTATTGAAAAAAGAGGACCATTCATATAGGAAATAATGTATTTTTTTTTACAAAATATTCATATAAAATACAGTGTGCATACAGTGACCATAAAAAGAGGTGTGCCTGATGAGTCCCATATAGGATAACTATTCTGCATTGGTTTGGATTCACTAGGTCGCATGGCTTGGGAGGTATTGAAAAAAAGGAGACCGTTTCTTATGGTAAATAATGTATTATCTTTAAAATATTCATATAAAATACAGTGTGCATACAATGACCATAAAAAGAGGTGTGTCTGATGAGTCCCATATAGGATAACTATTCTGCATTGGTTTGGAGTCACTAGGTCACATGGCTTGGGAGGTATTGAAAAAAAGGAGACTGTTTCTTATATGAAATAATGTATTTTCTTTAAAATATTAATGTAAAATACAGTGTGCATACAGTGACCATAAAAAGAGGTGTGCCTGATGAGTCCCATATAGGATAACTATTCTGCATTGGTTTGGAGTCACTAGGTCGCATGGCTTGGGAGGTATTGAAAAAAGGGAGGCCGTTTCTTATGGTAAATAATGTATTTTCTTTAAAATATTTATATAAAATACAGTGTGCATACAGTGACTATAAAAAGAGGTGTGCCCGATGAGTCCCATATAGGATAACTATTCTGCATTGGTTTGGAGTCACTAGGTCACATGAATTGGGAGGTATTGAAAAAAGAGGACCATTCATATAGGAAATAATGTATTTTTTTCACAAAATATTCATATAGCATACAGTGACCATAAAAAGAGGTGTGCCCGATGAGTCCCATATAGGATAACTATTCTGCATTGGTTTGGAGTCACTAGGTCACATGACTTGGGAGGTATTGAAAAAAGAGGACCATTCATATAGGAAATAATGTATTTTTTTTACAAAATATTCATATAAAATACAGTGTGCATACAGTGACCATAAAAAGAGGTGTGCCTGATGAGTCCCATATAGGATAACTATTCTGCATTGGTTTGGATTCACTAGGTCGCATGGCTTGGGAGGTATTGAAAAAAAGGAGACCGTTTCTTATGGTAAATAATGTATTATCTTTAAAATATTCATATAAAATACAGTGTGCATACAGTGATCATAAAAAGAGGTGTGCCCGATGAGTCCCATATAGGATAACTATTCTGCATTGGTTTAGAGTCACTAGGTCGCATGGCTTGGGAGGTATTGAAAAAAAGGAGACCGTTTCTTATGATAAATAATGTATTATCTTTAAAATATTCATATAAAATACAGTGTGCATACAGTGACTATAAAAAGAAGTGTTTCTGATGAGTCCCATATAGGATAACTATTT
Source organism: Alosa pseudoharengus (assembly GCF_046254945.1). Classification (NCBI taxonomy): domain Eukaryota; kingdom Metazoa; phylum Chordata; class Actinopteri; order Clupeiformes; family Clupeidae; genus Alosa; species Alosa pseudoharengus. The sequence goes on along the minus strand of NW_027468664.1, from coordinate 24,176,748 downwards.
TGAATTGGTTTGGAGTCACTAGGTCACATGATGTCAAAGCTATTGACAAAAAAGACTATGAAGGTAATTCAGAAGTTACTTTTTAGACGGTCCCTATGGTCGGCTGGGAGCAAGTAGACAGGTCATCTGTTTGTACATTGTCTGCAAACACGGGGTGAAACCGGCAGCATATTTTTTTTTTTTTGAATATCTGTCGAATATCCGAATATCAAATATCAAACTAACTTCACCTCGGTGGCTATAGGCCTATTTCTGTCTGTCTACTTCGTGTAAAAACGAAAGTAAAAATGATAGGCGGTTCGAAGCTACAGATTTGACAGATAGCTTATAGGCTACATAGCCTACCTCACATAACGACCACGACTATGAACATAACTTCTCAGAGCATCAACATAATGCCCTCCCTCTCTTTTAAAGAGGGACGACACAGCTGAGCGCCCAGCGAAGAAATATGATTTTGAAGTCCCTGCTCCTACTTCTGATCGTCGGCGAACTGAAGATCACGAGAGCAGAGGAAGGTAGGCTTCAGTGTTTCAGTTTTTCTGAATTAAGAAAGGTAACAGGTAGGCCTACCACAGGGTAACAATCAGACAGGACGCAGTTTTTGCAGTGAGGTGCGCCTATGTTTATGTTGTTTCGCAGGCTATTGGTAGTAGGCTACGCGTTTGCTCCCAAACCATCACGTTTTTTGCGTCTGCTGCGCCTCGCGTTTTTGCGGAGGGAAGAAGTTTAACTCCAAGCGGAAAATCGCCTGCGTTTCTATGAAAACATAGTGCACCTCGCGTTTTTTTAAGCGACAAAGTGTCTCCTGTCTGATCGAACCCTAAAGCCTACAATTGTAGCCTAACTGTCTATATGACAATATTGCAGTGGCTTTATGTTCTTCATGTTCGGATGTTCATGTTCTTCATGTTCGGATCTACCGCATTTCTACGAAGCCATGGTAGCCTATAGCCCTATAGGGCAAGGGGCGCCTGCAGGAATGAATGCTACGCACCGTATTCTCGTATTCTCTCTCCTGCTCCAACAAAAGGTGTGCGCGTCCATAGTTTTGCATTAAGTTGATTTTGATAACGTGTTTACAAACTTTACTTTACAGAAAATTGTAAATAGCCTATAGCCTACTGTCATGCAGTTAATGGGATACTGTGCAAAGTAGGGAAGTTATGGTATAGGCCATTTGGTGTGAATACACACACACACACACACACACACACACACACACACACACACACAGAGGGAAATTCTCCTTGAGTAGCCTGATGGTACAGTACCACAGTGAGTACGGCCGTACACCTGCAGGCGCGCGCCTGTATAGGGCCATGGTGGCTGGCAGTTCCACAATATATGAATCTTTTGAAAAGTAATTATGAAAAACTAGGGTATGTGATGATGTGGGGCTATTTTAATTCCGAAGGCCTATGTGCCAACAACAATCCTTCAGCAATTGCTAATGTACAACCCCAAAACAGAAAAAGTTGGGACGTTGTGTAAAATGTGAATAAAAACAGAATGTAATAATCTGCAAATCTCTTAAACTTATATATATTTGCAAAAAGGACACATTTCATGGAATATACGTGTTAATTTTGAATTTGATACCAGCAACATGTTTAAAAAAAAATTGGGACGGGGGTAACAAAATGCTGGAAAAGTTGTGTAATGATAAAGAAAACAAAATGAAGAATGTTTCACAACTAATTAGGGTAACTAGCAACACGATTGGGTATGAAAAAGAGCATCCCAGAGAGTCAGGGTCTCTTAGAAGTAAAGATGTAGGGGTATTCATCACTCTGTGTAAACCTGTGTTTTATGCTTCTTAACATGAAATTGTGACGTATTTACTGTAGGGAGTTCATCATCTACAGGACATAATATTATTAAAACATTAAGATAATCCAGAGAAATCTTTGCAAACAGGGGAAATATCTAAAAAACAAATTGGATGGCCGTGGTCTTTTGGACCTCAGATGGCACTGCATCAACACCAGACCTGTTTCCAGACCTGTCATTGTATGGGCTCAGGAAAACCTCTGATAACCATTGTCTATGTGCCCAGTTTGATATCAATTCAAAAACTGCAGCCAAAATTGTAACAGCTAAAATTGTATTGAGACATGATACAGAAAATGCCACCCTCTTATCTGGGCCTGAGCTTGTTTAAAATGGAATGAGGTAACGTGGAAAAAGGTCCTGTGGTTAGACCAATCAAAGTTTGCCATTCTTTTTGGAAATCATGGACTCATCTGGGCTAAAGAGGAGAGGGCCTATCCAAGTATCCAACCTATCCAACTTGTTTTAGTGCTCAGTTCGAAACCCAACATCTATGACAGTGTGGAGGAGCATTAATGCCTACAGCATGGGCATCTTGCACATTTGGCAAAGCACAATCAATTCTGAATGATGTATACAGGTTTTGAGCAACATATACTGCCATCCTGGCAATGTCTTTTCCAGGGACGGCCTTGAATATTTCAGGAAAACAATGCCAAAAGGAATTCTGCACATATTTAAATAGTATTTCTCCATAGAGGAAGAGTCCAGGTGCTAAGATGGCCTGTCTGCAGTCCAGATTTGTCAAATTAGGTGCATAATGGAATGGAAAGCATGACTAAGAATACCCCATACTGTTGAGTAACTGAAATCCTATAGGGAGTAATGGGACAACATTTCATTATCAAAACTGTAGCAAATGGTCTCCTCAGTTCCTAAACATTTACAGAATGCTGTTAAATGACGAGGTGAAGCAGCACAATGGTAAACATGCTCCCGTCCCAACTTTTTTTTAAACATGTTGCTGGGATCAAATTCAAAATTAACATATACTTTCCATGAAATAGTCCAAATTTTAATTTTCAACATTTGATATGTTGTCTATGTCCTTTTTGCTGCTAAATATGGGTTTACAAGACTTGTAACATTCTGTTTTATTTGCATTTTCCCAGCACAACATCCCAACTTTTTCTGTTTTGGGATTGTACATGCAGAGGAGGGTTGGCGGGTCCATTACGAGAGAGAGCGGGGCGGGGCAAGGAAAGGCTGAGTGCGTAAAAATCGCAGCTCAATGAAATAATTTTATCTAATTTAAATAGTACAACATTTATTGTGTGGCGGCCAGCGTTGATCTTTTGCCGGCCCGCCCCAGATTAGTCAATGTATGGGAAACACTGCACTACCATAGAACTAGAAATTTGATACGGCTTATACACTACCATAGAACTACTGTAGAAATCTCTATGGCTTTTTTTCCATAAGGGCAGTAGCAAAACACAGTGAGTGTCTCCTATAATGTTGAAGGGACAGTCGTGGCCTACTGGTTAGTGCTTCGGACTTGGAACCGAAGGGTTGCTGGTTCGATCCCCGACCAGTAGGAACGGCTGAAGTTCCCTTTGAGCAAGGCACCTAACCCCTCACTGCTCCCCGAGCGCAGCTGTAGCAAGGCAGCTCACTGCTCTGGGTTAGTGTGTGCTTCATCTCACTGAGTGTTCACTGTGTGTGTGTTCACTAATTCACGGATGGGATAAATGTAGAGACCAAATTCCTTAAATGCACAAGTATACTTGGCCTAGAAACCTGATTTACATTTTTGTTACATTTACATTGAAGGGAGGGATGAGCTGCTTTTTTGTTTGAAATACATAAGATGCTTTGGACAAAAGCATATAAGAAACATAAACTTAAATAAATTCATTCATTTTCCAGCATTGCCGACCAGGACAACTCCAATCTAAGAACAGACTAGGGCCTATTATTGGATGATAACGAGTGCAAACTTTCGTTGGGGACGAAAACATTAATCAGCACAGTTTTGAATAAATGAATATGCATTTGCATTTAAATAACATACAGCTTAGCCTTTGGGCACAGCCTCACTATGTCAAAGTAAAATACTCTTTCAAGTCATTAACGAGGATTGAAAATAATTGCTGTTATTCCACGGCTTGGTTGAATTTCCCTTTGTCCTACGTAATTTAGAACGACCATTAACTGTATGTTATTTGCACACCTATGAAGTAGATCCATTTTTTTGGCCGTATCACACTTGTATATTAATTCGCCGAACACGTTGTGAAGTTTAAATGAACTGTCATGTTGCATCCAGGGCTCCAGACTAACTTTTTGCACTGGTTGCACTGGTGCGCCTAACTTTTTTTCTTAGGTGCACCAGCACATAAGTTAGGTGCACCCAAATGTTCAACCACATCGCATTTAACACCGCAGCAGGTTCACTTTTTTTCCTTAATTACTGTCCTATATAGGTTGTCCTATGACTTATGATTTACAATTCTACAAGAAAAGTAACTTAATGAAGTGTTGGTGCTTTAAGTGCTTCACTGAGCTGAAATTGAAACTTAAAACATCTCAAGATGAATTAAATAAAAATAACAGTGAGTAAATTAACAGTGCACGTCTTTTAAGGGCTTCAAACTGCACATCTCATGGCTCAATGTCTTACATACTATCCTTCATGATCTTTAGGCCTTGGCTAAACCAGCTCGCCATGCTAGCATCTTCCATAGAAATGTATTTGAGCACAATTTAAAGAGATGTTCCAAGTAGCCTGGGGGATTTTTATGTGATTTTGCAATGATTATTGCAATAATCATTTGACAGTCCCACAATGCAATTTACTTTTTAATTTTAGTATTTTTACATTTTCAATAAGAACATCACTATGGTTAATGCAGTAACAAAATGGTAGGCCTATTATTATAGGCTATTGCAATGACTTGCCATGCTCGATCTAAATGTGTCATTCAATTCACCGTACACAATGACCACAGTTATACATGCAGGGAATATTCGGGCTTTAAATGTAGCAGCGATATTCAGTTTGCGCCAAATACCGGATTAAATTGATTGATGCCATCAGAATGAGTTTACACAACTTGCGCGCAAAACGAATATTGCTGTCGAAAACCGGGTTACTCCCTTCATGTAACTGCGGTCAATGACGCACTCCTTTTCGGCGATATCTGTATCTCTGTCGTTCGCGAAGGCCTTGCATGCATTGTTTGCAATTTTAAGACGTCTTTTCATCTGCAATGACTCCTATAAATTTGGCGCAAGTGGCATTCCTGTACATCGGGTTTACGTTCAAACTATTTTTCTGGTGAATAATTATTTCGGACTGAACTTGGTGAAGGGAAGTTTCACTAGGCCTATCGTAGGCAACGATAAACTTGATCATCATCTCGGGCTCGTCTGATCGGTTTGCTGCTGCCAGTCGCTGAAAGGCAGTGGGGAGAGGGTAGGCCTACATTTATCTCGGCCTATGTGACCATACTGTAATGCAACTACATCCACTCTGTTTATCTGACGGGTCTCTGACCTCTCTCTCTCTCTCTCTCTCTCTCTGCAGCACACGCATTTTCAAATTTACACACAGGCACTGGGCCACAGCCAATCAGAGGGGAGGTCCCGCCCTTCACTATCTGTGATTTGTTTAAACCACGATATTGGCCAAATATGTGTCTGTTATTGAACTCTACCAAAGGTAGAGTTTCAATGCAGACACTTTTTCCTCTCTCGAATAGCTGGTCGCACTGGTGCGACCTCCGATTTTGTTTAGTCGCACTTGGTCGCACTCTGGAGCCCTGGCATCCGAGCTGTAAAATGCAGACAGAGAGGGTTAAAGCGGAGCTAGTAATCAAGGATCTTTGATGCAGACGTTCAGAACATAGCAACATTGTAGCACATGACGGAGGTGGCTTTTAGCTAGATTGATGACAGCAGGCTAAGTAAATTAGCGATGTTTCAAAGCTAAAGTTCATCAGAATCTTGGGATACGCCCGCTTGACAACGGGAGAGATAGAACTGACGACTGGCCTTTGGCCGTAGCAACCATCCATTTAGAACTAGTAACGGCAGTTTGTCCTGCAAGTTGAGAAATTAGTTGATATGTGTTGGAAGAAAGTAGTTCTACAAACAAGACAAGTTTTAGCGATTAACCCTTTAGGCGCCAGGTTTTAAAAAAAACATCATTCGATTTTTACATCAAAATTTCAAAAGGCCATGGCTTGAAAGTGGTCAGAGATAAAGTCCTACTGTAAATGTGAAAATCATTGAGTATGAACAAAAGTTTATGAAGGGGGTAAATTTACACATCCAATTTGCATATTATGACGTCACTGGATGACAACCACCTCGAATTATGCACATTTCAGTAAATAATGGATGTTGAACATATATTTGAGCAGTTTTGCTTACTTTTTTGTCATTTCACCCACATAACACCTGAACAGGAAAGCAGTCACATGTAAACCAACAATAGTAAACTATTACTATTACCACAAACCTTATTCTACTATACAATAAAGTAGCCTGGTCAAATCAGTTCCTATCGCGGGTGACTTTGTAGTTCTTCAGAGCCCTATTTTTACTACCCCTGCTGTCTTTACTACGTCCATTACGGACACTATCATCACCTTTACCACTGGCACCTTCAGCTACGTTGGGCAGAGGGTCGACATAAGCGTGGTATGCTTAGTGAACACTGTCGGAAAGACGCAAATGACGCACCTCCATTCACAGACGCAGCGTGACTAGACGATCGCTCATATTCTCCAAAAGGCAGATATTCTCCTTCAGAATCAGACTAGGTAAATAACAGACCCAAGACTTCATCACATGTTAACTTTTTCTTCAACATTTGGTGTATTTCTGCTTCAATTTGTGCAAAACTATGGCCTGCATTGCTTCCGTGTTATGGAGGAAATGCACGTCTTCTTATGTGTTTCTCGTGTGTAATCGCGTGTAATACCACGTCCATTACGGACACTATCGTCACTATTACCACTGGCACCTACAGCTATGTTGGGCAGAGGGTCGAAATAAGCATTGTATGCTTAGTGAACACTGTCGGAAAGACGCAAATGACGCACCTCCATTCACAGACGCTCCGTGACTACCACTGCCAATAGACGATCGATCATATCCTCCAAAATGCAGATTTTATCCTTTAGAATCAGAATAGATGAATAAAAGACCCGAGACTTCATCACACGTGAATTTATTTTTCAACATTTGGTGTATTTCTGCTTCAGTTTGTGCAAAACTATGGCCCGCATCGCTTCCGCGTTATGGAGGAAATGCACGCCTTCTTCGTGTGTTTCTCACGTGTTTCTCCCGTGCTTCCTGAACATTTTGAAAAAAAGGTTGAGCTTGAATCGAAGCTCTGGGTGTCTGGCAACTAGTGGTGGAGAGTACAAATGAGATTTGTCACCATACATGGATCTATCGTCTGTTTTAATCAGTGACGTTGTTTGTCGCAATTTTGCGACTTTGGCGGGTAAAGGGTTAAAACGTTTAAATTGTAACAGGAAATGAACACAACGCAAGTGGCAACAGTGGAATAAGCGGGATAATGGACTACACGGTGGTCTGTTCACAGAAGTTAATGCACTTACGAGGTTTAAACGGCCCTCCGCTTTGCGTCGGGGCCGTTTTACCGTGCATTAACTTCTGTGAACAGACCACCGTGTCATCCATTATCCCTTACTTATTAGCTATGAGAGAGAATAGGGGAAGAGGAATAGGCTACCATTTCTGCTGACACCACCACACCAATGGCGACAGCTGACCAACTTCCAACTTCTTTGGTCCCTTCCCTTCCAACCCTTTCACCCACCCCCCCCACCCCCCAATCCCTACTACCCTGTCACCGAATACACCATTTCTTATTTGAAAATCAGGCATTGTCTGCATCAGACAACAAAAAACTTTGTTGATTGATTGAGACAGCAAGGCCTATAGTTGAATGCCTGGGCACACAGGCTATGCAGGACAGGTGGAGTGTTTGTGAGACAGGACATGACAGAAGAAAAAAAAATGCTTGCTTCCTGTTGCTCACTCTCTCCACTGGCCAATCAGATTAAAGATTGAAGATAAAAAAAAATACTAGGCTACATAGGGTGACCAGACGTCCCGAAATCCAAGCAGTTGTCCCGAATCCCGTATCCTGCCCTAATTGTCCCGAAAATTATACTCAATCAGAATACTGAGTAGTTATTTTCTGATAAACATTAAAAACTGTCCGTAGAGAGTCTAAGTCGACTGCATGCAGGCCCCGACGTAAGCTAAGAGTCTGGATGCAGCCCGGCTACTTTGTTTCTTTTTGACGTTCTATAATTAGGCGCGAATATGCACTGATTTCGCGAAGCCGAAGACATTGAATGTGCAGGCAGCGCAGCAGGCAGAGCCAGCGTGTGTGCAAAAAAAATATGTCGGAAGTTCGGCCTAATGTCCATGTCGTTTTAACATAATCTACTTAATCTAACAATTATTTTGTATTCTTACTTAATGACCCATAATTTTGGCAAGGCTTGTTATTAGCGTTAGGCTAATATCCTTATTCTGAAAGGTCTGATTTGCACTGTTACGCAGTCATTGTTTTTTTTTTCCCACAATGACATTTTGAGTTCATGATTTCTCTGTTGTATTTTGAGGCAGACTTGATGTTTGAATAAAAATGTGTTTTGGTACAGGTTTGAAAATTCGCTGTAAGCCTACCAACCCCCACGGCGGTTATAGCCGATAGAGGGCTGCGAAGCTAATGCAGAAGTGCCGTTCACCCTGTTACAAGTTGATGAACCACTGAAACGATTTTGGAAACATTATTTTAAGGTACAAAAAACTCTTTGGTGTTGCTTTAACCTTCCTCTGATTTTAATCACCTCAGTTATCAATCAAAGCAAACAGGGAAAAGAAATAGCAACACAATCATGAAAAACACTCAAATAAATAAATGTGCACATAAGTCTGAATGAAAAGCAGCACTGGTTGAAGCCTGGAAATATTGTAAACAAAGTAGCTTAATTTGCTAGTTTAGTCTACTGGTTAGACTGTTCAGTTTCCCCATGTTTGTTTAAGTTTCAAATGAATTTTCTCCTTGGGACAGGCCCGTTTGAGTCTTGGAAAATAATTTTCCATTTGCATCGGGATTGAGATGATTAGAACTTAGCAGTCAATTTGAATGCAACAGTTTTGAACAAATTCGTGCAGCGTGCTAATGACGCTAACCGGATTTAATATCAATTTAGCCAGTCGTCTTGCAAGATTGTGAATGTTTGGATTACATGTGCATGCTGAGGAGGGATGCACCTGTTGAGAGAGAGAGAGAGAGAGAGAGAGAGAGAGAGAGAGTGCACGGGGAAAGGACTCGAGTCTGTGTTGAGGTAGGTCTACTTTTATCGCCTTGCACGTACTAGCTACAATGCAAGATATAGCCTATTTATTTATGGACAACGTAAGGCGGGAGGTGTGTGTTGCTTTTAATTATCGAATGTTCTATCGAATGTATATTTTATTGATATCGATTACATTATATTGCGATACATATCGCTATTGTTTTATCGCCCAGCCCTAGTGCCTATGTAACGGATGCCAGCTAGCTTAGCTGTGCTTGTGGAACGTTGGTAAACCTCACTCCCGACGCCTCAAGAGTGCTGCTGGCATGCGAGCCAGTAGCCTGGGCTATTGGCTCAACTGTCAGCGCGCTCGCCTCCAATCCGAGGTGCTGCTGTTCGCGGGTTCAAGTCTGGGTGTGTGCAGGGCTGAATCGCGCAGGTTCAACACAACACAGGTTACATTGGTGCCGTGACCCGGATCGGGAGTGAGGTTTAGGGGGGTGAGTGTAACGGATGCCAGCTAGCTTAGCTGTGCTTGTGGAACGTTGGTAAACCTCACTCCCCGACGCCTCAAGAGTGCTGCTGGCATGCGAGCCAGTAGCCTGGGCTATGCATATAGTTAGTTGAGGTGGTACTGGAGTTACAGCTGTGGGCACAAAAGTTGCTTTCCTCCTCTGTGTCCTGCAGGATAGGCTGCGGAGCCGTCTTCCAGAGGGAAGCCACTCGAAGGAGGAGAACCGCGCATGTGAGGGGTCTTGTAGGATCTTGCCAGCCAACCTAATCGTCTGTTGCTCACATAGTGAGGGGAGGTTTCTAAGGGCAGAGCCAATTATCTCGGAGCAGACGTTAATTGTTCTTTGAAGTGGCCCTCGGTTTGAGAGGCTAATAGAGTGGAACCAACAAGTGAAAGAGAAAGTCATGATGCTCTCAATAAAAGAATAGTAAAATAGAGTATGTGTTTACTAACCCCAAATGAGTTTAACTTTCTCAGGAGATACTTCTGAGATTTCTTAAGAAGTGTTGGAGTTAAATTTCAGGGAGTTATCAAATAGCCTAATGTGCCCAAATTCTTATATTCCACCACTAATTCCACTGGTTCCCCATGGATAGTGGTCTAGTTGCCTCTGCTGATGTCCTTAATGTGCTGGGAAAAGTCACTACCGTGTCCTTAGTTTTGCTGATGTTTAGTTCCAGATGGTTGTTATCACACCATTCCACAAACCCTTGGAGAGCTTGGCCATGATGTAATGAATGGCCTGAGAGGAGTGATTATTGCTTTTATTTTTCCTTCCAACTTGCCGTGGCCCCCTGGCGCCTCTTTTGTGGTCCCCAAGTAAAAACAAAACAATGTCTGTAATAAATTTCGTCTTGAATGTCGGTAGTGACAAATGCCACAATTCCACATTCTTACAGTAAGTACTTGGAGGACGCATTGCGAATTTTCCAGAATACCCAATTGCAGTTAAAGCATGGAAGGTCAAGGATGGCTATTGTGGTTGGCGTGAATAGTCATATTTTTATTCCTAGCTCTGCTGATAGCCAGAGCTATACTGGAAGTTGTAGCTTGGTTGTGTAATACGTTAGATTTCACACTTATCTTATCATTTTGTAATCACACAATAAATCTAATCTAAATGAGTGTACTCTGTCCTTTACTTTGATTGGTGGAACACTGCTGGTGAACTTCTCTGGTAGCCCCTCCACTCCCCACTTGCCTTTGGGCATGTGTCCACCAAACATGTGCTATGGTCAAAAAGGGAGATCCAAGGTCTAACAGGAGCCAAGGAGCAGGACCGGAGCACTCAATGCTTTAATGTGTTTTTATTTGTGCAAACTGACTTACGTTTCGACGCCCATGCGTCTTCTTCAGACTCTGAAGAATGCCTGGTTGTTAAGCTGGCAACCACTTTTAAAAGTTAATGTTGAGGGCTAAGCTAGGCTGATTGAATTTTCCTCTGCCACTACCAATATTGTTGATGATTGTAAGTCCCGCCTCTTCCTCGATTTGAATTGGCCAGCAAGAGAGAAGTAACATTTACAAGCCCAGTGCTGTTTGGAGGACCAAAGATGACAGGATAAATAAATACAGTTTTTTTCTGATTGCTTAAGCACATTTTTTGTAACTATGGCTTTTTTTGCAAAACACAAATTGGAAAACCTTTCACCCAATCAGCAAAACATTGTAGTTCTCTTGCAAAAGCTAACACACCTTGCTTAACTCTTCACACCTTCGTAAAAATTGTGTTTTCGTATCAAACAGTAAACACAAGCCATCACAATAGTAAGCAGTAAGCACACAATGTGCCAAATACACACTGATGGTATGAATAAAAAAACACATCTGGCTTTTGCTTTCTCTGTGCACAAGGTACAGAGTCAAAATGTCGTCTACATCACATGCAATCCTAGTCCAAGGCACCGGGGAAAATATATTCTGCAATGCCGTATCCAGGCATTCTTCCTCTTCCTACCCTTCCTATTCCCCCTCCTCATCCTCCTCCTTGTCCTCTTCCTCTAACTTCACCTCCTTGTCCTTGTCATCCTCTCCCTCTCCCTTCTTCACCTCCACATCCGCTTCCTCCTCTTCTTCCTCCTACTTCTTCACCTCCACGTCCTATTCTTCAGCCTCCTCTAATTCTTACTTTTTTCACTCTTCCTCTTCTTGCAAAGTGAACTAATTATGTAAAACAGTTTTCACATGAGAAAGTGTGCCAGAGAGTTGGCAAAATACTGAAAATAATAGCAATACATGTGTATAGATTTGCTAGGAGTGTGTTGATCATTTGGAAATTGAGTGTAAAGCATGAATTGTGTTTACAGTTCCGCAAAAAGAGTGTTGTGCAGTGAATTGTGCCAACAGTTGTGCAAAGTGTGTGTTACAAAATTGCAAACTGAGTGCAAAGCAGTGTTTGTGCTTTTAGTTTTGCGAACTCAGTGAGTGGTTTTGCTATAAGTATTAATAGTTTTAGAAATTGTGCTATAAGAATCACGGTTGTGTTTAAGCATTCAGAAAAAACTGTAAATGCAGAAATAAATTATGAGATGTACAAATAGGTAAATGGATCACAAATGGAAAAAACACAATTCTGAGTCTGAAAACCTTTAGTATGTTTATGCATGCTACATGACTTCTAGCCTGTCCTTTTAAAGAAACATGGCTTATTTCTCACTATCACAACAACTGCAGAGAAACGGACCATGAGCAGGATGCTGGCGATCATGAACAATGACCGCCACCCACTTACACAGCACGCTCAATAAGCAGAGAAGCATGTTGAGTGGCAGACTTCTGTCACTGTCATGCTCAACAGACAGGTTGATGAGGTCCTTTGTCCCCAGGGCCATCCAACTTTTCAATGCCACACAAAAGGGGAGACCTACACAATCTGGACTGTCATATATACATCTTATAACTTATTCCCTGTTATATATTGTTCTTAAAGTATATTATTTTTCTTGTTTGTTTGTTTGCTTGTCTTTTCATAGTTAATATTTAATAATAAGCAACGTTATTGCACTGTTCAATCCCTGCACTGTTCACTTTTGCAATACCACCATGCCAAGCTGACAGCATGTTTGTGTTAGAGGGAATGGAAGGATGTATGTGTGTCACGGTGACAGCATGTGTGTGTTAGAGGAAATGGAAGGATGTATGTGAGGTACACTATGTGCTACGGTGAAAGCATGTTTGTGTTAGAGGGAATGGAAGGATGTATGTGAGAATGTATGTGAGATATATGTGTCACGGTGACAGCATGTTTGTGTTAGAGGAAATGGAAGGATGTATGTGAGGTACACTATGTGCTATGGTGAAAGCATGTTTGTGTTAGAGGGAATGGAAGGATGTATGTGAGAATGTATGTGAGATATATGTGTCACGGTGACAGCATGTTTGTGTTAGAGGAAATGGAAGGATGTATGTGAGGTACACTATGTGCTATGGTGAAAGCATGTTTGTGTTAGAGGGAATGGAAGGATGTATGTGAGAATGTATGTGAGATATATGTGTCACGGTGACAGCATGTGTGTGTTAGAGGAAATGGAAGGATGTATGTGAGGTACACTATGTGCTATGGTGAAAGCATGTTTGTGTTAGAGGGAATGGAAGGATGTATGTGAGAATGTATGTGAGATATATGTGTCACGGTGACAGCATGTTTGTGTTAGAGGAAATGGAAGGATGTATGTGAGGTACACTATGTGCTACGGTGAAAGCATGTTTGTGTTAGAGGGAATGGAAGGATGTATGTGAGAATGTATGTGAGATATATGTGTCACGGTGAAAGCATGTTTGTGTTAGAGGGAATGGAAGGATGTTTTTTGCTTGTTCATGTTAAAGTGAAACAAAAGGAAGGGTATCTGCATGAGCTGCATATGAGGAGGAAGTGGCATCACATGAACACACACACACACACACACACACAGATAAGTGTGTATGTGGATACACACACAAAAGACGTGAGTGTACTGTATGAGCACACACAGAATAATACACACACACATACACACACACAAAGAGATAAGTATACACACATACACACAAATTCTGGATGTGGCTAGGATGGTATCAGAATGTTAAGTTGGTGACATTTCACAATGTGATGGGTTTCCCCAGATCACATCATATATGTGGATTCTAAGAACAACAGATGAGTGTGTTATGCGGACACAAAGTACACGGGCACACACGCACGCACACACACACATACACACACACACACACACACAGTGTGCAAGCTAACGTTGAAAGGTCTTCAGGATATGAGTGCTCTAAGAGAAGAAGTAGATACTGAGAAATTGATGCATGTCACACCTCTGAGATAAATAATGACACACTGAGTGTTATCACACCCTCAGTACGTACCAGGAAAGTCCACACACACACAATGTCATCACGCTCACGCTACATACCACCTTGAATTTCCCCTGGGGCTCAATAAAGTATCTATCTATCTATCTACCAGGAAAGTTATTTTGCGCTATATTTACAGTGGCGGAGCCAGAATTGTTATATAGGGGGGGCCAGGCTGAGACCATTAATCACATTGGGATGGCAAAAGAAATCAAAAGCATCTAGATGGTTGTTTTTATTTAGCCTCCAAAAATTGGCATGACCTGATAGCAGTAGGCCTGCCACCATTCATACCAATGACATGGTTAACAGGAGCAGGAAAAACTCCATAAATGTAAATATTAATGAACCTTTATCATCTTAATTTGTTCCCCGTGTCCTAGATAGTAGGGAAGATTATGTGAAAAATCGTTACACGGTGGATAGAAGCATGCAATTTGATAGATATGTTCCTTGGGTGATCCCAAGACATCCTCGAAGGGGTGCCTAAAAAATATCTCAAACAGGAAGTGAGAGTGTTTCAGCCTCCATCTTTACAATACATTAGCCAAGGAGGGACATACCGTACTTGAAATTCTAGCTCTGCCTTTCACGTATGTCGGTCAGTTACTGAAGGACAGAGTTGTGTTCGTGGCTGCCAGGAAACACCTAACGTTGAATCACCTGATGATCTTTGACTCTTCATACGGAGATAGAAGACCACGTTAGCATTATCTTGAACTACATATCTTGTACAGTATTGTTGAATAACGTTAGCACTGATAAGTTGCTCACAACAACATTATTCATATTTATAAGTATTATAAATTACTAAATGCAATTTACAAATATTTTTCTAAAATACTCTAAAGTAGTGTATGACATCTTGTAACATCAGCTAGGACATTTATGGTGCGGCTTCTGTAGCTAGTAAATCGCACTTGCAGTGTGTGTGTGTGTGGGGGGGGCATGTGGGCATGTACATTGGGGCTCACGGACATGCCCCCAGAGTGGAGCGCTGTAGCTGCCTGGCTCCACTAGCTGCTGCTTGTATCAACTCGAGCCAGGTAAAAACGATTGTTTTCGTTTTGTTTCGTACCAACAGTACTCGGTGACCTCGACAAACATAGATCTATGTGAAAACTCGCCGGATTTCTCCTTTAACACGCAATAGTTTTTAAACGTTTTGGGAGGAGCAACCCCGAAATTTGGGCGTTTCTTAACTCTTGCATGCATTCTTCCATGGCTTAGGCACCTTCCCAGCTATGCGCTCCGGAGGGCTGTATTAAGGTCGAGCGCCACTACAAGGTAAAAAAGCATATTGTTCCATGTCGGCAGTAGGCCTAGTTCTAAATACACGTAGGCTACACAGAATGTTACAAATTAACATTACAGTATCAAATTTGGTGCTTAATATGCTGATATAGCTTCATGTTTTCCCCCATTACAGTGTCACACGGTGGCATATCCCGACATTACCTTATCCATGAGACTATGTTAAATAGTCGTACCCGTTATAATCACCCGCTATAAACCCGTTTCGATATTGGAGCTTACCGACTGCGCATCTTCAGTTTTAACTTACATGAAGTCATAATCCCAGAGCCTACTTCGTTTGAATCTGTCCATTTTTTTCATCAAGTCATATCAACCTAAATTAATGAGGTGGTGGATCAGTCTGGTTCTATTTTAAATAAATCACGCCTCTTTCATATGGCCGCCTTGATT
The DNA here is from genome assembly GCF_046254945.1 of Alosa pseudoharengus. NCBI lineage: Eukaryota > Metazoa > Chordata > Actinopteri > Clupeiformes > Clupeidae > Alosa > Alosa pseudoharengus. Next base: position 24,161,061 of record NW_027468664.1, on the reverse strand, counting down.
TCGAACTTGCACACTGTGGGTGTGACAGAGGCGGTAATGGGAGAATACGCATAACACAGAGGTGCGTAACTGAAGTGCGTAAAATGATTTACGCACGAATGGGAGCATTCCCCCCTTAGAGTACCAAGATTCCTAGAAACACACACATTCTTTGGAATTATAAGTAAATCAATGCTTGGTGACACTGTCGGAAAAAAGTTTATACTTCTATGACAACAGTTGTATTGGAAAATTAGTAGCTTTTATCTTTGTAAAGTTTTGCTTGAAAAAACAGTTAATTGTCTTTCTCGGTGCAAAGTGTCTCAGGTTGTAGAACTTCGAAATTGTTCAACGTGAAAGTTCAATGTGTTTACTGTTTTGCATACAGTACAATACGCATGTTCACTTACATCAAAGTCCTTCTAGGCAAGTCCCTCCACTCGGCGGCCATTTGACAACGCTTTTTGGGCACTCGTCGGGCATCCATTTCGGCAGAAATGCGTGTACACAAGGCTTCACGACACCAATCTTGCTCCAGCGGCGAGATCACAACAGATGATTGGCACGATGTCGCTGGACTTCTCCTTTAACTGTAAATGGGGATGCTGATCACCTTCCTAACATTTTTCCGAGGATTACATTACATTACATTTGGCTGACGCATTTTTAACCAAAGCGACTAACAACATGGTAAACAGTTTAAGTTTTAGAGCAATTCTCAACAATATTAGGACAATTTAAAAAACATAAGAATAAGTACAGTAAGAATAAGTGCATCAGTGAGTGCTGTTTTTAACAGTTACGTGTCCGTTTAAGACGGCTGGTGAGTGCTAGGATCAGCAAGACTTGTTGTAAGTGTTGCTATGAGAGGAGATGTTCTCTAAAGAGCTGGGTCTTCAGGAGTTTTTTGAAAATGGAGAGGGATGTCCCTGCCCTTGTAGGAACTGGCAGTGTGTTCCACCAACGAGGAACAACAGATGAGAAAAGTTTGGATTGGCCTGAGCGTACCGGAGGTAGAGCTAGACGTCGTTCGTCTGAGGAGCGCAGCGGTCTGGAGGTAGCGTATGTCTGTATGAAGGCATTCAAGTAGGTGGGAGCAGAACCGGAGACTACTTTGTAGGCAAGCGTTAGAGCCTTGAATTTGATGCGGGCCACCATAGGTAGCCAATGTAGCTGGATGAGTTGCGGGGTAACATGTGCCCTCTTGGGTTGGTTGTAGACCAGGCGCGCCGCCGCGTTCTGGATCATCTGAAGTGGTTTCACTGCGCAGGCTGGGAGACCTGTCAGGAGGGCGTTGCAGTAGTCGAGTCGTGAGATGACTATTGCCTGAACCAGAAGTTGGGTGGCATCTTGAGTTAAGTAAGTCCTGATTTTCCGTATATTGTAGAGTGCGAAACGGCATGACCGGGCGACTGAGGCAACATGATCTGAGAAGTTTTGTTGGTTGTCGAGAACAACTCCTAGATTTCTTGCAGTCCTGGTAGGTGAAACAGACAGGGAGTCAAATTTGATGTTGATGTCGTGGTGTATGGTAGGTTTAGCTGGGAGGACCAGCAGTTCAGTCTTTGAGAGGTTCAGCTGGAGGTGGTGTGCCTTCATCCATGTAGCTATGTCGGAGAGGCAATCCGAGATCCGTGCTGAAACCAAGGAGTCATCAGGTGGAAAGGACAGATAGAGCTGTGTGTCGTCTGCATAGCAGTGGTATGAGAAGCCATGCGAACGGATAATCTGTCCCAAGGAGGTGGTGTAGATAGCAAAGAGAAGGGGGCCCAGTACTGAGCCCTGGGGGACCCCTGTGGTGAGATGGTGAGGTGCAGATAGCTGACCAAGCCATGATACGTTAAACGAGCGTCCTGTGAGGTAGGATTCAAACCAGGAGAGAGCAGAACCGGAGATTCCCATGTTAGCGAGTATAGAGAGAAGGATGCGGTGATTAACCGTGTCAAAGGCAGCCGATAAGTCAAGCAGAATGAGTACTGATGACCGAGCGGTCGCCCTGGCTTCTTTTAAGGCTTCTGTTACAGACAGCAGAGCCGTTTCGGTAGAGTGGCCGCTTTTGAACCCAGACTGATTTGGATTCAGAAGGTTGTTCTGTGAAAGGAAGTCAGAGACCTGTTTGGAGACTGCTCGTTCAATGCCTTTGGATAGGAAAGGCAGGAGTGAGACAGGGCGGTAAGTTCTCGACTTGAGCAGGGTTGAGAGAAGCTTTCTTAAGTAACGGTGTTACCCGGGCCATTTTGAACGCTGTTGGAAATGTGCCGGAGGTTAGCGAGGCATTGATCACGTGTGTGATAGCTGGTGCGATGGTCGGGCTGATGGACTGAAGTAGGCTCGTAGGTATAGGGTCCAGCGAGCATGTGGTAGGACGGCTGCATGTCAGGAGTCTAGATACTTCATTCTCGGAGAGAGGCGTGAATGCTGAAAAAGATGATCTAGCAGTCCCTAGAGGTTGTAAGAGTGCAGTATCTGAGTCAGATGCGTTGAGTGGGCATGTAGAGAATTGACTGCTGATTGCCGCCACTTTGTTTGTAAAAAATGAGGCGAGGGTATCTGCAGTAAGGCTGGATGGAGGAGGAGGCATCTGAGGGTTGAGTAGCGATTTGAAGGTTGAAAAAAGCTTTCGAGTGTCTGTAGCGCTGTTGATTTTGTCATTGTAGAAAGCCGTCTTAGCAGCAGTGATGCTGGCTGAGAAGGAGGTCAGGAGTGTCTGGTAGTTTTTGAGGTCATCAGTTAGTTTGGATTTGTGCCATTTCCTCTCCGCGGCTCTGAGTTTGGTGCGCTGCGATCGGAGGGTATTATTTAGCCATGGATGAGAGTGTTTGGATCGAGCTGGCCTTGTGGTAAGAGGGCACAGCTCGTCTAGACACGAGCTCAGTGTGGAGCAGAGCGAGTCTGTGGCCTCATTAACCTCCAGAGAGGAGAAGGTGTTGAGTGGAGGTAGACCGGAGGCAACCACAGAGGAAAAGTGCGTTGGAGACAGGTTCCGGATGTTGCGGCGGAACATGACCATCGGCTGAGGAGCCGGAGGCTGTTCTGTCAGGCTGACGTTGAACTGGATGAAGAAGTGGTCAGAAAGATGGAGAGGCGTCACCGTGAGGGTGTCTGTGCTGCAGTTCCGAGTGAAGATCATGTCAAGCTCTTTGCCAGCTTTCTGTGTCGGTGGGCTTTGAACCAGTTTGAGGTCAAAGGAGTGGATCAGGGCCAAAAAGTCCGCTGAGCCTGGGGCATCTAAGTGGATGTTGATATCGCCAAGAACAAGAAGCGGACAGTCATGCTCAGGGATGGAGGACAGCAGAGTGTCAAGTTCGTCCAAAAAGTCGCCTAGTTGGCCTGGAGGGCGGTAGATGACCAGCACGTAGAGTTTTGCTGGGGCGATCACTGTGATGGCATGGAATTCGAATGAGACATATTTGTTTGAAGGCAGTAGCGGGGTGAATTTCCATTTGTTGGAGATCAGCAGGCCCGCCCCACCTCCTCGTCCAGATGGACGAGGGGTGTGGGATAGTGTAAGGTTAGTGGAGAGTGCAGCCGGGGTGGCTGTGTTCTCTGGTTTGATCCAAGTCTCAGTGAGAGCAAGGAGTTCCAACGAAAGATGGTTGGCATAGCCACCTATGAAGTCCGTTTTGTTGACTGCGGATTGACAGTTCCACAAGCCCATGGAGAAAGAGGTTTCTGTAGGTGAGGACCGTTTAAGTTGCTGTAGGTTAAGGCGATTTCTGCCCCTTTTGGCATGATGCTGTTTTCGGCGATGGCCGGTGATAACAGATATGGTGGAATGGCACATTTTTGCCTTTGTCGGCGCCTGTGCTCGGTGAACTTGCACAGGTAAACTTGCTTGTCTTGACCGCGTCCGTCTTAAATGAGGACGGCTGGAACGAGGGCTGACGCTTCAGCAACAGCCTCTATTGTTATGCTGACAGGAATTGCACGCAGCTGTCCTTGTGTTTCACTAATGGTGAATCAGCGTAGACCGCCCTCTGACGTTCGCACAGCTTAGATTGTTCAAAAGGGTGTTAATTACTGTCAACTGAAAGTCCGCTCGCTCACACCGACCGAAACCCGCAGTTTCAAGTAGCCTCCTCCCTCAGCTGTTTCCAAACGCCCAGAGTCCAATTGTAAACAATTGGAGAGGATGGCAGACATAAATTAATTACGGCTATGGGCCCTATTTTAAACGACAGGCACATCTGGCAGTTAAAAGGTCCTCACACACAACACTTTCCGTCACTAGCCCTGAATGGCCACGCACATCAGCATCGTTTTGCCGAGGAAGGGGTGGGATATGTGTAGACAACGGCCATATTGGACAAACTAGCCCCATGCATTTCTATGGAGTATTTTTTGAGTGCTGTGTCTCCACATTAGAAAGTCTCTGCTTACATGTACCCATAATCCCCAGTCTCAATTAAAAAAAAATTACACTGAAATTCATCATTGTTCGTTTCAGAAATGTATTAAATGATCACTAAAATATGTTGTCATTATTTATTGAAATATATTTGTGTAATTACTTTATGTATGGTATTTATTTTGTTGGGTGTCATTCTTAAAGGGGGACACCATCGAGCAGGAGCGTCTTACAGTGAAAGGCTCGCTCGCGGGTAGAGGTGTTTATAAGGGCCTGGTCGTTAATCTATGTCTGTCAAAGTCTCGCGAACCCCTAATTGGTCTGGGCCCGTAAGCGATAGTTACCGACAGTTACGCCCCTGTGTAGAGATCACATGGTGTTGAGAAAAACAGTACAAATGAGAGAGAGAGAGAGAGTTGGAAATGTTGTTTTGAAGATAGACAGATAGAAAACAAAGAGAGAAAACATGAAGCAATGATTAGTGTCTGCGAATGAGGGACTGGCCGGGAATATAAAGGTTGGCACAAAGTTTGAGTTTGGTGCCAGATCGGGGTGCTTGTCAGCAAGCCTTGGGTGTGACGATATTTTGACTTTGTAGTCAAGTCCAAATGGGACAACCTTTTCAGATAAAACCAACTACATAACAAAAGCTACAGACAAACATAAACAAACAATATTTGTGTTTTTTTCCACTTTATCTTAAACGTGGGTGGTAGGGAACATGGAGAGAGTGAACAGACACTCCTACTAAAACAGCCATAACCTCAGTCTAAAGCTACTTAGATAGATAGATAGATAGATAGATAGATAGATACTTTATTGATCCCCAAGGGGAAATTCTCTCAGGTCTCAGTAGCATACAGACATCACACACAACATGCACTTACAGCAGAAAGAGTAAATATAAGTATATACATATAACAAAACTCCACTGTACAATAGAGACAGTAGAAGATAAGGAAAACTAAAAAATACTAAATATACTATATAAACTAAATTTAAAAAATCCACAGTGTGCTTAAGGATGATCAAGCATGAGGCGCTTGCAGTGGCAGGGCTGGACTGGGCCTGTGATTCTGTGTGCATGGTAAGGTGCTCAAGAGAGTGAGTGTCATGGTGAAGGTGCAAAAAGTAGTCCAACAGTGCAACAGTGCAAGAATAAGGTCTAGAGACCAGCATAAATAAATATGGAGAAATAAGAGAGTAATGTATAATGTAGACATGTTAGTATAGCTACTTAGTACTTAGCTACTTAGTAGGGCCCAATCCCATTTCTCATTCATACCCCTTCCCCTACCCCAAACAAAAACAAAACTTAGATTCACTTAACTCAGCTGCCCTTGTATTTTAAGCACACACTCAGCCAAGAGGCCCATACATCAATGCTAGTAGTACTGTAAGCAGGAGATAAGCTAAACCACTCAGCTTCTCTCCATCACAAATCAAGTTCAAAGGTTTTGTTTATGATCTCTAGTTTAGGTCTTGTTTATGATCTCTAGTTTGCTTTATATCTCACTAGTGTTTGCCTGTTATAGATGAACGTAAACCAATCTTCTCTGGTCCCAGATATCGTTAGGGAAATGTACTTCTGCATTGCGCAATGAGTGAGAATCTGATGTGTGCTGCTGATTTGTGGCTTTAGCTTGCGTATGACACCATCAGAAGGGGATTTTTAAAAACAGTATGACACTGACACATGAAGTCTGTGTGTGTGTGTGCACGACTGTCTAGGCGACTTCCTCTAAACAAAGCAGCCATAACAGATAACCATAACAGATTCAGATCATTTTTTCACTCTGCAAAAATGACAGTTTAAAAAATGTAAAAAAAATACAAATTATGGCTAGAGACAACATACACAATAAAAGAACAAAGACAGAGTTGAAGTGTCCTGTTGTGCATCATGTTGTTCAAAATGACCCACTAAATACCATCCTGGAAAGTTTAGACTGCTGTTTGAAATTTTAAATAAAAATGAATCAGCCTTTGCTGTCTTTTTTATTTTTGTTTGTCCCCAAGTTACCATCCAGCTCAATGTTGTTTTCTGTGCCTCCGAAAATGCCTTAGGAACGCCCATGTTTGTGTCTGCAGTTGAAAGGTTCTATAGGCTGAATGAATATGAATACATACACGCCTAACTGGCCCCTTGTCCTCAATTAGATCCCTTTGCATAGGGAGGTGCCGTTTTCCGCTGGAGAAGAGGCCCATATATAAGGTCAACATCACATTTAGGCGTGTCTTGATAACTACACCAAATTCCTTTTAGGCAAGTCCCTCCACTCGGCGGCCATATTGCAACGCTTTTTGGGCACTGATCGGGCATCCATTTCGGCAGAAATGCGCGTGTGCAAGGTTTCACGACACCAATCTTGCTCCAGCGGCAGGATCACAACACATGATTGGCACGATGTCTTCACAACACACCACATTATTGGCTCAATGTATTCACATGTCGACATTTTGCCATGGAAGGGGTGTGATATGCGTAGACAACTGCTATATTGGCGTTACAAGCTAAGCCTAGATGCCTTTCTATGGAGGATTTTTTGAGTGCTGTGTCTCCTCATTAGAAAGTCTCTCACTACACTCTTAAAACGATTTTTGTTTTTCGTACTGACAGCACTAGATGACCTCGAGTAACGGAGATCTATGTGAAAAATCGCCGGACTTCTCCTTTAACTGTAAATGGTAGATGCTGATCACCTTCCTAACATTTTTCCAAGGATGGCAGACATAAATTAATTACGGCTATGGGCCCTATTTTAAACGACAGGCACATCTGGCAGTTAAAAGGTCCTCACACACAACACTTTCCGTCACTAGCCCTGAATGGCCACGCACATCAGCATCGAAAATTTCGACTGACAAGCATCGGATAAATAAACTGATAAACAATGGAATTCTTATTGAGCGGTGGCAACAGAAATAGAATTGGAGAAAGGGAGCTGGAGCACACTGATTACTTGCAGTCTTTTATTTTGGTGCAAACAGACTAACGTTTTGACACAATTGTGTCTTCCTCAGAGTCAATGATGACCAGAGATGAGACACCTAATATATTGAAAACAGATCATTGGAACAATTCCAGGATCTCAGCTGGATTGGCTAAAATGTAACTGAGCTCAATTGTATTAAGATCGTCATGGTACTGTATAGGTTTAATTAAGTGCCTGTCATTTTAAGACGTTTGTGAGGAAACCCTTGCAATTGTAACACAGTTAAAAGGCTGCTGATGTGTGGGTGCAATTCATAACGTTTTCTACATAGTTAAAATAAAGGTTTGTACTTCTCCTTGGGACAAGCACTTTTGAATTTTGGAAAACACTTTTCCTTTTACATCGGGATTTTGCAAACATTCAGTGTCAGAGTCAATAAAATGAGCCCTTCAACGAAATTGACAAGCAGCTGTAAGTAGGCTAAGCATGCTAAATTCGACATCCAAACAGTATTCTAACGTTAGCTTTGAGATACTGCTTGATTGCATAACTTAACTTAGTTTAGTCTCCACAATGTAGCCTACTATGTTGTGATAAGACCTTAGCAGAGTTAACTTCAATGCAGCAGTTTTGAACAAATTTGCGCAGCATGGTCACGATGCTAAGCAATTTAGCCAGACGTCTTCTATGCAATGCTTCTATGTGGCAACAACAATCCTTCAACAATCGTGAATATTTTGTTAAATGCACATGCAGAGGAGGGGCAGCGGGCTACGAGAGAGAGCGGGGTGTTACAGTTCATAGAAAGCAGGACAAATTCAGTTTTTCGTTAATGCCTAAAGGATGATGCGTGGAATGCCCTACTTTAACTAGAAATATAATTGAATTTGAATCTACACGGTGGCGGCGGCCAAAGGGTTCTGTGGTTGTGTGCAGGGTTGCGTTGAAAACAAGGTGAATCTAAGTTTTGTTTTTGTTTGGTGTAGGGGAAGGGGTATGAATGAGAAATGGGATTGGGCCTTACTAAGTAGCTATACTACCTTGTCTACATTATACTCTCTTATTTGTCCATATTTTTTTATGCTGGTCTCTAGACCTTATTCTTGCACTGTTGGACTACTGTTGGACTACTTTTAAGTAAGTATAAGTATACTCTTTTGATCCCGTCAGGGAAATTTGGTCTCTGCATTTATCCCAATCCGTGAATTAGTGAAACACACTCAGCACTCAGTGGACACACAGTGAGGTGAGGCACACACTAATCCCGACGCAATGAGCCGCCTGCTACAGTGGCGCTCGGGGAGCAGTGAGGGGTTAGGTGCCTTGCTCAAGGGCACTTCAGCCGTGGACTACTGGTCGGGGATCGAACCGACAACCCTTGGGTTACAAGCCCGAAGACCTAACCAGTAGGCCACGGCTGCCCACCAAGCATAGTGAGCCATGCTAATGTCTGTGCAGGTGTGTGATGCACTTAACTTAAGATTCCAACAGAAGGTCCAGAACATCATTCTGTTTCACCTGACCTTCCACTACCAGGACTTCCTAGAAGATGATGGTGCCGCCTAATGTAATAACATTTTGTTTTGGGTTTTATTGTTTTTGTCATCTGACTGACTCTCTGTGCCCTTTGACCCTTTGTATTACCGAGATGTCAGGTCTTCCTAGAATAATGGTGGCGCCTAATGTAATAACATTGTTGTGGGCTTTGTTGTATTGCTTATTGTTTTTGTCATCTGACTGACTCTCTGTGCTCTGTAGGTTGTGGCCCTCCCCCTCCGGTGGAACACACCATACCGATAGAACAGACCAAGTTTCCTGTGGACCACACACTGCGTTACAAGTGTGAGCCTGGTTTTAAGAGGAAAGCGGGAACTTCAAACCAGATCAAATGCAAATTCAACTCAACATCACTAGCCTACGGCTGGCATACAACTTTGCGTCTGATTTGTGTCGGTAAGGCACTGATCTGTAGGCACCACAGAAGAGATTCTGGTGAAGTTTAATGTTGTTGTACTGTCCTGTGCTAGTGGGTGTTTTTACAGAGAACTATTCCTGAAACTGAAAGGCTTCACAGGCAGAGTTGATCATGTGATCTTGAAAGGCTTCACAGGCAGAGTTGATCATGTGATTTTGAAAGGCTTCACAGGCAAAAGGTTGATCTTGACAAAAGGTTGCTGAGATTTGAGCTATTTGCTTCTCTGCTCCTAAAGCATAAATCAATCGATCAATCAATCAATCAATCAATCAATCAATCAATCTGATCAAAACACCACACTGCAGTTTGGAGTTGCAGTTGATTTATATTGGATATCTGGTTTTTATGTATACTAATGAACTAGACTAGATGACTGTGAGGATCCATTCACTGACTTTTGCATTGGATGCACTCATAGTCTATTCCTTTAGAATACAGCGATGCTGCTCATAAAATCTGCAAATTCTGCAAATCTGATGCAGCCAGGGATGAAACCACTTAAGTCTACTTCAAACAGACATCAATACACACAGCACAGCAGCACAGATTGACTATCTCTCACACGCACACACACACATACACACACACACAGAAAGAGAGAGACACACACACAGGCGCGCACACACACACATACACACACACAGAAAGAGAGACACACACAGGCACGCACACACACAGAGACACACACACACACCATAGGTGGTACTCTCTTTTTCACGTGCACACAAATAAAGCTCTATGGTCAAAACATTGGTCACATGGTCAAAACATGATCACATGGTCAAAACATTTTGTCATACCTATGGATGATTGCACTTTCTGCCACGCTCACTGCACTGAGGTTGGATTGTGCTTTTGAGGCATAGCTAAGCTGTGTTGAAGGTCAATGGACCAGCTTGTAGCAACACTCAACATGTTATCCTGCTGCTGTTGCTGTTGTTGTTGTTGCTGCTGCATCATCATTATTATTATAAGGGCAATCCATGCAAACTGTCACGTCTATAACGCCAACACAATGGCATGGTAAGGTATGATGTGAATGATGATTAATTGAAATTTGAGCATTCACTCTTTTTGGTTGTAGAACTTACATGAAAAACTTTTCACATAATCATTCGCACCATACAAATATACCATGGTAACAGTTTTGCGTGGAATTGCCCATTAAAGATACAGTCAGCGATTCTGGATGACATCACGTCCGTTGATATTTTGACCCAAACACCAACCAGAGAGCAAACCCATCAATTCCTTCCTCAAACTCCCCCTTCATTCTGCCCCCAGAGGACAGGCTTGCTCCAGAGCCAGGGCTGTGCAAGATAATCATTTTTTTGTTGTGTTTGTGGAATGGACAGCTAGCAGATTGTGAGGAGATGAACGTGCTGAACATGACCAAAAAAAGTGTTACGGCTCAGAAATCGCTGACGGTACCTTTAATTTGAGCATGTTTTGAAATAAAAGTGTTTTCTGAAGCACTAAGGCCACAAGGCCACATTATTCCTCCTGCACAACCCAGCTGATGGCTGTGAAGAATACAGTATCAACAAGTCTGTCTCTTTTCTGCTTTTAAGTTAAAACTACTGTATGTGTATGGGGTCTGGAGCAAATAGCCTGAGTGCAGATTATGCAGTTTTACACGTCATATGTGTGTGTGTGTGTGTGTGTGTGTGGAACTGAGAGAGAGAGATTGGGTGCTAGATCTAGATCTGAAACACACCACGCCATGCCATGCTATGTATGTGTGCGTGTGTGTGTGTGTGTTTATGTGGATGTGAGGGAGAGAGAAGGAGAGGGGGTCTCGTTGGCTAATGACAAGACTTGTCTGTGCTACAGCAACCTCCACGAAGAAAACGACAACGGCAACACCAGAGTACACAACCTCGACTGGCACTCCGCTCCCTACTGTAGGGCAAACAACCACCCATGGTCTGTAATTCTCTTTTAGGTTTATGGTACCGTCCTGTGTGGTTTGTGTGTGTGTTTGTGTGTGTCGGTGCATGTGTGTTCTAGTCTTCTAGTGTTCATTGACATACGTATGTCTGTAATTGTCTAGCGATTGTTAACCGGGGTGCAGTCAGACAAACCTGTTGCTCTGAAAAGGAGCTAATTACCCGCGTGTTTTAGCCTGACGAGCCAGACCCACATTAAAATGTAGGGTCTGGGCACTCACCGTTCGCAGTGCTCAGTCCGAGGGGCGGGATAATCAGTTGTCTTTCACATTCCCTCTGCACGCAATAGGACAGCGGCAGCGCTATGAGTCCCATGCATTTCCCACCAGCGGAGCTAGTTGGCTAGTTCAAACGTTTGCCAACTTAATAAAAGCTTAACTCGTGTCACACTGTTCGCCAGCAGCAACATCCATCTTATTTGTTTTCAAGTAGCAGAGAATTCAAGCCAAACCGTTGCAACTCTGACATTAATCATTATGTTAAGCCCACCTAACTACTCTATACACAATTTCATTGGCCTGATTAAGTTTCGATTTCTAGAGCTCACAAGCCAACGGAGAGTTGCTAGACTAGCCCTGCTAGGGGCGTGTCTAGATTTCTAGGCTACGCGTGTTTCTGAACTTGCCATTTTACTAATTCCACAGGCGTAACCAGCAGTGAAATTAAACTTAAGGGTGTGCATTAAAGTTAGATACTTTATTGATCCCCAAGGGGAAACTCAAGAAAGCAATTTGTAGCATTAACCTGTTGCGTCACAAGAGAAGCACCAAATCCACGTTCCTGGGTTTTTGGTGATTCTGAAACAGGCGTCAATGGACTCCTTTCCAGACCAACCTGCGGGGCACATTCAAATTTGCTAACAGGTTTGTCTGTGTGTGTGTGTGTGTGAGTGTGTGTGTGGCTTACCGTAAACCGGTGGCTTACAGTGTACACTTTGCTTAGCAAGCTTGCATCGTACTGCATGTTTGCACATGACTGCTAGTGTGAGAGTGTGTGTTTGTGAAGAAAGTGCTTGTAAAATAAACGTGTGTGTGTGTGTGTGTTTTATGGCAAAGTGACCACCTCAGGGAAGCCGCACACCACACACACCAGCTTAGCACCTAAAGCTATCGCTAGAACAACCGCCAGAGCCACCAGAACATCAGTCACATTCCCAGGCACCACCACCACCACAACAACAGCCACAACAACAACAACAACAACAACAGAAGCAGCAGCTTGGGAGACGAGAGAGGCCACAGGGGCCCATGTAAAGCCAACCAGTACAGGCAGCTCTGTGCAGATGCCCACTAGGGCCTTTCCCAGTCCCATACTAGGTAAACACACACGATGACTCTGACTTAAAAGGGGCATGCTTTTCTGTGTTTGTGTCTGTGTTTGTCTGTTTATGTCCATATGCACATGTTTTTTTTTTTTTTGCGAGCTTGCAGCTTGATCTTCCCGGCTACATTTAGAAACATATTAGGTACTGCAAATTTCCAAACCTTGGAAGTTGGATTTCGTACAAAGTCTACCCATTTTACAGACATTCAAGGAGTTTCGAAAGCGTGAATGAGAAATGAAATATAATGAACAAAATCATATATGTAGTTGCATTTGTACAAGCAAATCTGAAGTACCATCATAGTAGGCTAGTTGTATGTGAGAGTCACAGACTATGTGGTTGCAGATGCTTTCCCTTGCTGATGGCTTTGCATTCCATTCTTGCAAGTTATTGGACTGCAGTGAGAATGCATATAAATCAACTCTCCCTCTCTCTCTCTCACACACACACACACAAACACACACACACAGCTGCGATGTGTTTTTTGAACAATCTTGATCGTTTTAATCGGAAATGCGTTAAATCTCTCCTGCATTAAATCTCTCAAAAACAACATATTGGCTATGTTCTGGGTTCTCTGCAGCAGATTTAACTTGACACTAAACATATATTTTGAGAGTGAGAGAGAGAGCATGCACCGATTACAGGACTTCTCTTTGTTAGCTTATGAGGGGCTTTGCCAGTGTTGCTAATTCTAGCACTTAACATCTCACGGGGACTGACACTTGACTGTATGGAAGTACTTCCATACAGTCAAGTGTCAGTCCCCGTCAGATTATTCACTGCTGCACTAACTAACTTGTCCTTATCGCACTCTACCTTGATTGTTTCCCTTGTTGGAAGTCGCTTTGGGTTAAAACATTACATTACAGCCAAATGTAATGTAATGTAATGTTGCTAGCTCAGGACACTGTGTGTGTGTGTGCGTGTACATGTGTGTTTGTGTGTGCTTGAATGCTTGTGTGCATGCCTACAGGCTTGCATATGTGTTTTGTTAAAATTCTTGGGGACTACCTGAACCATGCAACCTTTTACTCTGTATACACATGTGCACAGACACACACATTGCAAAGTCTCAAATTTGCAAGCTTATATGAAAGCCACCATTTAAAACTCATTGCCACACTTACATACTCACCCCTTCACACCGGTAGCATAGGTTTATGCATATTTTGTAGTAAATGTCCACTATTGAATCATTAGTTATATATATATATATTTGTTTCCATGGTCCACATATTTATGCATACAAAGTGTTCATTGTCAGTGCACATGTGAAGCAAGAGTACTATAGCAGCTGGTGTGGCACATTGTACAATAACAGCTGGCGTACATCCATTAGCTAGAAACCAGCTGTGCAGTTGGCCGAGGAAAGTCTATTGGATGTCAATGTTACGATAATATGCCCGCACGCACACACACACACACACACAGACATTACACACGCGCACACACACACACACACACACACACATACATTACACACATACATTACACACATACGCATGTGCACACACACACACACACACACATACATTACACACGCACGCACACACATACACGCACACACATACACACACACACATACACACACACACACACCATGTATAGACACACACAAGCACATATATACAGGCCTATATTTATAAACCTCATTATATTTAAAAACAGCATGGGACCGATGGCCGTGGTTTGCAACCAAAGGGGTTCTCATGATAAACCGTTTGTGAGAAAAAATAGCTTTCAATTTACATCACATTGAATTATATATTCTGCAAACACACACACACACACACACATTTCAATAGTGTGCAAAGCAGTCGTGAAGGTAAATGGAGGCTACTTTGAAGAATCTGATTCATGCAACATACTTTGTTTACTTCTGTTATGTTTCATGTATTATTTTCTTCAAAATAGCATCCATTCCCCTTCTCATTGACTCTTGCCGCTCACATGCACGCACACACACACACACACACACACACACTTATGGAGTTCTGGTGTAAAGCTAGCGAGATGCCCGTCTAAAAGCACTCAAAAACATCAACACAGTGAAACATAATACACACACACACCCTTACATACTCACTCACTCTCATTGACGTGTATAAGCCAATAAGATATGTATTTTACTCTCGGTTTCTTTCTCTGACAGATTCCAGTGTTTTTGTGCCACACTCCAATCAGCCTGCTGTAGGTAAGTAAAATGTGTGTTTTGTGTGCGTGTGTGTTCCGCGGCTGCTAAGCATATATAAAGGGCCCATTCACTATTCACGTTGTCTCTCCCACTCTCACAGCTACACATGGCTAGTTGGACAAGTTTACACTGTGCAGACTACATTCCACGTACTGTAGCCTGCGGAGATTCACTCTAGTGTGTGTGTGTGTGTGTATGTATGTTTCTGTGTCTGTGTGTGTGTGTGTGTGTGTGTCTTCAGAACTAGCAGAACTAGCAACATTTCAGTCTCCCTCTCTGTGTTTGATTAATAGTGTCTGGAAGTGTTCTAGCGGTGGTTGCATTCATCTTACTGACGGGCCTCCTCTGTTTTCTCCGCTCAAAGAAAGCTCTGCCATTGTAAGTCACAGGTCACCGCTCCCACCCCAAACACACCAACCAACCACTCACAAACAGGTGAAATTCTGTGTACTATAAAGTGCACTATAAACTCCAGAGTTCATGAGAAACATTAACAGGAAGGTTGTCCTTCTGATTTTCAAGCAACAACAGAAGCAGCAGCTTGGGAGAAGAGAGGCCACAGGGGCCCTTGTAAAGCCAACCAGTAACATAATTTAAGTTAATTTAAGTTCAAGTTTACAACATCAATCTGTCATGTTCATCTAACTTGTTGACCACCTTAATTGTAACTTGCTGACAACCTTAACTGTAACTTTGCTGACCACCTTAAGCTGTCAAGTTCATCTAGCAACATTTCAGTTCTGCAAACTTAATGACCACCTTAATTTTAGTTACACAAAAAAAAAAGATCATCTACGGGTTGGGGATTTCCTTCAGCGGTCTCACAACCTCACTGTCATGTGCCTGGACTCGCTCCCTGCAGCCTAGACCAGGGGGTGATGACCTTTACTTTCAAAAGAACATTTATGTTTTCTTTACATATTTGACTCAATGTATAGGCTACATATTTTCACAAGCTGATAGTGTAGGGATGGCTTAAAGCTTAAAGGAGAATTCCAGCGATTTGTCATATAGATCTCTGTTTCTTCTCGGTGACCTCGAGAAACGGATATCTATGTGAAAAATCGCTTTTATCAAGAGTGAAATTGAGAGTGGAATTCTATTTTAACAATGATAGCAGATTGTAATCAAATATTTTATTGATTTCCATTTTCGGACTAAGACAGGGACTACTAGCATAGGGCCGAAGAAACGCATGGGGCTTCAGATGCCCGGGGTAGATCATTCTCGGCTACCTCTCTCTCTGTCTTTTTCTCCTGGTTGTACAGTATGTGCATATGTATGATTCATCTGGGACTGAATACATGTATGTATTGTATTCTACTTGTGTCCCTTATTCAGTCCGCTTTGGTTGCTGTAGACAGCTGTACTGTTGACTGTTTACATTTATTCATTTAGTAGACGCTTTTATCCAAAAACTCGGAGCAACTCGGAGTTAAGTGCCTTGCTCAAATGCGTTCAAATTCAGCAAACAAATGTTTTAGACATTTACATCCATAGTCTGGTGTTATAATTTATTTGCCTCGGGTGTACTGTGGAGTGGGTAAGGCTGTTTTTAGTAACAGGCTAACACATACTGTTGACTTGCGCTAGCCTAGCACCTGAACTCTGCAACTTGTGTTGAAAACGGTCTCCACTGGTAAATATCACACTTGCTAACTTGGAAATGAGGTCCTATGTCCAAAATCCTGAACCACCCCATTAACGGTGACCGTTTGTCCAGCTCCACTGAAGAACCACCTCCTCAACGTCAAACTCAAATTGTGAACTGCGAATGTTCACAAACTTTTCTAAAAAACTCAAGACAAACAGAAACGTTTTTGCAAACGTTTTTTCTCTAATATCCGCCTATGTTTGTGAATTTAAACGCACCTCTGGCTTCAGAAAGTAAATGTCCTACCATGTACAAATTCTACCTCTGCACCTAAAACAGGTTATTTCACTAATTAGCTCATCTACTTGGCTGAAGAGTTGAGCTAATAAGAATGTGCTGTTGATATATGTTTAGGACTAATGTGTTGCCATATCCAGCATGAAAGATTCATAAAATATGATCTCAGTGTTTGTGTAGCCTACCATTGCTGCTAGTTGAATGTCCATATTTGACTCTCCTAGTCAAGACAGTTGAACAAAGGTGTTTTTAACACGTTCCTCCCTTTTTTCCTCCCAGCCGACAGAGATACAACATAGCGGGGACAGCAGCTGCCAGCGAGAGAGTTGACATGGCGACACAACCCAACACACCCAGTAGCTGTACGCCTCTGTGTGAAGAGGTTGTATCAGACGCTGATGGTCCGCCCTCGTAACAGACCAAAAGAAAAGCTCTTTACAGAGACTAAGGTGAACATGGAATTAAGCCTCATGTTACTTCCCTGACATCTCCAGAGACATGCTAACAGCAAGTAGACCTCTGCGGATGTTAGCCTCCACCATATTACATCCTTTTCCATTGACAGAATGTGAGCTAGACGAATCCTGCAAAAAAGCCTCTCAGGCCCTGTTTAGACGGCAACGAAAATGATGTCATTTAGACGCAAATGGAGTTTTTAAAAACTCCGGGCTGATCGTTTTTTGGGGGAAACTCTGGCAGTTTTTGGCAGCCGTGGCCTAGGTTAGCGCTTTCGGACTTGTAACTGGAGGGTTGCCGGTTCGAACCCCGACCAGTAGGCACGCTGAAGTGCCCTTGAGCAAGGCACCTAACCCCTCACTGCTCCCTGAGCGCCGCTGTTGTTGCAGGCAGCTCACTGCGCAAGGATTAGTGTGTGCTTCACCTCACTGTGTGCTGAGTATGTTTCACTAATTCACGGATTGGGATAAATGTAGAGACCAAATTTCCCTCACGGGATTAAAAGAGTATACAGTTTATACTTATACTTACTTACTTACTTATACTTGTTTGTTCGTTTGCGTCTAAACAGGTACGAACTGAGATTTTTGTGACGAGGCGGAGATTTTTAGTCAGTTCAAAAGAGAAAGAGGAAGTGATTCGTTGCTGTTGTTAATATTTTCGGGATTCTGATTGGCTAACATGGGCTTTAGGTTCTCGTTACACTGCCACGTACAGGTTTGGCATGCTCTTGAAGGCATATACCCGGGTTAGTGTAAAGGAAAACTTTTCTGAAAACTGACAGGTGTGCACAATGTTATTTTTGAAAACGGAGAGGATGAAATGTCCGTTTATGAAAATAGCCGGCCACGTGTAAACGTAGCATCAATGCATCCCACAGTACTAGTGTTTCTTATGTATAGATTAGACGTGTATACAGTAAAACTATTGATTAACAGCAGATGGTAATGTGAATACAGAACAAGCTAGGCCTACATAAGAATGAGGTCAGATCAGACATAGCCTACCTGCCAATACAAAGAATTGCTTAATACCAGATGCTAATTTGAATGCAGAACAAGCTATTTAGGGATACACCTGTACAACAGTATACACCTTTGACATACTCAAAGTCCTACCAATCCTATCAGTGTTCTGCCAACTTTCCCAGATAGCAAAATCAGATTGGCAAATAGCAGACCGCAGGTGGTATGCTTCCGGTGGCGTGCCACTTGTGATCCGCCGTTGTTAATAAAATTAATGAAATGATATATAGTGTATAAGGGCAATTTGTTTGCAACCCGCCAGCGGACCGCCAGAGAACCGATGAGCAAAATGCCAGCGGACCGCCAGCTATGCCCCCAATGGACCGACAGTGGTCCGCCAGCCTCTTGCTATCTGGGTTGAATTGTGTTCCATGTTGCCACTATTGCCTCCACATATCCCTGATTTGGGCTACAGCTAATGATCATTTTCATGTCAATTATTTTCCTTGATGGATTGTTGCAGCCCTAATTCTAATCTCCACGTCCAGGAGCAGAACGTGTGGCTTAGTATCTCCCATCTCTTCCCCTGGACACGACACAATATACTGAAGGAATGAAAATCCCGATTCCCAACCAGGGCCACATCTGGTGTGGATTTCGGTTCTCCGGTACCCTGCGGCACGCTGTAGTGATGCGCAAACGCCGTCATCAGAGTAAAGTGAGGTGGGTGAACACGGCGTGCTCTATTTCCGAACTTCAAATACTTGGATTCCACTGTTTTCAGTACAACCCCACAGACCAGCACCGAACCCTTTCACCGCCATCGCGTTAATTACGAGTTCTATTTTCGTTCCTGCCACTCAGTGAAATCCATTGTCTATCGAATGCTTGTCAGTTTAAGATTTTGTAACAGTTCCAGTTTGAATGTTTTAGCGCACTTATGTTTGCAACTTGGCCTACCTTCTCTGAAAGTTTTCCTGGCAGTTAACATCTGTCTGTTAGTTAGCATGTCTAAGAGTTATCATTTCACTGACTGTTGGCCTGTCTGGTATCCAAGGTAACCAACCCATAATATGCCCCAGAGCGCCTGAAACATGTATTTATTTTCTTTTTGTTTTACAAATTTTCGTGATTAATTGTGTAGTTCTACTTTTTTTCTGTTGGTAAAGCTGCTACCTGGTTGTCAAACCTGTGGAAATAGCTATTTTAGTGCTATTCCTTACTGTGTCACACTGTTATTGCAAAGGTGTTAAAATCAGGGTTCTAAATTAACTTTTTTGATCACCAGCCAATGTGGCTGGTAACTTTCTAAAGTTACTAGCCAATCAGAATTTCTATTAGCCATTTTTTTTCTGGTGAAAATATGAGAATTATGAGTTTATGAGATGAGTGTCACTGAATGCATTTGGTCATTTTATTAATATTGTTGGCATTAATACATACCACAAAATATACACAGAAAGTGCAAACACTTCATTTCATGTTTGGGATCTCTATCTATTTCTCTGTCGATATCCTCATCCCCTGCTTTATTCCTATTCTCGCCCCCATAAGTCTGTCCCAACCACTGCCGCATTTAGTTTAATCTTAACTTAATAAAAAGGAGATATCAATTATCATCAACAATGACAAGCCAGCTAGAACCTGCCACTCGTTTTCTCTCAATCTTCTGCGCACTCAGACGCGTTGTCAATTAAATGGAGTAGCATAGGGCCTATGTTCAAGTTGGATCTTTATAGAGAGGACCCGAAAAGTATCATCTTTATGTAACATGCTGTTGGTGCATGTTGACATTGTATACTTTCTCTATCAAAAGTGAAAAACAGTTTGCAGTACAGCTACTATTTATTGGCTAAATGTTGGTCCCTCCTCTGTCTCTTGGTGCCCTACGCACAGTGCGTGATGCGTCTGGTGGTGGTGATAACTGATCAGGCTACCTTTTTAAAACTGAAAATTTTCGCCTACAAGCTCCTCACGTTCCATCTTCAGCTAACTCCATAGACAATAAAATAAACGATCTTGCTGCTTCAGGTTTTGCGGCCTCCATTACATGACATCAGCCCCCCACAAAGGAAATAAGTAAACACAATGCGTTAATTGCGTTAATATTTCGTAATGCATTATGTATTTGTGTTATGTACATGTGTTAGGTACTTTTTACTTTACTTTACTGGCTAACTCCCTCCTCTTTCAGTCTATGCTCCCTGCTCTGGCTCCGTTCGTTCTTCTAATTCCTTGTGTTTTCTGGTAGACGCTCCGTTCGTTTCCATGGTGTCTCGCGCTGGTTTCACTGCAAACTGCGTACAGCCGACGTAGCATTACGGCACAGTGGTCATGGGAAATGTAGGAAGTACTGCCGGGGGATATATGACTGAAAACAGAGCCTTATGTATCATGCATGTACTGCCTCATCCATCACCGGCCAAACTGGCTAGTAAGTTTTTATTAACACCCGCCAAAATGAATTTTAACGGGTGTTAATTTAGAACCCTGGTTAAAATTATTTTATTTTTTCTATCTAATGCTCAGGAATGCTTGAAATATTTCAAGCCTGTTAGCCAGTGTTGTCTTATTACACAGGATACCTTACACACATCTTTATAAAGTGGACTAATATATATTTGCTGGGGACCACAATGTCATTTGTAACTGAGAGGAGTGTTGGACAACAGGAAGTCTTTGTTTATTGTACCACAGTGTTCAGATGTGTTATATGATGTTTGGAATATTTTAAGCTGTTGTGTTAATTTGCAGTTTTTGCCTATTGCTTACACACTTTTTGCAGAATTTGGCTCATTGTGTCAAAACTCTACACACAGCCAAATAAGACATAGCACTTGGAGATAAACAACTCGCATCTATGCCCAAAAGAAACACTGCAATCAAAACTTAACAATCCTTTCTGAAAATGTAATTATTGCAACAAAACCATACACACATGCACCATTTGAATTATTTCAAATCAACAGCAACACACTGATGTGCTTTATGTAAAACACTGCAATCTTTGTGTTTCTATTTTTCTTGTCATTTTCTCAGACTCAGTCTTCTGTGAAACTCAAAAGTAGAATTTCTGCAGTAATCAGCTGACATTTTTACAAAAATATAGAATAGAATCACAGTTATCAATACAATACTGTAAGTGGATGTTCTTAAAAAAAATTTAGCAACTAAACAAAAGGAAAAAAAAACATTACTGGATAAATTGCTATTGAAAAAATATATAGATTTATTTTTTCTTGTGTGTGTGTGTGTGTGTGTGTGTGTGTGTGTGTTACACAGTGTTTAATGCATGCTACAAGAAGTTTAAATATTGAGGCTTCGGTCTAAGCATTTGGCAAAAACTGTAATGGCTACATCCAAATGTGTTGGATAATATGATGTATAATTATATGATAAACAGATGTAGATAATTGATGATGATGATGATTAAGCTGAAGCTGTTCAGGCATGTAAGTAAAAGCTAAAAAACTTTCTTTAAAGTATAAAGTTTAAAAAATACTGCCCTGTTGCTTTACTTGTATATTATGCAGACAGTACTTCTTAATAGGTGTTTTTTTTTTCTGTGTGAAGTAAAATTTGCTTTGATTTTTGTAATAAACAGGCTTTTTAAATATTTGTTTGTGTATGGTGTGTGTGTTTGTGTATGTGTGCTTCTGCCTTTGGACCAAGAATAAGTATGTGCAGGATGATAGTATGAAGAGCAGTAAATTATGTATAAGTGTAATTACAGTATGTACACTATAGGTGGGTCAGGGTAGTGCCATTGTCTGGGGGGGGGGGGGGGGTTGAACACCAGGTTTGTGACCAGGATGTGAGAGATCTGCAGAGATTGCTGCCCTTTTCCTGACACTGGGCCGGTACAGTGCCTGGATGGAGGGAAGGTCAGCTCCAATGATTCTCTCTGCAGCCCTAATTGTCCGTTGCGGTCTAGCCCTTTGGTGGCTGACCCAAACCAGACAGTGATGGAGGTCCAGATGACAGACTGAATGATGGGTGAGTAGAAAGTGGTCAGCAGCTCCTTAGGCAGATTAAACTTCCTTAGCTGTCGCAGGAAGTATAACCTCTGCTGGGCCTTTTTCTGGACAGAGATGTCAATGTGGGGAGACCATTTTAGGTCCTGTGAAATGGTTGATACCAGGAACCTAAAGGAATCCACAGTGGACACTATGTTGTTCTGGATGGTGGGTGTGTGTGTCGGGGGGGGGGGGGACTTCTAAAGTCCACTGTATTTGTATCAAATTACAAGATTTTAGTAGCCTGGGTGCTATTCCGAACGTAGTCCCGCCCACAACATTTGAGGTCGGGAAGTTCGGTCTGGCATTGCTCCATTGTGGAGGAAGTATGCTCGCCCTAGATCGGGCGGACCAATCAAATCGGGCTTTGCGATGATGGACAGGTGAGCAACAGCGCCTGGTCTATCACGTCATCTGAGCACACTTAGATTAGGCTTATGTTTGAAACAAAAACGCTGTGGCTAGAAGGATACATGGCTTTTAAGACCCCATATGGAAAATGCATATTATTTAATGAAGTTTTATCACTGAAAACAATTATTTCTGAAAACTTTGGACAAAGCTGAGATGCATTGCGACATGTTCCCTCGTTCGTTTGAAATCTCTGATTGACCATCTGTTTGAGGGATTTGCGACAGCCTTTCCCAGCTGTTTAACATGTTTGTAGCATATCAGTGTTCAACAGAATTATTTTTAAAAACGGAGGGGATATAGGCTATCGTTTTTTTCCTAATAGCCTACCCTAGGCTGTATCTCTTAGATTTCGCTAATGAGTGTTGTAGGCTAGGAGTTATTGACAGCAGTAACTTTTACAAAAACCAGCAAACAATGTTAAGGCATTTGTGGAGAAGAAGGATGGTTTGAGTGTTTTCTTCCTACACCTCACGGTAAGCTATTTCGTTGCTCTGATTGGTTAGGTCTATCCAATTGAGTGCAGAGGCATTCCCCACCCCCCGTATCGGTTGAAACACGCCCCATAATTACGTCCCAATGGAGCAGTATCAGACTCATATTCTTACTAGAATTGAGTATGACTACGTCAGGATAAGATTTTAGTAAATGTTCCCCCTTTAAGCCCTGACATATATTTAGCGTACTTTAATATTATGATGCGCGCACGCACGCACGCACGCACACACACACACACACACACACACACGGGACTTTGACTAGACAAAACAGAGAGACAATCCAACAAGGAACAGAGAAACAGGAGGGTAGAAATACACATACCAATTAACAGAAAGACAGAGGACTGGACGAAACCAACAAGACAATAGGGAACAGGTGAGGAGGCAGAAATGGAGGGAAAACAAGACAGGAAGCAGACCAAATAAGGAGACGGCGACTGGCACGGTGACGGGGATGGTGACTGGCACAAAGACAGGCACAGTGACGGGGACAGGGACAGAGAGGGGCTCGGGCAGAGGCTGGGCCGGACAGTCAGAGGAAGGTGGAGCCGGCTCGGGCAGAGGCGGATACGGTTCGGGCAGAAGCGGGGCCGGACAGACAGGCAGAGGCTGGGCTGCAGGTGTGGCGTCGGGCGACTGGGCTGCAGGTGTGGTGTCGGGTGACTGGGCTGCAGGTGTGGTGTCGGGCGACTGGGCTGCAGGCACAGGAGCTGGCGCCTCTGGGCTGGGCACAGGTGCAGGCGTCTCTGGGCTGGGCACAGGAGGCATGGTGTCAGAGGACCGGGTTGGACGACGCTTGGCACCACGTCTCCTTCGGGAGGGAGGCTTGAGGGCAAGCCTGGTGCCGCCGAACTGGGACTCCTGCGAGACCTCTGAGTGCAGAGAAAATTGCACCTGAGCAGGCTGAAGATCTGGAGTGGGATCAGCTGGATGGAGGCTCACCTGTCCCACCCTAAGGCTCTGGCACTCTGGCCCGAAGCCAGTGGATGTGGGGGCAGGATCTGGCTGGGGGCTAGCAGCCTCACTGGACGTGCCTGCAGGCTTCTCCTAAAGTTGGTAGTCTGTGCCAGCAACTGGGGTGCCGCTGGAAGTGCCGCCAGCCAAGACTTTGAGGAGAGATTCCTCTCGATCAATGTCACTGCCGCCAATTTCCTCTCCAACGACGTGCTGCTATGGAGGACTGCGTTTAAACATTCAAAAAAGTAGCCGATCTGCTGAGGTTCCTCCCAGGATGGTTTGGGGTCTGCTGGGTCCATCTTGGTCGGATTGTACTCTCAGGGATGGCGGATAGGACCCAAGCGCAAGACTCCACCAGGCAGAATTACGGACAAACTTAACATTTAAAGACTTACTTACATACATACGGGACTTTGACTAGACAAAACAGAGAGACAATCCGACAAGGAACAGAGAAACAGGAGGGTAGAAATACACATACCAATACCAATACTGTATGTATGAAATATATGAATATATATATTGTGTTGTTTAATCGGGATTTTATACTACAGGCCAGCCTCTTAAAAGCACATTCTGTGATTCTGGGGAAAGGTTGTGGATGTTTGCACTTAACAGCCACTCAGAAAACCCCCTTCAATTCCATGTGTGACTGTGCTGAAGCACTGCTTTGGTTGGTTGGACTAGCCTATGGCTCAGTCTGAGGCACTTAACCATTTCAAGACTGAATTGCACCGAAACTGAAAAAGTGTTTTTGAACGTACAGCATGTGGATGCTAGCCTAGACGCACCCCTAGCGGCAGCAAATTTGCTGCCAGGGCTAATCTAGCAACTCTCCGTTGGTTTGTGAGCTCCAGAAATCGAAACTCAATCAGGCCGATGAAATCGTGTATAGAGTCGTTAGGTGGGCTTAACATAATGATTGATGGCAGAGTTGCAACGGTTTGGTTTGAATTCCCTGCTATTTGAAAACAGATAAGATGGATGTTGCTGTTGGCGAACAGTGTGACACGAGTTAAAGTGCACTGCGAACTGTGAGTGCCCAGACCCTACATTTTAATGTGGGTCTGGCTCGTCAGGCTAGGTGGATGCAATTAGCTGAATTTGTGTTGGATTAAACTTGTATTGTACATGGCATGCACTCTAGCTCGTAACATACTTTTCTTGATGTATTCTTGGCGAACAGTCTTTTCCTCTTTTTTGCGGTGCAAACGATTGCAAATAAGAGTTTCGAAGCAACACAGTTCCCAAAGTCAGCTCTTTCCTTGTCCAGCCTCTCACCACAGATATCTGATCCTCGCTCACCTCCATAATTCACCATGACAGAATGGAGACATTGACACGGAGAGCTGGATATCACCCCAGAACTCAAAGCCAAAAACACAAGGCTCTTGTTCTCATCCTTCTTTTAAAAAAATTGAATTTACATTCAAGCTTTTAACAAAGAAAGACAAGCAGCAGAATTTTTCATATACATCTTCTCAGGGCTAACAGTTTTAAAAACATGTGTAGAGCCATTGTTTGAAATTTGCATTTATTTATTTAAATTTTTTGTCATTTATATTTTTGTTTTTATTACTGTTTTTATTTTATTTCTGAGCACCTGGGGTCAATTACATTGCGTTAAGTGTGCTATATAAATAAATGTGACGACTTGACTTTAGCAGCAAGCAGTGCAACTTCAAACAGCGCATCAGTATTTTGATAGTCAGCAGCGGATTTGAAGGAATCTGCTTGCATGCAAGACCGTATGAACAGGTATTCCACTAAACCATGCTTTAGCAACCTCGCTAGAGACCAGGCTTTTCTTGGTCAGTGGCGTAATGCTTTTTAGATAGTGTACGATAGCGATTTTTAGATAATGCGCTAGATCCCACCTTAGGTCGTTAATTGGCACACCCCTGACCGCATTGTATTCTGTTTTTGGGTTGTATTTCAATAAAAAAAGTTGCAGTTCAATGAAATTGGTCATGTCTGTAGGTGCTTACTGTAGGTCTTACATGTCATTTACAGTTACATCTAGGAAGGAATGAATACAATTCATTTGTATTTAATACATTTTGTCTTTTCACAGTTTTTCTGAAACATTAAAAAGAAATGGCACAGACATAGCAAAAATTAAGCCTGAAACTCCTCATTTTGAGAACTATGTTTTGCAATTTGTTGTCCAGTGTGTAATGATTGCTTAAACTTCCACTGTGATTTGACTACAAGATGTGTTGTTTGAAGGCAAAATTTGCTTTTGCAAGTCAAGTTTCAAGTTCAAGTTTCACTTTATTTATCCTTAGAAAAGGATCCACCAGCACCAGATACCAACAATATTGTCAACAGAACACACAACAATGGATACAGAATCCAATTGGACAGCACACAGGCAAATCTGTCATAATGAACATGGATAGGAATAAATAAATAAATAATCACATACTGTATAAAAGATTCAAGAGATGTCAGTCAAGTGAATTCAGGTTCCTAATAGCCACAGGAATAAAAGAATCCCTGGCACGTCTAGTTCTTAACATAGGCAGCCTAAGACGGCGACCCGAGTGGAGAAGATTAAACTCCCCAAAGAGTGGGTGATCAGAGCACTTTAGTTGGTTAGTAGTTTGGTTAGCCTTAAAGGCCCATTCACACCAAGAACGATAACGATAACTATAAATAAATATTGTTCTCGTTAATATGAATGACGACATTCACACATAAACGATAACGACATGAAAAAACGATATCGTTGGGGATCACTTTCAGAGCGATTTTCAGAACGATAAAAAGATAATAGCCAATCAGAACTCATCGAATTTTAACCGTCTCATTCATTAACACAAGGAGAGACTTTGTTTATCGTTGTTCAGTGTGAACGTTTTTATCGTTATGGTTATAGTTATCGTTTTGGTGTGAATAGGCCTGACCCTTTTATCATATGTTGGAGTTGTGGTAGCTGTACCCCAACCACCTTAGACGCTACATTAACCAGCTTTGTTAGCTTAGTCTACGCTTGCTGATCATTGGAAGACCACTGTACCACACACCACAATATAAAATGTCAAGGCTGATTCAATAAAACACTGGTAAAACAAAATCATCAGAGTCCTGCTCACGCTGAATGATTTCATCTTCCTCAAAAAGAAAAGCCTCTGTTGGGACTTTTTATAGGCAGCATCAGTGTTGCTCTCAAAAGATAATTTGCTGTCATTGATGGTTCAAATATTTATATTCATTCTTCTGTCTTGACATTCATGTTCTGAATAACAGTTTGTGAAACATTGTGCTGTGATCTATGGAAATGAATAATCATATCCTTTGTCTTGGAAACATTGACAGACATAAAAGTTTTCACACCAAGCAATGAAATCATCAACTAGGCTACAGGATCATGCCCCACCTCATCATTGTTCAAAAGGCTCACTATAACAGTGTCATCTGCAAATTTCACACAGTGCCTATTCTCATACTTACTCTCAGTGTTGGGAAAGTTCACTTTCAATTTCAGTTCAAAGTTCAGTTCACAAATTTTAAAATGAACTAGTTCAGTTCATAGTTCATAATTCAAAATTTTGAACTAAGTTCACACTTTCCAAAAATGAACTAGTTCATAGTTCTTTTTTTTTTTTTTTGCTGCGAGCTATTATTTTTTATAAATTATTGCCACAGCACATATAGAATGCTGTTAATTTGGGTTGAGGATCTGTCTTGACAGCTTTTGATTTTGTATTGGCTTGCACATACCTTAAAAGGCTAGCCAGGTGCTTCAGTTCAATGTGCCGTTTCAGGTTTGCTGTGGATGTGACTGAAGTGCGGGCAAAGTTTGCACAGAAATGTACGATTTTTCCCATCCTCACCGACCTTGTCATAAAACTTGTTTAAATGATCATACGATCATACATCAGCCTTTCTCAAACTTCTTTGACCTGAGGCCCAGTCCAGGCATACTTTGGGGTCATAGGGCCCACCTACATGAATCCACCCCCTCCTCCCACCCCCCATCAAATTATCGTAATGATATCACAATTATTATTATTTTTATACTATTGCTATACATGCACTTCAAAACAGCCAATGTTTAAAGTGCTAAGATTGTTCACAAAAGTGTGTGAAAACATGCACATCAGAGTACTGCTTTACTAATGTAAAATATAATTAGGCCTACAATAGTTTCATTGTTTTTGCATTGTTGCATGATGCTTGCATGAGAAATATTTCTCAAAACAAAAGCAATTATATGGGTGCCGTTGTTTTGGGATGTTTCCCTCATGCAAGCATCATACTGATAGAATATTTATATGCTATTTAATTACATTTCATTTGAATGCCTGAATGTAAGGATTCAGGAAACACAACCAGCTTTTGTGAATGTTAAATGGCGGATCAGATCATGCGTAAATCACTGATCTGGAGATCTTTAACTATCTTTAACTAAGACTTTAATTGCTTTTGGCTGACTTTAATACTTAATGCTAGACAGTGTTTTATATAGTCAGTGCTCTGTTTTTTATGGAAGTTGCGTAAATCCACGTCGTTCTATTAAATGTCGTTTCATAATTAAATAGCCTTCCAATAGGTTGAGCTTATATTAGCTTTGCTACCAACGTGCACACGCATGCATTGAATAAACGCTCATACCACGACTTAATTTTATGCCTCTATGTTTGATGACACCGAATTAACAAGTATTTCCTACTAATTGCAGAAATGTTTGTTTTCTTTTTCTGTCCGCGGTTCCTTGATCAATTGCGCAGCAAATTATCAGACGATGCCCCGGGAATAATTTCACTCTGCAGACCAGCATTGTCCACGTTGCTGACCGCGGCCCATAGTTTGAGAAATGGTGACCTGCATGCTGCCATATTAAGGCCTGTTTACGATGTGTTTTAGCCGGGTTTTCGCGTGGAAGGCTGTGTAGAAATCTGGCACCCTAGGCTATTGAACGAAGTTAAACTGAAAGAGCGTGCCGTTCACAGACACCAGAATGAACGAGTTCACAGTAACGTTCATCAGGCAGTAATGCGTTCGGTTCAGTTCACGTTCGGTCAAAATATGAACGAGTTCATGAACTTTCGTTCAATGAACGCGTTCAGGCACAACACTGCTTACTCTTACAGTCATTTGTGTATAAAATAAAAACCTGCATGTTTTAAATGTTTTCAGAGAGTAAGCCTTTTGCAAGTAAATGTGTAATTTTGGCCAGAATGCTTTTGTTAAGACCTGCGTGTAAATTGTTTTGTAAACATAATGTCAGAGTTGACACAAGCATCAAAGCGATCGAAAAAAACTAAAACATGCAGCAAATTTGGCCTTCAAACAACCCAACAGTCAAATCACTGTGCTTTCAATCAATCATTACAAACTGCACAACAAACTGTAAAACAGTTTTCAACATGAGTTTCAGCCTACATTTTTGCTATGTCTGTGGCATCCCCCCCCCCCCACACACACACACACACACACACCTTCCCTCTCTCTATTTAGACTACATCACCCTAGTTCAACTTAAAAAGAGAACTGATCAAATGCTACAGGTGCGAAAGGAGAGAGAGAAGACAGCACAACATTTTGCAGAAGTAATGACCAGCCTGTTCCATGGTTCCATGGTATTGTATGACCATGTACACATACTGTACAGTAAGTGATGACTCAGAGAGGATTACTGTGCAAGGCAAATTCCCCCGAGTTGCTCCGGGATATATAAGTCGCTTTGGTTAAAAAAAAAAAAAAAAAAAAAAACCTCTAGCATACCATTATTTTTGACAAAAATGAGTGGTACACTGTTTCTGTCACGATCCTGCCCTGGATCTCTAGATCCAGGTTCATGTTTGATGTTTCTTGTGTATCTTGTGTATTATGTTTGTGCCCTGTAGTGGTTTGTCTTTGTATTTTGCCATGTCTTCTGTTCCTTGTCACTTCCTGTGTCATGTACCATGTATTCCTTTGTTTATCATTGTCATGTGCTTTTGTTACTTTCTGTGTTCTGAACCATGTGCTGCTTTGTTTACCACTCGGTGAGTTGCACAGTTTTGAAAACGAACATTAAGGGTTGTTTTAAGGACATGTTTGTGCATGCCCATAGGTAGCCACTCTGAAGCAGTAAAGGCGATTCAAAATGAGTCAGAAAAGTCGAGACAGGACCAATCGTCAAAATTTCGGTGTCCACCACTCTAGTTCATCCCAAACAAACCAGAAAAGGAACTCAAAGTGCTAAATACCGGAATTATCCTTTAAGTGATCACTAGCCACACCTAGCGCCTGTGTTGGCTATAAGAACCATAGATATTAGAAACCTATTGGGCTCCAGAATGTGCATAAATAGCACCGTCATCTTGGTGGGGGAAACCATATATATTAGAAAGCTATATACCGCATTGGGCTCCAACACGTACGTAAATAGCGACGCCATCTTGGTGGGGGCAACAATCACTGGAGGCCAATGGAAGAGCATGTGACACTGACTGCCGGCAAGCATTGCCCAGTAAGGTGTTTGCCCCCAGTAACATGGCGGCCGTGTCGACGTATGCCACCTAATATTGTTTAGGGGGCAGCCGTGGCCTACTGGTTAGCGTTTCAGACTTGTAACCGGAGGGTTGCCGGTTCGAACCCCGACCAGTAGGCATGGCAGAAGTGCCCTTGAGCAAGGCACCTAACCCCTCACTGCTCCCCGAGCGCCGCTGTTGTTGCAGGCAGCTCACTGCGCCGGGATTAGTGTGTGTTCACTGTGTGCTGAGTGTGTTTCACTAATTCACGGATTGGGTTAAATGCAGAGACCAAATTTCCCTCACGGGATCAAAAGAGTGTATATATATTTTTTTATTTTATTTTTTATTTATTTAATTATTTATTTATTTATTTTTTATAGAACTCGACAGACAATTTGGTATCTAGCTTTCTAATATCTATGATAAGAACACCTTCTACTCTCCTCTAAGCGGCAGTGCACACGCTTCCATTCCTCTCTGTTTTGCACATACCTTTTTTTGACCATGCACTCTTATTCACTCACATAACACAAACAAACACCCATACATTTAACTCCTAGACTTTTTTTCTTTTTGTCTAATAAATAAAGTAGTCAGAGACCCCAATCATCCCAACTATAGCCTCTTCTCTGTGCTACAGTCTGGGAAAAGTTCATGCTGCCTAAAAGCCAGTACGGAGAGACTGAGGGAAAGCTTCTAGTTACAGTCTATCCACATCTTGAATGAGGACTGTACCACTTAATAACTTATCTATCTTTTTTTCTCCCTTTGTTTATTTATATATACATTAATATTAATATTGCACAATCATTTAAGTCTAGAGGACTACGCATTTCACTGCATGTTGTACTTTATATAAATGTATGTGACAAATAAATATCTTCAAATAAATTTCTTGAATCTTGAAGTCTCTTATGTTGCGGCTTACAAGCCGTGACTGTATGCTCTTTGCTATGGGATATGCAGAAGCTTACTTGAAATCGGCAAACCAGTTTCCTGTTCGTTGACATGGCTGTCACCTGAAGATGAGTGCTTTAGTTGTACCAAAACGTAAGAAATACAATGTACACATGTCCGTGGGCAGCTCTAATGAGCATCGCTGTGCCACTCTGCTTGGCTTCAAGTCGTTATAAGCGTTTTTTCTAAAAACGCCAGCGTACGTGCAGTGGCCACACAAATTAAGGAGGGAAGGATTTTCAGTGAGCAAGTGTTTTGGTACAGCTGAAGCACTCCTCAGGTGTTTGTTAACAACAGGAAACTGGTTTGCTAACTTCAAGTAAGCTAATGCACAGAGCCCATGGCCTATGTAAAATGAGTGAATGAAGTTTGGATTCAGAAAGCAAATGTCCTACCATGTATAGGTTCTACCTGTGCACCTAAAAGGTGATTTTACTAATTGAGTTGAGCTAAGAAGAATGTGCTGTTGAACAAATATGTTTGGAACTTTCCTTCTCCCTTTTTATGTTGTGGCGTACAATACAGTATGCTCTGGCCTATGGCCTATGTCAAAGGAATGAATTTGCCTCCCCCTGGTGGTGACTCTGTCCCTAACAGTATAATGAAACAGAAGTGGGTTTGGCATGGAACTTAATGTTTTTCCGAAGATACAAAAAGAGGCTCAAATCTAAAATATGCGTTGAACTGACCTTCAGTAGAGCGTTGAGTAAATGCATTGTAATGAGACATACAGGCCTTGTTGGTTTGACACTGAAGATTGTAACATTGGGCAAGGGTTTACCTAGAACAGGTTTTCACTGTTAGCGACCCAGGGACCACCATTCTGATTAAGGAAGCAACCTGAGGACCACTGCAATTGAAAACAAATAGTAACTACCACATTGAAACTAGGCTACATTGAAAATGCATTGTCAGGGACCACCAGAAATCATGCCAGGTGTCCAGGCTATCGTGCCAGGTGTCCAGGCCTAGTAGGAGCTGAAAACAGTCAGGGCTTAGCCTAAACCTGTGGGGGAATTTTTAAACTTCTGGCAGCTAAACGCCCCATTGCTCCAGTCCATTTGAGACGGTAGGCCCAAAGAAAGGACCTGTCACCTGACATGAACATCACAATGTCCAGGATATTCTGTCTCCATGGTGACAGGATAGGAAGAGGAACATTGAGGTTGTCCACAGGAAGGGACAGTGCAGTCTCTTTTTGAGGGGTCTGTGCAGTAAAATCATGATACATGTTTTACCAGTCTTTTTTGCAAATGCTTTATGGGATGGGACAGCAGCATCAGTCAGTTACAGTGACACCAACACTATGCACACATAACCAGGAAGTGACTCAAATTTGAGTCCCCATCCCCCTTAATTAATATTATTTTTTTTTTCAGGACTGGACAGGACTAAAGTGCTGATCGACAATCCTTCTGATAATGTGTGGCACTACAGTCTAGAGCCACTGGTGTGATAAATAAATATGTTACCGGTTCAAGGGAGTCTAAGGCCCGCGTTACCTCAACCAACACAAAGTTCGACAGCATTAGTCCATAGTTCCGAGGTGCCCGCGCACCCCGATTTAGAGCCACTTTTATCCTCCATCACTTGCTGCCAGCAGAAGGTGTGTCACTCACTCGTCAGCCCAAATCAATCAGTTCACTATATATAAAGCGACCTTGGGTTTGAGAAAGGCGCTATATAAATTAAACGTATTATTATGTAATATATACATATAATCAGTTTATATATAATATTATTATAATATATATATATAATATATATTATTATATTATATAATTATAGTATATAATATATATATATATAATAAGTTTCATTTATATAGCGCCTTTCCCAATCCCATCTCAAATATACACACTGATATATATTAGAGGTGGAAAAGTCTAGCTTCAGAAAGGAAAAGTCCTACCACTACTGTGCCAAACACTCAAATAAACCAGCTGATTCTAATTAGCAAAACCAGCCAGGTAGATCAGGTACTTGGTGAGAGATTCAATACATGGTTGGACTTTGGTTGGAACGCATAGGGATTTAATAGGATTACCTACTTATGCAAACAGTTTATTGCATGTTATTTCTGGAGGGAGCTATATGCTGATAAACTCCCTCGTGCTCTCATCGTTTCATTTCCTTAGAATGGCAGACCTGGGTTGCCAATCCCCTTCAACATCTGTCAAAATAAGCCAAATGAAAAAAAATAACTGATCACTATATTTATAGGCCTACTGTCTCTACTAACTTATTTTTTTCTCTAAGTAAAGCAATTGCCATTAGGCCTATGCATCGCGATGAAACGAAAACTAATTGTTGTTGTCTAAACAGAGGATTTCCAACGAGACCTGGCAACAAATGATTTAGGCCTGGATAAGTTTCGTTTTCCATTCGTCACTACTATGGACAGCCGCCAGCTGTGCAGAAAGATCTCACAATGTAGCCTACCCTGACTGCTGTTTCTCTTGCATTCAGATGGTAGCCTAACTTTCCAATCTTCACCAAAAATGTCGGAAGCCGGTATCTTGAAAATAATTTGCGGCAATGGAGGAGCAATAGATTACGACAGACTCCTTGAACTTGCTTCCGGATTTCCAGATATAAACTGCTCTGAATTTGATTCACTTCTCGGAAATAAACAGTTTTTCCATCTCACGGAGAACGATGGTGTCAAACAAATACTTGCCAAAACAAACATGAAAATTTGCAGTGTGACAATGTGTCACAAGGTGTCGTCTAGCTGTACAAACCTTCATCTTTGTAAACTTTATCTTCATGGAGAATGCAAGGCAAGGTAAGATTGTTGATTTTTTAATCATGGATCATGTGCTATTTTATAACGCCAATTACCAACCATTTCGTTTTCAGTGCCATTTCACTTCCATTTCGTTTTCAGTAGCCATAGGTGTGTAGATTTGAACACAATCTAGTTTGTTTCTTAACGGGGCTTTTACTGCCTTAAACAGGGTTGCCAACTTTGGGTGTTTGGCTGGAGTGAGATTTTGTGAAGTCATAGTGCGTGTGGGTTAAATTTTTCCCTAAACCTAATTTTAAAAATGTACATTGTGTCCTGACGTTTTTGCTATGTACTATGTGTGTTTTTTTTTTTTTTTAAACCTAATAGAATGGAAAAGTTTCTTCAAAATGTACAATTAAATTATTGATTGCACTTGAAAACAAGACCAGTGTTTTAACCCCGTGGCATGGAAGGATTATGAGCCACTGGGCCCCTGGGCATGCACAGACATGAAAAGGGTCCCCCTGCCCAGCTGAAAAAGGTAGTAGCTCAGTAGAAAAAATTGAAAAATGATGACTTCTGGCAAGTTTTGTGGAAAGAAATGGACAGATTGAGACTTATGAATGTGTGTATGAGTGTACATATGTATCAGGGATGGAAATAGCCTAAAATATTTTTTTCCACCTAGGCCTACCATTGTGGCTGGTGGATTCCAAAGTCTACCAGCCACTAGAGATACAGTATGAACATTTGATGAAAAATCATGACCAAAATGATCACGGTTATTGGTATTATTGCAATATGATTAAAATGTGCTGACTTTTTTTCTAAACCTACCATCAATGTTGGACAGAACTCATAATTGGCCTGCACTTCATGCCCAGTATAACAAATCTAAAGGTCAACAGACTATAGTGTCATAAAAGTGGTGTGGCTCCTTTAAGACCCAATCCACTGGTGTGAGTTCTGGAGCCATCCAACTTTATCTAACTCTATACTATCCTACATCATCTGATTTTAATATTATGTCTAGGCTATATTTAACATTTAACATTTATTTTCTATTTGGCCTGTTATGAAATTATGCATTGACCAATATAAGCACACTTTTTTAAGACACTTAAATACATGCATGCTTAGCATTTTGTGAAAACAAATCATTATGGCTACATCGACTCTTAGCCATGAGCTGTATATCCTCTGATTTTAATATTTACACATATGTAGGTATTTAAGCACAGCTCAGTTTTAAGACACTTAAAGCCCAAAATTGGAGACCATATAGAAATTTGCTACCATTTCAAAACCGGATTACTCTGGAACGGCTTATTGTACAGGGGATTGCATTACACCTTTGTGTAAGGTCTGCTGTTTATTCTGGTTTACGGTTTGTCATGTGTGGAACGAAAAGTTTGTGAAATATTCCTCCTATATGAATTGAAATGAGCGCAGAGCTATAGTAGCCGCCCTAATATGATTATTTCTTGAAAGTTAATTTTCTCGCGAACCGTTTATCGCAGCAAATAGCCGCTATACCTTATAAAAGATGAGAAAAAGTTATTTCATGTGATGTCTGTGAGGCTACTTCGCGAGTAGTTCCTAGAGAAGAATGGGCGGCCACACTTTATGTCGGTCTGCCTCATGTCTAAATAGCAGCGTGTTCCGTGAAGGTGTCGCGGACCGGATTAAACAGTCAGCGAATCAACAATCAGAGAAAACTGCGCTGAGAACGTTGTAGGCTGATATTAGAACTACCTGCTGTTGGTCTAGACATATGTATGCCTTAAACTCGTATCCTGTCATTTAGAAACAATGCTGTGGTCTAGTCTAGTCATCAACAAAAAATGAACGGATTGCAAAAAAAAAGAATGGATTTGGCGTGACATTTCTTGAGTTGTGCGTGAGAGCGTGAGATTGGTGCTGAAAGCGTGAGTGTCACGCCAGATGCGTGAGAGTTGGCAACCCTGCTTAAATAGCCTATCCGATTTTGTTTACCACGCTCGGAGTTTAGTGCTGGGCTGGTAGGTGGCTATTTCCAACCTTTCTCACGGCACATCAACGGTTAGACCGAGAATTCTCGTCGCAAATCAAAATTCCACTGGAGCTCCAAGCGGATTTGTAGATGCAGCCTTAAAACACTGTTTGCAGCTCTTCGAGTCACGGTAAAGTCTAATTTTTGGTACATAGCTAATTTAGATACACTTATGGTGTGGGTGCTTGCGTTTCTTTTTGTATAGACATGAATATTAAGTGACACATCACATACACGTAAGAGGTTGGAAATACGGGAGGTTGGTAATAGATGACGTTACGCTATCATGAAAGAGAACAACATTTTCACATGCTATATCGTTACACAGACCCTGTCGTTACGGACACAATTTAAATTCGGCCCACAACGCCAACGTTCTCTCCAACCATCGGCTGCAGAAGCTCAGCAGAGCAGAGATCAGGCAGCTGCTTTTACAGAATGACAGCCCACATTCCCTTCTTCCACCGGTAAGTGGCTCTATCAAATGTTTCAGTTTTCAGTTCAATTCGGTTGCAACACCTTGATTTGCCATGCTTCCTCAAAAGTGTCTTCCCTGATAACAACTTAACCTCATTGCGCACGAGCCAGTCAGCTGATTGAGGAAGATTGCCACCATCTGAGGCTACCAAACTTCATAATCGCTGAACATATAGAGCTGATGTCAATGGTATAATTATGTGCTTTGGCCTTCATTCATTTTCACATGCACCCCTTGTACAGGTGTGTATCAGATACAACCAAGGCGATGGTGACTTCGGCAAGTGCGATGACCAGGACAACTGCACATACCTCCACATCTGCGAGGACTACATCCGTGGCACCTGCGACTCCGGAGACTGCGGCCGGTCCCACGACTTCTTCGAGCCCCACCCAATGACGACGCTGCGGAGGAGGGGTGTGCCCGACGATAAGGTGGGATCCATGCTCTCCGTCTACCAGAGGATCTTGGTACTCAGGGGCACGTTGGCGAAGGACTTGAAGCCCAATCCTGGTGCCAGGACCAGGGGCAGACGTGGCAAAGCTGGTAAAGGACATGCCACTGCCACCACTAACACAGAGGCGACCAAAGACGTAAGGAGTCGGGCACGGCCAGGTAAGTGCTGCAATCTGATCGGCAGTTGTAGTAAGTATATAATTAAGCAATAAGCCGTAGGTTACACTGATTCTACAACAGCTAAGGGGCATTGCTAGGCACGACGCGCTAGCGGAGTATGGGTTTGTGTATCACAAATTGCTTTGAGGCTATGGCTTGCTTTGGTGTGGGAGTGGGCACAAATGGCAAGCTTTACCTACAACAGTTATTTTAAAGCCATCTGCTCTTTTAAACAAAAACAGTACAGTATATTATAATGTATTATAGTGCTAAGTTG
Organism: Alosa pseudoharengus; assembly: GCF_046254945.1. NCBI lineage: Eukaryota > Metazoa > Chordata > Actinopteri > Clupeiformes > Clupeidae > Alosa > Alosa pseudoharengus. The sequence continues at coordinate 24,123,600 of NW_027468664.1, read as the reverse complement.
TTTAGATGGCAGTTATTGAGTCTCAGCCTCCAAAATCTGACTGTTGCCCTGTTTTCACAGAGATTAACGAAATTTGCCTCTTCTTCGTCAGAGCTGATTGCAAACAAGACAGTAAGTTCTTTGTGTTCTTCTCTACGTATGGGCACACGCATATCTTTGCTCCTTGTATGATTAATTGTTTTGGTGAATGTGATGTGAGTGTTGTAAATGTACTAAGAAGAGCTGTCTATGTTCGGATTCCCTAAATATTCAATTCAATTCAATTCCATTCAATTTTAAATAGCTCTCTATGGAGTGATTCAATAACTACATACAAACCCACACACACACAGACTAATAATACTGGGGAAACAGGAACTTTCATTGCATCTGATGTTCTTGTTTTATGTCTGGTCACCCAGAAACCTACAACCTAGTTAGTTAGTTAGTTAGATAGATAGTTAGTTAGTTACATAGTTCCTTAGTTAGTTTATTGTCCCCAGGGGGAAATTCAGTTTCACTCACTGCATATACACCTTCAAACATGACGTCTGAGTTCAACTAAAACAAGGGGGTAGGGGAACGTGTGGAAAGCGCACCACTTCTGGGAGGGTCTGAGGCTAATATGTGACCTACAGTAAGCTTTCCGTTGATCCCCATTCATTTTGGCATCACTTTCACATAATTTATTAATTTAGCACTGTTGTCCAAAGTGACTTACATATGTCAACTATATTACAAGGGATTACATTGTCCCTGGAGCAACTTGGGGTTAAGTGCCTTGGTCAAGGACACCACGGTGGAAGCCAGGAATTGAACCCACAACTTTTAGTCTACTGCACACTAGCCCTACCACCGTCCACATCAAATACCTTTACATCTGAAGCGATTTAAGCCTGCATGTGACCATTGTTTATTTCCAGACAAATACAAACTTGTATGACTGGCTCCATAACCTGTTATCCCACTTTATGGCCCCATAATAGACGTCTTTCTAAACCTACGCTAAAAATAATGTCATGACATTGTGACCGGAGAGGAGAGACCTTGTTGTCTCAATAAGAAGGTGGAAGGCAATCAGAGCCTATGGAAAGAAGCCACAGAGGAAAGCATCCGAAACTGCCACTATATTAGAACATATCACCTACCAAAAGCTGCACTCAAACTCTAAACACGTTCTCAGTTTTCTGAGCATGGCTACCAGATGAGTTAACTTGTTTCAGTCCATCGATCAATATCACTAGCTTGACGTAGCCATACTCAATTCTATTGATACTGCAATCAGACGTGATTATGGGGTGCGTTTCAACTGATGCAGGGAAAAAAATGGCTCAGCACACAATTGCATAGGCCTAACCAATCAGAACAACAAAATGGCCTATGGTGAATCCTGTAGGGAACATCCAAAATATCTTGCTTCTCGACAATTGCATTAATTGCTGTTTTGTGTTTTTTTTGTTGTTGTTATTTTTAAGTTATTGTGCTGTCATTATCTTGTACAACAGACACAATAGCGACATGTAAATGTTTTTTACATCTTTTTTACTTTTGTTGTTTAAACAAAATCCGCCGAAGCGTACTTATGTCACATGAATGACTAGGCGCCATTGCTCATCTATCTCATTGTGTAATGCTTGCCTGGACGATTTGATTAGTCAGCGAATTTGCATACGGGCAAAAAAGCTTTTCAATGGAGCATGTGTCAGACAGAATTTCCCGACCTCAAATTTTGTGGCCGAGGTTAAATTCGGGCTGTCCAGGCTACATCATCACATGTCTGTCTGCAAACTGTTCTTGAGGCTGCGCAGTACAAACGGATTACCCAGCAGGAAACTAATTCAAAGTGACTTAATTTCCCTCATTCAAGTCCTATGGTGTGGCTCTGTCCATTTCTTTTACTGTCTATGATAGCACCACATGGCATACAGTGTGGAGGATGTAGCACCACATGGCATACAGTGTGGAGGATACAGCACCACAGGGACATCACACACACACACGCACACACACACACGCACGCACACATACACACACACACACAGCACACAGCAAAGAGACATACTTTCTGCATTATTATGTTATCTTTTTCTGTCTGTTGCAGACAGGTGTTGGAGAGTCCACTCCAAAATGCCCTACCAGTGGCAGGTGAAGATGGGTAAATCCTGGACCGACCTGCCAAACAGTGAAGACATCGAGAGGGACTTTTGTAACCCGATCAACACTACTGCTCTGAGGTCCTGCCCCGTGATCTGTTTGGCTTGCTTTACACATTAGAGATACGTAATAGGACACTGGACACATAGTACTCTATATCTTCATAATATAATATTAGTTGATTGGCCTATGTTGTTGATTGGCTGTTGAGGGAAATGTCCAACCAATAGCACAAGGCGTTTATCTTCCCACATGCTGTATTTCTTCTCTGTGCGTTGTCTCCTGCAGTGAAAGTCGTTACAAAGTGCTAATGCAGTAGGTAAAACGGTCTTCCTGTACCTGTGTGTTGTCTCTTGTAGGGAGGGCGACCCTGTTAGTTTTGACACCATGACCTGCGGTCCGCATAAGGTGCGCCGGCTCTCCACCGCCTCATCCGTGGCCCAGCCAGACTTCATCCTCACCACCGAGTGGATCTGGTTCTGGGAGGATGAGTATGGGAAATGGATCCCATATGGCTCCATAGTAAGATTCACTCACTCACTCACTCACTCACTCACTCTTTGATGAACAAAAATGAACAGTGCAATTAGTTAGTTAAATCTGATATGGGGGGGGGGGGGGGGGGGGGGGGGCTCTGTTTCGCAACTGGCTGCAGTGGCCGTACAATATTTGGGTCCAAGTGCCCATGACGACTGGCCGCAATGTGCAACATCAAGTGACTAGCTGATATAAAAATGATGATGATAAAAAAAACTGCCTTTCAGGAAACCTAAGGTCACTATGCAACAGAAGAAATGAAAAACAATTATCAAACTGGAAAACAGTCAGTGTGTGTGTCACAGTCAATATGTGTGAAAGGGATTTCTCAATTTCAGCGATGGATTCATTGTTGTATTTTTTTTCTCAGTGATTTCCTGTCATACGTTTTTGTATAGAAGTAGTTCTTTTACTGAATGTTGATGCCTGTATTTTCTATTCAGTGTATGATATTGGAATATCAATGATTGTGATGGTCCTTTTATGATATTTCAATTGTACACAGAAAGAGATGCATAGGTTGTCCTCAATCTCCTCCAGTGATTTGGAAAAGCATTACCAGGACGACAACAAAGCAGTGGTTCTCTTTACAGCTGCTACAGAGCAGTATGAAGTCAGTTTCAAAGGTACGACGCCTACCGCATGTCTTAAATACCAAAGCATGGCAAAATAACACACAAGAAAGGAAAGAATTAAGTGTGCAGACTCCTTTTTTAAGTATATCTTGGCAGTAATTTGACCTGGGATGTGCAAAATAACTAACTATACCCACCGCATATCTTAAATACCAAACTAGCCTCTTAATGACCTCCTCTAACAACACCTACCACACCTCTTATACTAGACTGGCCTCTTAATGACCTCTTCTAACGACACCTACCGCATCACTTATACTAGACTGGCCTCTTAATGACCTCCTCTAACGACACCTAGCTTTTAGAAAAAGGCTGCAGAAGGGTGCACAGAGGTGACAAATCTGTGTTCCTCACATCTCTCTACAAAACTCCATTAGTGTGTGTGTGTGTGTGTGTGTGTGTGTGTGTGTGTGTGTGTGTGTCTGACATGACATGATTGTAATATTCCTAAATATTTTTAGTAACATTTCTAAACATTTTTAAATGCTTTCATTCTTACAGTTATGGAGCAGAAGAATATGAGCTCTGGCAAGACAAGACAAGTTAGAAGAAGACCTAAGTTCGTCTCTTCTTACGGTGTCCAAACGGCCAGAACCAGGTATTTCAATCATAGTAATTTTCCTTCTCATAATTATCCATTCTCAATTATTTGCAGTAGCATATATATATATATATATATATATATATATATTGGTGTCTTGTTATTTTAGAGACAGCTTAAGTAAGGGATAATGTAAAGAACGCCGGTCATTATTGGGAAAATAAGTCCCGACAGGGCGAACTGGACCCCGACGCGCAGCGCCCTGTCGGGACTTATTATGACCGCCGCGCAGCGAAGCGGCGGTCATATAGGTTTAGTCAGATTTTTTTTTTTTTTCTTTTTCGCATGTCCAAATTTCTGTCAATGATTCCCGGGACACTGAAAGACCGGGGTAGACGAAACTTGGTGGGCATGTAACCCCATATGGATAGCATGGAACCATCGTTTTTCGTTTTGATCTGTAGCCCCCCGCTGGACTGCACCCCCCGAAAGGAGGGTAGGGCAGACACAGTTTTCTGTGAATATCTCGAGAACCGTAAGGTTTAGGAGGACCTTTTTTTTTTTGTATGTTGATCTCAAGGGACCATGTCAACCCATTCCATAACCACTCATTTCATGTATAGCGCCACCTAGTTAAACACAAAAAAGTAAAAATGAGGTGTTGTAATCGCAGGTATCTGTGACCTAACATAGTCAAAACTGCACGAAATTGGAAGTGTAGGATCATTATGACACCCTCTGAATGCACGCCAAGTTTCGTGGAATTCCGTTCATGGGGGGCCACACAATAAATTAATTTATGTTACTATACACCAACTGGCCTGTAGGTGGCCGGAGACAGTTTTCTGTGAATATCTCGAGAACCGTAGGGCCTAGGAGGTCCACCTTTTTTTTGTATGTTGATCTCAAGGGGCCATGTCAACCCATCCCATTACCACTTATTTCATGTATAGCGCCACCTAGTTAAAAATTAAAAAGCAAAAATGTAGGTGTTTTCATCACAATATCTCTGGCTGACATGGTCAAAACTGCACGAAATTGAAAGTGTAGGATCATTATGACACCCTCCGAATGCATGCCAAGTTTTGTGTACTTTCGTTCATGGGGGGCCTTACAATAAAATAATTTATGTGTACATTTAGTGACGTACACCAACAAGGATTCCCGGGACACTGAAAGACCGGGGTACACAAAACTTGGTGGGCATGTACCCCCACATGGATAGCATGGAAACGTAATTTTTTGTTTTGATCTGTAGCCCCCCCGCTGGACTGGACCCCCCGAAAGGAGGGTAGGCCAGACACAGTTCTCTGTGAATATCTTGAGAACTGTAGGGCCTAGGATGACCATTTTTTCCGTATATTTGCCTCCAGGGGTCATGTTAACCCAGTTCATGTGCACACATGTGCACAAACAGATACACACACACACACACACATTCACAGTAATCATGACACATACTCACACAGTAGACATATGTACGCTTCCATGCACAGGCACATACGCAGGCACGCACACACACACACACACACACACACACACACACACACACACACACACACACACACACTCACACACACACACACACCCACACACATAACATAAACATAACACAAACAATCAAGAATTTCTCATAATTATGAACAGGCAAGATGGAGGTGGGGTTGTATAAAATGAATTTTACATGTGAAATCTATGAACTAATCATGTTTTGGTACTTGTTGTCTAGTAGATACCAGTGAGAATTGAGTGTGGATAATGCAATTTAGTGAGACAGTTAGAATCATATAGGCCTTTCAGCGTGATTTCTTTTTGTGGAAAAAATGTGCTGGACTGGGCGGCGGTCATATTTTGTACTGCTCTGCGGTACATCTAGTTTTCCCAATAATGACCGGCGTTCTATACATTATCCCGCTTTTATTATACGGCTCTTCACAATGCTAGTAGAACGCTCCATTGACTTGAATGGGATTTCCCAACGTTCTACGGTAAAATAAATTCATGTAATTACCGCTGCAAACATATAATTACCGCTGTCAATGGCAACAGGTTTTGTGCTTCTGATACGTCTTTCATATCACTACGCAATGACTGGAACTTCATTCAAACGTGAAAGCAGACGGTTGATCAGCCGTGTTCTAAAGAATGTTTGATTCAAGTTCAGCAGCGTGTGTTGTTGCAAACTATTTGTTTTTCAGCAAATGCCACGATGAATGGTAACAAATAGGCTAGGCTATGTAGGCTAAAGTCATATCGTGGGGAGTTTATTATTTCGTTTTGGCAAGTAGCCGTATAATAAGCGGGATAATGTATAGAACGCCGATAAGTCTCTTCAGGGCGTAACAAGACCCCTCCGCTGCGCGTCGGGGTCCAGTTCGCCCTGTCGGGACTTATTTTCCCAATAATGACTGGCGTTCTATACATTATCCCTTACATTACACGGCTACTTGCCAAAACGAAATAATAAACTCCCCACGATATGACTTTAGCCTACAAAGGCATTTGCTGAAACAATTGAATTGTTGGTGTCTTGTTATTTTAGAGACAGCTTAATAGGGACTAATGTGTTGGTGTGTTGTTATTAGCAAGAGAAGAGCTTAATAGGGACTAATGTGTTGGTGTCTTGTTATTACCAAGAGAAGAGCTTAATAGGGACTAATGTGTTGGTGTCTTGTTATTAGCAAGAGAAGACCTTAATAGGGACTAATGTGTTGGTGTCTTGTTATTTTAGAGACAGCTTCATAGGGACTAATGTGTTGGTGTCTTGTTATTAGCAAGAGAAGAGCTTAATAGGGACTAATGTGTTGGTGTCTTGTTGTTAGCAAGAGAAGAGCTTAATAGGGAGGGACTAATGTGTTGGTGTCTTGTTATTTTAGAGACAGCTTAATAGGGACTAATGTGTTGGTGTCTTGTTATTAGCAAGAGAAGAGCTTAATTGGGACTAATATGGTGATGTCTTGTTATTAGCAAGAGAAGAGCTTAATAGGGACTAATGTGTTGGTGTCTTGTTATTTTAGAGACCGCTTAATAGGGACTAATGTGTTGGTGTCTTGTTATTAGCAAGAGAAGAGCTTAATAGGGACTAATGTATTGGTGTCTTGTTATTAGCAAGAGAAGAGCTTAATAGGGACTAATGTATTGGTGTCTTGTTATTTTAGAGACAGCTTAATAGGGACTAATGTATTGGTGTCTTGTTATTAGCAAGAGAAGAGGCCCTGCATCATCACAACATGGTAGAGGTGTGCCAGGATACTGGGACAAGTCTGCCGTGCCTGAAACAGGATATAAGGTTTGCTCATATTTTTGTTCTTCTTTCTCGTTATCTGTAGCGATGGGAGAGGGAGCCCCCCCCCCCCCCATTGACTTCAAATCCGGGCCTACTGGGTAACTGCCCACTGATGCAGAGGACCAGGCTCATTGGTGTAGTAGGGCACCACAGTTGTACTGTTTGTAATACTTACTTAATCTAGTCAAAACAGCTGAGCTGTTGATCTTTCCCTTGACACTACAATGTGTTTGTTTGTGTGTGTGTGTGTGTGTGTGTGTGTGTTTGTGTCCATCCAGAGAGTAACTCTGCTAAGTACCGACCGGGACTACCTGAAGGTCCAGGAGCTGTTCAGAAAGACTCTGAGCGGTTTTGACATTGTCAGTGTTGAGAGGATCCAGAACAAAGAACTCTGGGAAGACTTTCAAACGTAAGCCACTTGCGATTCCACACACACACACACACACACACACACACACACACACACACACACACCACCTATGTGGTGTGATTTTATAAATTGCATCACCTAACTGCAGTCTAAATAGTAGTTCATGCACAAGAACTTTGTTTGTTGACAGACTTTGCAATTTGCCCGCCAAACAAATCAGAGCCCTATACTTCAGTCAAGTTCTTATACCCTTTCCCTGACAAGAGGTAACATCCTTTACCCTTTAAGTCTTGGTTAAGTATGTTGTGGCCATCCTCTCACTATCAACTGACTCATGCATAGGTGAACTGTATTACTCTGAAGACAAATGTCTCCTGTGATTGCTGAGATGTACAGTATATGTGCAGTTGTTCCTCAACCAATGTTTTTTTATTCAAAGTGACTTTGTTTGCTTTAGTGCATCTCATAGAATAGTACATGATAGTAAATAAAAGGACAAAATATGGCAATGCCATTGCCAAACCATGTCAAATGTTAACATAGCAAACAGAAGAAAATGTGATGGTCTACTGCAGGGGTGCCAAAGATACGGCCCGGGGGACAAATCCAGCCCGCCAGCAGGTTTCATACGGCCCTCCAGATGTTTTCAAGATATTCACATCCAATTGTTAGTGATGGGCAAATTAAGCTTTGGTGAACCACTAAACCACAGCAGTGTGAAGCTAGCAACACTAATGAAAAAATCCAATATGGCTGCCACATGTAGATTTTTCAACATAAAAGTCCTTACCCAAACCAGTATATGTAACCAAAAATATGGGTTTGCTAAGGACTTTTATGTTAAAAAAAAATGTATGTGTGGCGGCCATCTTTTTGCTTTTCAGCTAGTGTCGCTAGGTTCACATTGCTGTGGTTCAGTGGTTCACCAAAGCTTCATTTGCCCATCACTACCAATTGTTGTCGACTATGTGTGATAAGCAATATTTCTATGACCTGATCGATCTATTAAATATAGCACTGCAAACCATCCTCAGGAAGGAAGATGCAGGCCCCAGCTGTGGCGCAACTGGCTGGGGCACCTGCACCGTACACCGGCGACCCAGGTTGATTCCCGCCCCGTGGTCCTTTCCGGATCCCACCCTGACTCTCTCTCCCACTCGCTTCCTGTCATTCTCTACTGTCCTGTCACATTAAAGGCATAAAAAGCCCAAAAATATACTTTTAAAAAAAAAGGAAGGAAGATGCAGAAAAGCAAAAAAATGTTTTGCTGGATCAATATTACTATCATTTCAAAGTATCTGCGTTGGTTTTAGAAACCCTCTAAGAGCATATTGAAAGGGTCTATACCATACATGGGCAACATACGGCCCGCGGGCCACATACGGCCCGTGGGCTTTCCCTGACCGGCCCGCGTAAGGTCCGTGAAAGAACAATAGTCAAGAGCCTAGCATAGAGATAATGCATACAAATCAATATCGTTGTTTTTATTTTTGAAAGCGACTGCTAGCCTATTTGTACGCCCATACATCTGTGCGTGGATGCATACGACGTAAACACCCTCACTGATGTGCTGGTGAATAGAATGTATGCTTCTGCGTCGACACAATGCAGTTGCCTTTACGTCGGCGTAACCCTTTTAAAGTTTTGTGTCTCTTCTGTCTGCGTGGCTCACCACCGCAAAGGTTGTTAGAACGAACTCCTACTGCTGCTCGTTGGCGATACGAAGTGTTCATTTCAAAACGTTACTGGCAGATAGACAGTTTACAATCGGATAACCCCGTAATTGTAACCAAAATATGTCCGAGTTTATTTGCAAAGCTTATGTTAGCGAACTAGTATGATGCTACTACCCACAGGTTGCTTGAAGCAGCCGGCTCAACACACAGAGCGAGTTGACCAATCACAGTGTGCATAAAGTTAAAGCAAAAACATAGCCTACATTTTTAAAATAGTTTTCTTTGTGCATGTTGATTAACTAATGACAGCCTACTATTGTCTGCTCCACATTTTCGTAGTCTAATTCTGCATAGAGTTAATTTAATGATGGTAATGATTTAATGAGGAAATATTGCTGAGTGTTGATGAAATGGTGGCACAGGCCTAGGTTGTACTGACTCCTTCACATTTTCATGACCTAGCCTAATTATATAGATATTGTAGTACTTTTTTATATCAGTCTTTGAAAACTGAAAAAAATGTCAATGTCAAAAAATTATTTTCGAGAATGAGGATTAAATACTGGACATAGATTAAATATTGCTGTTTTTCCATTGTCTCCCTCACATTTTCATCTGTTCTTACGACTTAACAAAATCATATGATTTACTTAATGTTATACAAGAACAGAATAGAATTGAACAGAATTGAGTTCAGACTTGAGTTCGGTATTTTGGGTCCGGCCCTCCTCAACAGTCCCAGTTTGTCATGTGGCCCCTTGGGGAAATTAGTTGCCCACCCCTGGTCTATACTCTACACTAAGGGGGGAATTCTCACATTTACGTAAGGGTGCATACTGTAAGTTAAAAAAAGAGAGACTTACATGGAAGGTAGAGTACTTCAAGTAAGATAGAGCAGTATATGACGGTACACAATAAACCTTGATGCCTTGCTCAGGGGCACTTCATCCCCCCCACCCACATTTTTCCCACCAGTTAGGGATCAAACCAGCCACCCTTTGGTCACAAGTCTGATTCCCTAACCAGTAGGCCACGGATGGATTGAATTAAAGGCATAAACAAAAAACAAACTTTCCTCCAACACCACCTGTGGTGTGCAGTGGCAACCAATTATTCCCTGATGAATTCCCAAAGAGGATTGTGAGGGGCCGAGGCGACCACCCCACGTTTAGGGAGGTGCACCACTGGATTAGGTCGTGTTGAGGAAAGGCAGGAGACCGCAGTTTCATACAAAAATAAAATATTTATTTAGTCCACAAACAAGGAGGAAGCACAGCAGGAATCCAGACATAAAAATCCAGGGATCTTCAGTATGTATCTTCAAGTGAACATTTGAACTCGCCATTAAACTAGGCAACAATCACAGACTTTCTAGGCGACCTTGCATAACTTTGGACCATACTTTATCCCCTTGCCTCACAGCAAGCAAGGTTAACATTATAAACTTCAATTTACTTTCTAACTCTAAACTTCCCTGAGTCCCTGGATCTCCAGCTCTTCCTTCTGTCTTCCGTTGTCTCCCGTCTATTGTGTGTCTCTCCCATGTGAAATAAGCAGGGGGTCAAGAGCGTGCAGATTAGCTTCGGCATGTTAGCATACGCCATTTTCAAATATGCCGCTGCATGGAGCATTTGGAACCAGCTCCATGCACGAAAATCCGTGTTGGGCACGAGCTCTCATGCGCGTACATGTTGGTGGGCGGGTACCTATCCGGCGGCTACAGCCAAACGTTATTCAGTGCGTATTTCTTGAGGATCCTATTAGAAGACGTGCATATTATGGTTGTTTATCCATCATATGACAAATAAACCAATAAATTAAATTGTATTGATCTTGTTTCGTTGTTGTTTGTCCCGAACAAACATAGCCTAAACATGATTAAAGACAATAAATTACACAACAGCGGCATAAAGACCTTGTCTCGTTACACCATGGGTAGCACTAGGCTACTACATTTAAACACAATTATTGCCGCGAGGCATTCCAGCCTACGAATTTAATAAAAAGTAAACCATGCATAATTAAAAAAAAAAAAAATTCAATTTAGGCTACTTCGCTATGCAATAAGGTTTCTATTAGAGCATAGCGCACGTTCAATGAATGAAGGAAAGGCCTTGTCTCGCAATAAACAGCTGGAAATTCCAACACTTTTTCAACTACACAAAACTTTACAGTGATCATCAAATACCCTCTAGATTTAAATGCCCATCAGTCTTAACATTTAACTATATAATAAAAGTCAAAAAGTAAATTAAATCCCATACCAAAACCGAAAATCATCTGCGTTTGATAGCCTGGTATGCCGCTCCAAACAAAACGCATGTCTCACAATAACGTACAATGTAAGAAATAAAGGTCTGCCTCGAATAAGCCTACCTCAAATAAATACCTGTGCTTTGTAGCCTAAGTAAATAGCAGACCCTGGACATAATTTAGGATTTACGGAAAGTATGCAATCATACGATGTTGGACGCCTGGCGATGCTCTGGCCGTCTACCGTGCCTCTGACACCGCTGCTTCATTTGGATGGTAACTCCACAGGTGAGCGCGAAGATTGGATGTCGTGGATGCGTAAGTAAACTGTTTTTTGCTGAGTCCGCAGACAACATTCTCTTTAACCGTTACTTTACCATCTGCGGTGTAGCCTACAACTCAAAGTAAAGACACCACATTTTAGATGAGTTGGGGACGTAATTGTCCGCTCAGGCTGACCGTTCTGTGTGTTATCTTCAATACTATCTTCAATAATATTGAATATCTTCAATATTATTTTCAAAACAGGGTGGCTATTGAGGGTTCTGGCTCCAGTCATTATTGTGGCTACTGGCTATTATTGGCTAGATTTGGTCATGGGCCAACGCTAGAATACGTTTAGAGCACCCGCTATGAGATGGCAAACAATAAAATTAAAACAAAAAACTAATCATAGACTGTAAAAATGCGCTACACTTGGCACTAAAAACCGAATAGTTTATTTATAGTTCGACTACGGATATTTCACGTCATGTTCGAATGCATATTTGCAGCAGGACAGCAGGCAGACTAGGGCTGTCACTTTTGTGAAAAAATCCTGTTCGATTTTTGAGACATAAGTGTTCATTGAATCGATTGTAAAATCGATTTTTCATGTCTAAAGACGTTTCCATTTTCAACGCAAATATAGGCCAATTCACAAACAACTAAAAGGCATTAGGACGAACGTAAAGAAGGCGCTTGTAGACGCAAGCCAGCAATATTTCTGATGATTTATTGGCATGAAGTTTCGTGCCTGCAGTACTGCTGCAGGCTTCAACGTCTGTGTCTGTGTTTACGATTAGAAATTTCAAACAAATTTCGCCTAAGTAGAACTCGTTTGCACAGTTTGCATAGCCTACCGCTTTTGTTCTTCTCCATAGTTTGATATACCAAAAATCCGAAGTACTTCCACATCGAACTCCTCCTATCACTCGTCTCTCTCATGTCGCACAGGTTGATCGCGTTGTCCTCCATTTTTTGGCAAAACACGAGCAGCACAGCAGCTGATTGAAACAGCTGTTTCCGGTGCGTAAAAATGGTGGGAATTTTCTTTTTAGCTTTCGCAATGCTTACTGCACTTCGGAATTATTTTATATTCTTATATTCTTGTTTGTGAATTTTGTTACATCTATCCTTTTTATTTGTTTAATTCGTTTAAAATTAATAGTGTACATATTTGGTTAAAATCGATTCCTTATTTTAGTTTTCGAAACTTGTGTTGTTTGGTCCAATCGATTGTGCAATCGATTTTCGAACGTAAAGTGACAGCCCTAAGGCAGACCGCTCTTAGTTAGAGCCGCTGTGTTATCCAATGAAATTAAGTTGCGCTTCAGGGAGACTCCACTCGGACGCCATGCGCGTTCCCGAGCAACTTTTACTTCTTCTTGTTATAAGGGAAGGACTTTATGTGCATTATCGCCACCCTCTTACTGGAGGACGACTCTCTTTTTACAGAATATCCAATAAAAATCGACGTTGGTCCATGCGTCATTTCCAGCTTTGTAACTTGGCGCATGGTCAGAGCCGACTGGCGCTGGATCCGAACCCCAGTGTTCAATATGGCGTTGACTATGAATTGGCCGGATTTACTAGCCTAGCCTCCACCATTCATTTGTATGGAGGGCGGGACTTAGTCACTCTCTCCAGTTATATATAATACCTCCATGGAAATAAGCCTGCCTTTAAATAGGCTAGGCAATTACCCAATTAGGTCTGGGCTAAACCATTATAGGGAATGCGGGGGTGGTGGTGGTCTGTACCATTAACCCAATCACAGTTAAAATCAACACCTTAATACAGACACATATGAAATAAACAGCCATAAACCTGGAATTGAGTGCAGGTGAGTGTTTGGCTGCAGTCCATGGAAGTGTGGCACAAGGCAGTTTTTCAAAAGTTCAAAAGGGAAAAGGAGAGGACTCCTTTTTCACAAGGATATATACTATGATTGGGCCTAAAGTTTTGGCACAGTGTGAGCTATCGTATCACACACAGTTGATTTTTGTTTTTGTCTTATGGTTTGTTTGTTAATTTGTTTGTCTTTATTGTATGTTTTGTCTGCAGGAAACGAGATCGGATGAAGAAAGCCAATCAGGACAAAAAGTACGCCGATGGGGAACGTCTGCTCTTTCATGGCACAAACTCTCAGTACATTGATGCTATCTGCTTCCAGAATTTTGACTGGAGGAAGTGTGGTGCCAATGGAACAGTTTACGGAGAAGGTGAGCGCTGAAGATGGAATTCTTTGCTATAAAGCATGTCGTATAGTAGTTTAATTAATTAACTTTGCTATAAAGCATGTCGTATAGTAGTTTAATTCATTAACATTGCTTCAAAGCAGTTCGTATAGTAGTTTAATTAACTAACTTGCCTAAATCAACTTGCCTCTCTTTTTCCAAAAAATATCATATCAAAATGATTGTTCTGTGATCACTTTGGTTTCATTCATTTTTAGTGTGTAATTGTCTCAATTCAATCTATAAAAAAAACATTACTGCCAGATGTTCTGATGGGTATTCCTTTTGTGATAATTCCTAGGATGTTACTTTGCCCGGGATGCCTCCTACTCCAACAACTACACCTCTGGCCATGGCAAGCGCTCCATGTTTGTGTGCCGTGTACTCGTAGGCTGCTACACCCGAGGACAGTCTCAGTATCGCCTACCACCCTCCAGGGATGGAGGCCTCATTCTGTACGACAGCTGCGTGAATGACGTGCGCGACCCTTCTATCTTCGTGGTCTTTGACAAGCAGCAGGTGTACCCCGAGTTCCTCATCACCTACACTGAGCACGTCTATTGTCCGCCAGTGACTCTGGATTCTTCTTCCGATTCTGATTCTGATTTTACTTTGTTTTCTCCCGTCAAGACGACTGTGACCTCCACAGAGTCTTTCTACAATTCCTCACACTACGGCTCCACTGTGCTCACGAGCATAACCAGTGCACCGCAGCTCGTAACAATCGTGGCCTCGCATTCATCTGTGTCACCGTCGCCTGCCAGTCTGACCACAGGACAAAAGGTCCACTCTTCCAGCGGCAGAGTTTCCGTTCAGCTCTCTAGCACCGACGCATTGGCTCCGACTGTGGGTGCTTCTAGTCCGTTTTCTGTCTCGACAACACCCACCAAGCCGTCGACAGGGTCTCCCCAAAGCTCTGCCACAACACCCGTTACTCACTATTCGCCATTCAGGTCTTCACATCTGGATCCAGCCCAGGCTTCTGCCGTGTCCACAACACCCTCAGCTCCTGTTACGTCCGCATTGAGATCCGTATCCACAACACCCTCAGCTCCTGTTACGTCCGCATTGAGATCCGTATCCACAACACCCTCAGCTCCTGTTCTGTCCACATCGAGATCCACGTCCACTTCTTCCAAGCAGCCAACTAATCCTTTACAAGCAGCCCAAACAAGTAAGAGGGACTTCTTCAGTGATGACGGGGGATGGGAGTACGTAGATTCATCAAACATCACCAAATCTAAGAGTGCATCAACAGGCCTCTTTGATCTACA
Organism: Alosa pseudoharengus; assembly: GCF_046254945.1. Lineage (NCBI taxonomy): Eukaryota > Metazoa > Chordata > Actinopteri > Clupeiformes > Clupeidae > Alosa > Alosa pseudoharengus. Next base: position 24,108,397 of record NW_027468664.1, on the reverse strand, counting down.
AACATCCAGCAGTTCCACACTAACTCCCCATCGGTCGGATCCCAGACCAGCGTCCAGGCGATCGCTGTACTCGTCCCCAGACGCGTCTCTGATCAGCTCCTCTGTGAGGTCCGCCGCCACAACGGCATCGACTCCTGTGAGGTCCCGCGCCGCGGCAACATCAGCGAATGCAAGGAGGGTATCTCCTCCATATCTGTCCACCTCAACGTCCTCTTACACCCGACAAGTGCCTCGTCCACAAAGCCAAGACATCTATTATGTTCCCACTCCTAGGAGACAGAGTAATGAACCAAAGAAGAAAGAAGAATGCATCTTGCTTTGATCTCATTGTCTTTCTGCCCATTATTTTATGATTTTGCTCAGATTTCTGTTTTTAATGGTTAAAACAAATTGTCCCACTTGTACTACTGCAATAATTAGCTTCTCTCTGCTACGTCTCACTACACTTTAGTAGTTCTTGTTGGATTGTAATGATTACAATTAACAACACTAGTGTTCATTTAGAATGTTCAATATTATGGTGTCTGTGATGGACATCAGAGCATCAGAGCTGTAGCTCAGGGCCTCTGTTTGCCAGTGTCTTGGCATGTGGATATAATTTAAAGATTAAATGTGATTTTGTGCAATATTTCCAGTGGTTGGTTATGGTTTTCACAATTTGTTTAACTCAATCATTGCACTTAACAAAAAAAGAATGTAATTCCTAATAAATTATGTAATCCAGCCACTGATTCAGTGTTCCAATGTTTGCCAGCATTTGGAAGATGAGTTGTTTCAATTGAGAGGGATATCTATGGCCTGAAAGTAATATGCAAAAAATAAAATAAAAAATTACTAGACACTAGATGTCACATGTGGTGGAATTAAACTGTGAGTGTTTGAATACAACATCTAGTGTGTGGACACTATCTGAACAGGCAATATGTTAGAAAAATACTAAATATGCTGCTCAAAGGAGGTATAGTGCAGGGCGATATGTAGCAAAAAAAGGTGTTTTGGAACATTCGTATATACATACATTTTCTAATAAAATTGAATGACTTAGGTAATAAATATGACCATGGGTGACATGAGATGTCATGATTATCAACCAGTGATGGGTGTAACCACCATTATGCTATTTATTGGCATACCCGGAAAAACACATTGACTGATTTAAAAGTTTCCTTCACATAACCTAATAATCATTTGAATTAAAGTAATGTTCTGCACTCACCCCAATAGATTAGAGTAGATTAGATTCAACTTTATTGTCATTGCAGAGTACAAGTATGAAGACAACGAAATGTGGTTTGCGTCTAACCAGAAGTGCAAAAAAGGAGAAAAGTGCAATGTGATATACAAAGTATAGACAGGTGGTGCATAGACAATCGAAATCAAGAAATATAGTGCAGTGTAGACAGTAGTATACAGTTGATTTATATAAAGTAGAGAGGTTTAGAGTAATATAAATATGTGCAGTGTATTAGCAGTTACCTTATAAGAGCAGAATAAATATGGCTATGTAATGTGAACAATGTATGAACAACATACATTGGGGGGGGGGGGGTCTGCCTCCTTGTTGTCCCTGTCAAGGTTGCCATGGTCGTGGACACCTCAACAGGCACAGGCAAGGAGGCATTGGACAGGGGTGGGTGGGGGGGGGGGGCTTAGTTGGTTGGTTGTCACTGGGATGGAGAGCTAGACTTCAGCTGCAGGAAAGAAGCTTCCTCTGAACTTGCTGTGCGCCTTATGCAAGCATCGCTTGCCCTGGATGGCCTCAATGGAGGGGAGTGAGGAATGCGTTGGGCAGTTTTCACCACCCTCTGCAGTGCTTTTCGGTTGTGGGCAGAGCAGTTGCCATACCAAACTGTGACACAGTTGGTAAGGATACGCTTGATGGTGCAGGGGTAGAAGTTCACCAGGATCTGAGGAGGCCGGTGGACCTTCTTTAGCCTCCTCAGATAGAAGAGATGCTGGTATCCTTCTTGATCAGGGTAGAGGTGTTGAGGGTCCAAGAGATGTGGACACCCAGAAATCTGAAGCTGGTGATACACTCCACTTCAGTCCCATTGATGAGAATGGGTGTGTGTGCTAGCTTTAGACTTCCTGAAGTCCACAATGAACTCTTTGGTTTTCAATAATTCTGTTAACAGGACTTGCAGGAAATTGTGGGAACATATTGATGGTAATTTTGATACCATAGATTTAATAGAGACCCAGTCAGACCAATAGTATGAAAAATCAGGAACAGAGTTTATTTACAATGATGCGCATCAAGGGAGAGACAGCATAACTTCACCTAAAGATCCATCTGCTGCTCTCACTAGACAAGGAAATAGTTAGGGTTTAAGTATCCTTCCAGGCTGACGGGAGATGGCGTTGGTCATCCCATCTCACGTGGACTACACTGAATCAGACCCTGATTAGTGGCAGCCTGGCAATCCGGAGCAGATAGCTACTGACGCAGCCATGCAGAACAGTGAAACACTGCGAAGTCATAATATCCCTGCTTATCTCTAAACACAGTCACACAGAGATATACACAGGGACAGTACAGATATCATACAGTCATTACATATAATCATACTTTTAGTATCAAAGTGACCTACTAATGAGAACTGCAGAACATTAAACCACATATTGGAATATTGGACATAATGCAGAACATTAAACCATATATTGGAATATTGGACATAATGTTCTATTCCACTTTCTCTCAATATGAATTTGTTGATTATATGCAAGCCTAATGCTGCCCACTACAGCTAAGTCTGCCTTCATCCATGAATTGTGACTGGTTTCAGAAACAGCATCCTCTGAACAATCTACAGAGAGTAGCTCAGTGCAATTAACACACACATTGGATAGCATCTTAATAGATGGCATGGCTGTTGTGCAGGAGATGGTTGTCAGGAAAAGTGAAATAAACTGTTGCCAAGATCTGGCAGAATGCTTCTTTGAAAATGTTGAAAGTAAGGCACGAGGCTACAATGATATATACTTATTATTTAACAACTATACCAGGGATGGGCAAACTACGGCCCGCGGGCCGAATCCGGCCCGCCAAGCACTTTCATCCGGCCCGCCGAGCATTTCATTTAGGCTAGTTATCAGGCTGCTCGCTATTTTTTTCCTGCGATAGACGTTGGTTAGCTTTACTGCAAACTGCTTTTCACTCTCCTTAGATAACGTTTACAATGTCAATGTCAAAACATCATGTTAAATAGAGATAACATCATGTTAAACTAATTTAACTCTTAGTTATCTCCTTTGCAGCAGATCTAACGTGAACATATGCAATCCATTTAATTGGGAAAGCGTCTGCACTCACGAGAGGGAGAGAGAGCCGCAGGTTCCAGCTGGCTTGTGATTGTTGATAATTGATATCTCCTCCTTATAAGAAAGTTTTAAAAGGAAATCATGAAGGCAACAGTAGTTCCCACTACTGACCATTTAAAAACTGTGAGAGGGCCCAGCCGTAGGTACAGCACTAGCCATAGTGGAGCAGGCAGAAGATCATTGAGAAATAAACGTGAATTAAAGCGACTGTCTTAAAGCGATAGTGTACAATTTATACATTTGTTTAACAGCATAAAATTAGCAGTATTTTTAAAACAAATTAGCACTATTTAAAAAAAAATACTTTTCATACTAAATTATAGGCTATAAAAAATGTATTTTTTTAGGCGTGTGTCGTGGGGGGGAGGGGGGGGGGGGGGGGGGGTTGTGTGGCCCGCCGGCCAATTTTCAAAACCCAATGTGGCCCTTGAGCCAAAAAGTTTGCCCACCCCTGAACTATACCATCACAAACTCCATGAAAGACAGGACGAGACAGGTCCATACAATGGGAAAAGCACATGATAAGGGATACAAAATACAAAAGACTCTACACCAATCAAAGACTTTAAAGCTTTCCTGGGATCGAAGGAAACCAAAGCCAACCTCATCCTCTACCTTGGTCATAAAGCTGTTGAACTATGTAAACTGCCAGTCACAGTTCACACACACAAAGGTGGCAGTAGCAGTAAGTCATTTTGGCAAAACCCCATATATCTACATGTCACACAGATGTCTTGGTGCTTGCCCTTCGCAGGGTACCAGACATCAACAAAGACAGTCTCATTATCATGGGCACTGGAGAACGTCGACAAAAGATACAGCCTAGAAATCTTCAAATGCAAATGTAATTTGCAGTCAGGGTAGTCTAGCAACTCTCTGTTGGCTTGTGAGGTGGAAAAACCAAACTTCGCTCAGGGCAATCACATCGTGTATAGAGACGGTGGACCTATCGGGTATCCTATTGTATCCTATCCTATCAGGAAATTGAAAGTCAACCGTTTGTCCCGCCATTTACCGTTTATCTCGTGGGAAAGGAAAGGTTTCTGTTTCAAGTCAATCAAGTCATGATGGTGTCATTAACACACTTTGTAGGCTTGTGGTAGGTCCTCATCCATCTCCAGACGTGTTAGCTGGATGTGAGAAATTTGTGTCAGCTCCTCAAAACATGTTTTTCAAACAGCTAAAGCCCTTCGGTGGAACATGTTTAAAACTCTAAAACCCAACCAGGGAGTGGAAAAACTCGGGAACTAGGGAAATCCCATCCCTATGATTGCCCTACCATCGCCTATTGCTGTCCCCATGCTCGGATTTATGCCCGCGCAGCCTAGCGACCCACTATTTGCCCGATGACAACTCCTAATTCCTATGGGCAAATCATCCCCTACACTGGACTATTTGAACCTAACACTAAATAGGATTCATTCATTATCATACTGGTTATGTAACCATCCAACCACTTTGTAACATATACCTCAGGTGGCTCTAAATACCATGTTCTATTCTCTGTATATAGACCTTACTGTCCTGTAACTGACCCCAGGCAGATGGGTCAGGCCCTTGAGTCGTGGATCTGCTTGAGGTTTCATCCTATATGTTTCTCCCATTCTTGGGAGTTTTTCCTCGCCCCTGTTACTCATGGGCTCTGTCTGAATGTTTAAAGGACAATTCCGGCGCAAAATGAACCTAGGGGTTAATAACACATGTGTACCGAGTTCGACCGTTCGCTGGGATTTGTTTTCATGCTAGTCGAATGTGACCAGTTTTATTGCAAACCGCTTATTAGCGTTAACGCTAGCCTTCGGGGCACACGTACAGAGAAAGAAATCGCTATTTCTATACCATTAACAAGGCTCAAAATAGCCCCACACTTACACAGTAGCATAATGAGGGTCTCTACATGTAAACCGAAGCATTGAGAACTTTGTAAGTGTACAGGCAGTTTATTAAAAAGAAACACATTACCGTTGACGTCTGGTTCACATACAGGCAGGCGCCTTGGTTACAACTGGGATGTGAAGTGAATCTCGGGTGAAACGTTGTTGCAGAAGGACTGTGCAAAAGAGAAGCACTGAACGCAACAGGAGACATAAGAGATGGCAGGTTATTTGAACGAATTTGAAGACATCAAGGATGAACCCTTATTGGACGTCCTTATCTTTTCGAGTCCGAATACCAACGAAGAGCTGCGGGAGCTCCGTGAAAGGGCTATGAGAGAGAGAGCTAGAAGCTGTAGTCAATACCACACACAGGCGGCGGCGATCCATAGGCTACCAGAGGGACATGGATCCACTAAGTAAGTAGCCTACACTACACAAGTTATGTTACATCGGAGCTATTATTTCTGATAGGCCTATATTGAGCAAATTACGTTTGATTTTAGTTCACATCGCCTGCCTGTATATGTGAACCAGACGTGAACGGTAATGTGTTTCTTTTTAATAAACTGCCTGTACACTTACAAAGTTCTCAATGCTTCGGTTTACATGTAGAGACCCTCATTATGCTACTGTGTAAGTGTGGTGCTATTTTGAGCCTTGTTAGTGGTATAGAAATAGTGATTTATTTCTACTGTACGTGTGCCCCGAAGGCTAGCGTTAACCGCTAATAAGCGGTTTGCAATAAAACTGGTCACATTCGACTAGCATGAAAACAAATCCCAGCGAACGGTCGAACTCGGTACACATGTGTTATTAACCCCTAGGTTCATTTTGCGCCGGAATTGTCCTTTAACACTCTGTAAAGCGCCATGAGACATGTGTAATGTTTTGAAACTGAAATCAGGGTCGGACTGGGAGCAAAATTCGGCCCTGGCAATTTTCTCCTGGACCGGCCCACCACTGGACCGAAAACCCCCCCCCCCCCCCCCCACACACACACACACACACACAAAAAAAATCCCCCCCATAAATAACAAACACACAGTATTATGCTGTAGCAACACTTCATAAACTGAACCCAAACATTTAGATTTGGACCTATAGCCTAATCACAATAACACGGGGGTCCGGGGGTGTCTCTCCGGGATAAAAAAAAAAAATTATGGTTGCTAATCACACCGTTTTAAAGTGATTTGAAATTGAGAGGGACAGGATTCAGGGATAGGCTACTAAAGACAGGCTCATCTTCTGTCTGTCTCACGTCATCATGTTACCCCATGCATTAAACCACATGTCACTGCTTGGCTAAATGAAAAATGTAAGCTACTGAACATGGACATCGTCAGTTGACAGAAATTACGTTTTGTGCCAACATGTTGTAGAAACACAAACACAGCCTTTATTTGGTGCAAATCTTCTCCTTTACTTTGGTTATAGTCCGCGATTCACATTAACTGTAGGCTATCACCACAAGTGTAAACGTTTTTGCCCTAGTTTGTGTGCCGTCATCACATTTTGAAATACCTTCGTTACTAACCTACCAGTTGATAGCCTACTTTTTACCTGCATCGACTCGCGATTGATTGTGCATCTAATGTAACACTCGGTGGAGAGACCACTTTCCAAGTTTCACTTTCATTGTGAGCTAAAAGGATAGGCCTACTATATGGGAAATACTTTGAAGTTCCTTTTGAGTAGTATCAGCTCCAAAAATGAATGGGTTTTCTTTAACCTGCGCTACACTTTTCCACCAAGTTGTGCGAAAATTGTAGGCTACCCGTAGTTTTTTTTATGTTGACAGAACCGCACTACGTAGGTGCAGTAGGCCTAGCCTAAATGAGCTCTTGGTAGCGCGTGCAACTAACGTCTATAAAACAATACATTTATGGAATAAAACTAGACCTATGATTGCTGTTTACGGTTAAACGGCAATAATGTTAACACCCGCCAGCGGAGGGCACTTATACAGCCTAGGCTACCATGCACTCGAACTAGCGGCTGCTTGGACAAATCCACTTGAGGGGTGGGGCAGGGGGGCGCGATCGTAACACACACTGAACCTGTCATTAAGAGGCCAAAATTATTGACCTGTCACCCCCCAAGCCAAATGGATGCAACTGCATTTATAGGCTAGTTAATACGGAAGCGTATTGCATTCATGACAAATAAAATAAAAATGCACCCTGTTTGTCTGAATTAATGACTTGGCACATCCTGTTTTTCTGAATTGTTGAGTTAACTATCTCATCAATACAGAAAAACAGCCCTTTTTCTCTGAATTAACAAGTTATTCTGATTTTCTGAATTAACGAGAAAATTATCTCGTTAATTCAGAAAAACAGAGCTGTGACTTGCATGAGATAAGCTTATAGATACCTGGACTAGGTGTTTTAATGTTTGTTTTAGGTGTTTGGTTTGGCCCTCCGCAGCAAACTGAAAAAGTCCGATTTAACTTGGGTTTTATTAAAGAATGTCTGTGGAGATGCATAAATATAGAACACTGCTAGATTCTAAATCACATTCAGTATTTTGCGTTTTAGCTAGCAGCTAGCAGTAGCTAGTTATAGGGATGTTGGCTGTGATGCCTAGCCTACAATGCAGCCTGCATAGGCTACCGATCATTTTGATCATCACCTCTGTTGCTGTTTGCTTGGCCGTCTTTACAACTGTTTTTCTGAATTAACGAGATAATTTTCTCGTTAATTCAGAAAATCAGAATAACTCGTTAATTCAGAGAAACAGGGCTGTTTTTCTGTATTGATGAGATAGTTAACTGAACAATTCAGAAAAACAGGATGTGCTAAGTCATTAATTCAGACAAACAGGGTGCATTTTTATTTAATTGCATGACTGCAATACGCTTCCGTACAAATAGGCTAAATAACTTAAAAAAAAAAAAAAAAAATCCCGGACGTCACCGGCCCACATGTGGACCGGCCCACCGGGCATTTGCCCGGTTGTAGCCTACAGATTACCAGTCCGAGCCTGACTGAAATTAAATTGAAATTCTGAGAGCACACAGGCAAGCAAATGTTTGGGCACAAGATACAGTGCCTGCTCCAAAGATTCTTGACTCACTATCACTGGGATGGAGACAAATTGTTGATGGGCAATGGGCTCCTGTTCTGTCAAAACTTCCACCAGCACCGCAGTATAAGGTGTTCATGCAAGAGTAACAACTTACCATTCACGCAACTTTGCAGGTGTGAAGGCTCTGAGGAGATGTACACCAATATTAAAAAGACAGTGACAGTGGTGAGGATAAATACTTGAGTGACAATGACAATGTTTTGTTGAACTCTTCAATAATGAAACAAGATGCAGATTTTTTTCTCTTTTTTTCATTTTTTCCATTTTTTCTCCAAATTTTTTGGCAAATGATGCAATACATCTTTTGAAAATAGTCTGTATCTCACATGTCTACCTTATTAGGTGTATATTTATCAAAAAGTTGACCACTTTAAGCCTTTATATTATTTTTCCGCATATATTGTCCGCCATCTTGAATTTTGGCACTGAAAATGAAGAAAAAAATTGGAAACAGGTTGTTTTGTATTCAATAGGTTCTAGCAAGTAAAAAAACACCAATTGCAAAAATCTATATGAATCGTTCCTAAAATAACACAATTCCCCATACTAGTAGTTAATGAGATAAATTCAACATAGATTTTCACCCATTTCTCTTGTCTATACTGTAGTTTCCTAAATTTTCCCAAATCCCTTTTGGTAATCTACTTTAATTTCTCCGAGCACACTTCAGTTTAATTTTCCACTATTGAATTTGGGGGAGTTTAAAACAGACTTTCTATAGTAAAGTCATTGTAGGACATGTATTGTCTATTGTCTACGTACTTTCCCTAATCCCTTATGAGTGTAGTAGTATAGCCTACTGACTTCCACCAAGTACAGTTAAGTTTCATTTGTCAAGTTTCATTTCCCGTCTAGTGACCCGGTGTATATTTTATGATGAGCAAAGTCCCGTGTTACGTAGTGCCACACAGGCCCTACCCTGACAGCTGTGCAGCAGACCCACAGAGGGACTCACAGCTGTCTACCATGCAGGCCGCAGCGCTCGTGTATAAGGTGACGTGTGCCCAGACTGGGCGATCGGACCTCGGTCAGCTGACGGACGATCTATCTGGTCAGATCCAGAGAAATGAGCTGGACCAAATTCTGGGGAATAAGCAGCTGTTTGTTATTTGCAGTCTGGATGGAAAGAAAACAGTCATCGCCAAGACACAGCTAAGGCTATGCAGGGCCCGGGATTGCACTGGCTGTTCAAATATACACCTGTGTAAATTGTACCTGCTTGGTGAGGATTGCCCTCATAATCGTGGAAGGTAAGAATAGCAGTATTGACATTAGAGGGTAGTAATTTCGCTCAGAATGAATCTGTTTTTTTTTTGTCTATATCTGTTTTGCTCATCTAAGCTAAAATATTGACACTCAAAATATTACTGATCTCTAAAACATCTAACCAGTTGTTGACTTTGCTATACAGCTCTGGAAAAAATTAAGAGACCAGCAGACCACTTTTTTTCTAAAGTCATCCTATGGTTGCTGAGTGACATTCGAATTAGTTGGCAGTCATATTCAAAATGAAGAGACCACTGCAAATTTGAATATTGCTGTCAACTCATTTGAATGTCACTCAGCAACCGTAGGATGACATCAGAAAAATGTGCAGTGGTCTCTTATTTTTTTCTAGAACTATACTACATTATATATTATAAAGTTTATACTGCTGTACTGTACCCATCAGACATCCTTTTAATCTTGCTTATCAAATCTGCTGAGTTACCTCTGTGCCATGATATCGTTGTGTACATTGGCTAATCATACTCAAACAGGGTTCAAAAAGCTGCTCCATTCACACACATTGATTATTTACTTAGATTTAGGAATCTATCCAACAACCATAGTAACCGTTTTACCATTGCATGGGGTCGTGTTGTGTGCTATGTTTTTAAGTAGACACTTTGGCCCAAATATACAACAGTAACAATAAACATTTACTTATTATGAAGTAATAATTTATATGACCTGAGCTGCATTTTTTTGGCCTTCTTTTGGGTGTGTGTGTCATTCTTTGGCCTTCTCTTGGGTGTGTGTAGGCGAGTGTGTCGCTTCAGCCATGACCTGTACTCTGACCACAACAACCAGTTGCTGCGGCAACACTATCTGCAGGAGCTCAAGAGGGAGGAGCTATGTACCCTGCTAATGCAGAATGACTACACTCTTCTGCCACCGGTGAGATACAAGACACCATACATACACACACATACACACACACACACATACATACATACATACACACACATATTGTGCATACATACATACATACATTCTGTAATTTTCCTTTGGTGATGGATAAAGTATATCTATCTATCTATCTATCTATACACACAACATGATAGTAAAGGTTCAGATTGCGGGACTTGGAGAATCTATTAGCAGAAATACATTCATCATAATAGTTTTCATAATAATGTTATATCTTGTCATGAAATAGTAGCTCCTAAGTGTTGTTTTTGTAGGCATGTAAACTGAATTCAAATTTCATGATTTCCATAATGTGCATAATTTCAAATACACATAAAGTCTTATCCGTGACTTCTGTCACCGGTGAGATACCTCAAGGCCCTACATGATAGTACCTCAAGGCCCTACATGAGAGTACCTCGAGGCCCTACATGAGAGTACCTCAAGACCCTACATGATAGTACCTCAAGGCCCTCTGTACATTAGGAACATGCAGAGTCAGTGGTAGTAATCTCCATGTGAAACAGTTAGGAGAAGAAAGTTCAGAGAAGAGCACTTTGAAAAAGTAGTCCTAATAATAAAACAATACAATCACCTGAAATTATGAAGTGTTTATGTTACCACTATAATTTTAGATTAGTAATAATATTAAATGTTTTATAAGTAGTCCACAAAAAAATAACAACCCTTTGGACTGTTCTCTAACTGTCATTCCATTGATGTTTCTGTCTTCCTCAGGTGTGCTTCACCTACAACCGAGGTGCAGGTGAGTTTGGGTTTTGTCCCGACAAGGACACCTGCCGGAGGCTCCACATCTGTGAGAAGTACCTCAGGGGTACCTGTCACAGAGGTGACTGTGACAGGTCACATGACTTCTTTGAGCCCCACCCAAATAGAACATTGCAGGCCAGGGGCGTGTCCAGCGGAATGGTGGGATCCTTACTGTCCGTGTACCGGAACATTCTGGCAATATGGGATTCGAATAGTCCAGGCACTCACAGCAGAGGTACGTTTTGTGCACTGGATGTAAATAATAATATCTCACATAAAGAGTGATACCATTATGCAATTATAGCCTGTTGATTATTTTACAAATGCCATTAAACCATATCTACACTGTCTCCAAATTACATTTTGCAGGCACAGAAATATGCCTCTTTCATATCAAGAATTACTGCAAACAAGGAAGTAAGTTTCAAAGATTGTCTGTCTTTACATCTTCATCTTACATCTTAAGATTTTATTTTGAACATTTAGCAGTCTATGATAGATTCTTAAATGCAACTTTGTATCACGTTTCAGGGGTCTATGTCTTTTCCAAAGCAGACCAGTAAACAGAAAATTAACAAAGACAGAAACACACTTTTCTGTTAGACTTTTTGACCCCCTGGGTCAAATACATTAAACATGAAATCAATAAACATCAATAAATATGTCTGTCTGCTTGCTCAAAGACAGATGCGGTAAGGTCCATTTCCACTTGCCATACAGATGGGAGTTTAAAGATGGACAGGGCTGGTCGCAGCTCACAGACAACGAAGCCATAGAACAGGACTACTGTGACCCGTCAAAGTCATACAGGTCAGGGACTGGTTAGACACTCTACCTGTATTCATTAAATGTATTTTTCCTTTAAATTCATTAGTGTATTGACATGGTGTCTCAGGTCAGTTTTGGCTTCTAAACTGGGGGGGCTTTTCTAGTCAGTCGAACAATGAACATCCTTGTAAAATGCATAGCCTCATTCACACAAGACAGATGAATAGATAGATGGATGGATAGATAGATAATTACTGTATTGATCTTCTAGGAGAAACTGTGGTGTCCTGTCATCCTTTAATCTTCTGATATATACTGTATATATATATATATATATATATATTTTTTTTCTTCTTCTTTTCATCCAAGTGGGGGAAATGTGCCTGTGCATTTTGACACCATGACCCGGAATTCGGTGGAGGTTCGGCGCATCTCCACGGTCTCCTCGGTGACCCAGCCCAACTTCATCCTCACCACCAGATGGGCGTGGTACTGGGAGGACGAGTTTGGGCACTGGACTCAGTACGCATCATCAGTAAGGGACCATAGTTTTGCACTGGACTCAGTACGCATTATCAGTTAGGGACCATAGTTTTGCACTGGACTCAGTATGCATATCAGTAAGGGACCATAGTTTTGCACTGGACTCAGTACGCATCATCAATAAGGGACTGTTGCTTTGGCTTTGCCTGTAAAACAGACAACCAGTGCCACTGATTAATATACACTTCTACAGTCGTATTTATGCTGATTTGGGCCCATGACCCATTTGCACACCACAATAGCAATAAATCACCTCTAGGCTACATTTAGGTGTGTGGTCTACTTCAATAAGTCTAAGTATGTGCGTTTAGATGTATTTACTAGCCTATGAACTATTTACCATAAACTATTCACTATTTATAAACTATTCACATATACTTTATTTAAGCCTATCTATCATAAAGACTCTATCTACATTTACATGTATTCATTTAGCAGGCACTTTTAATTTTAATTTTATCCATTATATTACAAGGGACTACATTGTCCTCGAAGCAATTAAGGGTCAAGTGCCTTGCTCAAGGGCACAGCGGTGGAAGAGAGGAAATTAACCCACAACTTTTCAGGCTACTGCATGCTAGCCCAGCTCCTTAGCCACTACACTACTACTGCATGCTAGCCCTGTCCTTTCATTCATTCATTTATTTTGTGCTGTTAACAAAATCCCTGTTTTAAAAATAACAGGAGGGCACTGACACTTCAGCCTCCATCACTAGCGAGGAACTGGAGAAGAAGTACCAGGAGGACAACAGCGGCGTCATCGAGTTCACCGCTGGAAGACACACCTATGAACTCAGCATGCAAGGTCTGTTTGGTTTGGACAGAGTAAACACTAACTGCACCATGTACTCATTTTTATAGACACCTGATAAGGGTCATAACAGGGCTGACGGGTACAGTTACATCACTGTTTTCCTCACATACTCATAACAGGGCTGACGTGTAACAGTAACAGTGCAGTGTTTTTCCTCACATGTTCTCTGGGCTTGCAGTTCCCAGGCACTGTGCCCTAATTCAGACATAATGGGCCGAGTTAAGCTTAGAAAGTTTCTGAACTTCAGGCACAGACATTTTCCTTACTTCATGACTAGCTTAATACAAAAGCAGTGTTTCCCATACATTGACTTATTTGTGGCGACCCACCACAATATCAACATTGACCACCACACAATGATTTTCCAGGTTGTACTAAATTGTGCTTAAATCTGGTTAGCATCATAACCACGCTGCGCTAATTTGTTAAAAACTGTTGATGTTAATTCTGTGTTAATTCTGCAAACCTACCACCACAAATAGAATCTAATTCTGTGGGAAACACTGCAAAAGGCTGTGCTTACTTACTCATGTGTTTTTTGTTTTCACAAAAATGAACAATGCTCCAATTGCAGTGAGTGGCGCACTATCCACATCTTCTAGAGTGAATCAGCCACTCAACCTGCTAAAGCTGAATGGTTAGATTCAAGCTGAAAAAGAGTTATCAAACAAAATTCAATCTCTGATTTAGCTGTGTTAAAAACCTGAGGTTATAGAGGACAGATAGATGTTCTTTTCTTCATCATTACTCAGACATGATTCAGTCAAACCAGCGGTTTGGCACCAAAAGACTTGTGAGAAGACGACCTGTCTTTGTCTCAGCAGCAGAGGTTCGAAAGATTAAATCAAGGTAAACTAGCCTACCAATGATTCTCTTTATAGTATATTTCTCTGCAAAGTTTTCCCACCTCCTCCCTGAGTAGAAAACAATGTGTGCAAATTCATGATCATGCCCAATATGGTTATGTATTTTTGTATTTTTGAAAATATTGAATTGTTTGTTGATAATTAAAATTCAAAAACAGATTTGACTCTCTCTCTGCCTCTCCCCCTCTCTCCAGTTCAGTCCAGACACATAAGAGTATGCCTCACCACTGGGATAAATTGAACATGCCAGAGACAGGATTTAAGGTGAGAGTCTGGTGTTGATCATCCTAAATTTGTCTTGTCATATTGTGTTTTTACGGTCCTCCAAATCATACGAATCATGACTGTAAAATGATGTGGTAGTTGTAAGATGAATTTAGGTTTCCTTTAGACAATCATATTTTTTACACACATATCCTGTTTCATAGGATAAGTTAGTGTAATTACTTACATGGTGTGAGTGGTTACATGGTGTGATTATCTTTTAGGTGGTGAAATCATACCAATGGGGTTTTTTTACAACAAAAAATATATACTGTATTTCAGGAAGGAGGACATTTTTGTTGATAATGTGGTCTTCGAGAAGTATTGATCACTTTGTCACAAAAGTGCACATTTTATTTTCAGAGGGTTACACTTGAAAGTTCCTCAAAGGAGTACACAGCGATTGCTGACCTCTTCAGGCAAACAATGACTGGATTTAGAGTGACCAGCATGGAAAGGGTCCAGAACCGTGGTTTGTGGGAGGTTTTTCAGTGGTATGTCCTCACAAAAGACAGTATACAGTAGCTGAGGAATGATTATATTGGTGTTTACATTTTGTTTTGCCTTCCTCAATCTGAGACTTTAAACCGGGGTCCTGGTCATTAAAGACCCCATGGCACCTACTGCAAAGAGTAGAGGCTTCCCCAGTGTCCTGGGTAAACTCCCAAGATGGCTCATTCAATCTGGCCCCCTAATAATCCCCCCAGTGTAACTGGCTCATTCAATTTGGCCCCCTAATAATCCTCCAGTGTAACTGGCTCATTCAATCTGCCCCCCTAATCATCCCCCCAGTGTAATCTGGCCCCCTAATCATCCCCCTGTGTAACTGGCTCATTCTATCTGGCCCCCTAATCATCCCCCAGTGTAACTGGCTCATTCATTCATTCATTCCCTCACTCTTTACCGCAAGCTGATGTGTGGTGAATGTTCTGGCACATAATGGATGCTGTACATCACCCAGGTGGGGTGAGGTTCCCCCTTCATGGTCAAGGGCTTTGGGTGCCTCAAAAAGTGCTATATAAGTGCAATCTGTTGTTGTTGTTGTTGTGTTGTTTGTCTTTTAAGCGATCTGTGCTAATTTCTCAAATGTCTGAATTGAAGCACAGTTTGTTTGAGTAGCATAATTTATAAGTATAAGTATATAAGTATATATACTTTTAATCCCGTGTGGGAAATATGGTCTCTGCATTTATCCCAATCTGTGAATTAGTGAAACACACTCAGCACTCAGTGAACACACAGTGAGGTGAGGCACACACTAATCCCGACGCAGTTAGGTGCCTTCAGCCGTTCCTACTGGTCGGGGTTCGACCGGCAACCCTCCGGTTACAAGTCCGAAGCGCTAACCAGTAGGCCACGGCTGCCCCCACAAATTTCATAATAATTTCATAGCAAATCAAATAATTTGATAGCAAATCAGTTATCATCTTCTGGAAACCAGAATGATCATATACCTCGGCTCCTTTTAATTCAAGTCTGAGTGTGCAGTCATTTGTGTTTTATTCACCATCTGTATTTCACATTTTACTTGTACTATGTTAATATTGAAAGAGCAAAGCTTTGTGGAAATACAGAATGTGTTTAACCTAGACTCTGTTTATGGAAATGTAACCGGTGTTGGCTGATTAGATGGCAAATAATTTATTGCAGCACAGGAAATCAGTTATTGTCCTGGTATTGATGTTTTTATTTACACTCTAGGCAAGCAGATCAGATGAGAAAAAATAATTCTGGAAGAACAAATGAAAAAATCCTCTTCCACGGTACTGACTCCAAGCACATTGATGCCATCTGTCAGCAGAACTTTGACTGGCGCATCTGTGGAACTCACGGAACCGCTTATGGCAAAGGTGGGTGTTTAACTTTAATCAGACGAGAACAAGTGTGAGGTTGCTGTGCCTGTGGGTTTCAACCTCTTCCATGTTGTTCTAGGGAGTTACTTTGCCAGAGACGCCAGGTACTCCCACAACTACACAAGCCCGTCCAGCACCAGGTCCATGTTTGCCTGTAGAGTCTTACTAGGAGAGTTCACCACAGGGATATCCAGCTATGTCCGACCCCCAGCCAAAGAAGACGACCCGAGCGTGTTTTACGACAGCTGTGTGAATCGCATGTCGGACCCATGTGTGTTTGTCGTGTTTGAAAAACACCAGGTGTACCCAGAGTACCTCATCCAGTACACTGAGGATGCTCTGCCATTAGCTGTGCACGTCTCGCAAACCATCTCATCTCAGGGGCCCTCCACCTCTCAAGGCTTCTCTAAAGCCACCTCGTCCACACGAGGCAGTGACGGGACAACCGTTACCGTAGACACACCTTTCATCTCAAATGCCAGAGTTCTACAGGCTAGAGCCACACAGGCGGTTCCCTGTCAGGCTGGACCTACTCGCCACACTCCCCAGTCTATCACAGCCACCTCAGCCAAGCCAGCGACAAACGTAGACTTGAGGTTCAGTTCAAGTTCTCAAGCCAGAGTCCCAGTCTTCAAAAATGCCCCTACAGTCGTGCTGAAGTCACACGCTTTACCTGGTGCAACCTTGACCTCAGCAAGTTCATCAGATGGCTTTGTAATGTCTGTGCCAGAGAATACACTAGGCAGCTATGTTCTCCCAACTAGCGCCCTCTCAACTTCGATGCCAGTGAGGCCTAGCCTAGTGCCCAAACCAGCAAGTCTCACTAAGCACTCTGTTACCCCCAGAAAAGAAATCTCAGATGCCACCCATGCTCATTCAGCTGTTTCTGAGGTGACACACACCCCGATCTCTCACCTGACTCCCCAGAGTTTTCCCTCATCCGGATGTGTGACCATCTCTGAACTTGAAGCAGCTGCTAGAGGTGCTAGAGATAGAACTCGTGTTAAGAACCTCGAGGTCAAAAAAAAGAAAAAAGAAAACGTGGCCGAAGTTCTACAGTCACACAGGCAAGCTTTGGCTAACAGCACAGGTGGAAAGGCTTTGTCCGGAAAACTTATCTCTCCATCTTTCTCAAAATATGTCACACCCTTGAGGGATGATGATTTCAGGGAGTTGCTGAGGGATGATGATTTCAGGGAGTTGCATGCGACCGCCGTGTACCGTGTTCCCCAAACTGCGGCCACACGAGATTCTGGGCTTATCTCCGACCTCAACAGGGTTTACCAAAGCACTTGTGAAAAGCGTGAGGTTCCAGGCTCCGTAAGCAGAACCTTAAGTTCTCCGAGTTCTGACGCTCACCCATCAGCGACAAGCTTGTCTTCACCTTCACTGACAAACATCATATCTCGTACGGCTCTTTTGCGTTCAGGGGTGAATGACCCACTGTCGCCATCACCCCTGCCCAGGCGGTATGCCTCCGGGGTTGCATCTGATGCTATGACCCAGTCTCCACTGTCCCATGTGGGAGCGTTTTCAGATTTAATTGATTACTTCCAGAAACTCTCTAATCAGAAATAAGATTCTGTTTTTATTTCCCTCTTGGCGATTTTCTCTGTTGTTTCATAGGTTTATAGGATTTGCTGAGATGACATATTGCATATTGTAATCATGAAAAAAGGAATTTAAACTAAACTGTCACTGCCAAGACACAGAAACACAGAACTGTCTCTCTGTCTGTAATACTACTGATTCTGATGAATACATCTGTAAAGTGTATACAAAAATAAATAATAAAAACATGTGTTTGATCACTTTATTTGCTTGTATATGTGTGCATTTTTTCATTTTGAAAACTCCAAATAGGCATCATATTTCACTTAAAGGAACACACCAAATTATTTAGTGGAAGTGGGTTACACCAGTTAGCCTATAGCTCACTTTTAGCTATAGGCTGGCTACAGGCTAACTGGTCTAACCCACTTCAGT
Source organism: Alosa pseudoharengus (assembly GCF_046254945.1). NCBI lineage: Eukaryota > Metazoa > Chordata > Actinopteri > Clupeiformes > Clupeidae > Alosa > Alosa pseudoharengus. Next base: position 24,090,072 of record NW_027468664.1, on the reverse strand, counting down.
GAATTATGCTAAGCTAGGCTAACTGAAAAGGGAAGAGAAAAGAAGGGTATGTAACCTCTTATCTAATTCTGGAGTAGAGGGCAAAAATAAGCTTATTTCCAAACAAGTTGATGTGTTCCTCTAAGAGTCTAAAAAAATACTCCATGTATGAAATGTGTTCATAAGCTTGTTTTGGGGGGTAAAGAAGATCCTTCTTTGTATTATTCCAGGGAGTTACTTTGCCAGAGATGCCTCATACTCCCACAGATACACCGGCTGTGAGGGAACCAGGGCCATGTTTGTCTGTCGGGTTCTGGTAGGGGAACCCACTCAAGGCAGCTCCAGCCTCCTCCGACCACCGGCAAAAGATGGAGAAGACACACGTCTGTACGACAGCTGTGTGGACGATGTCTGCAACCCCTCCATCTTCGTGATATTTGAGAAGCACCAGGTGTACCCCGAGTACCTCCTCCAGTACGAGGAAGGGTCGGGGACGGAGGCTGCAGACGCCTCCGTATCTCGCCCAGGTCGCCCCGGGACCAAATCTCTTTCCTCCTCATCAGGCAATTTGCTCTCTCCCCTGAGTCAGCCCACCATTGTGACCTTGCACGTCGTCCGTCGCCGTGAACAATCCATGGAGCGCGGGCCAACGTCCAATCTCACCAGGTCCAGAGGCTTCGGATCCATGACATCTTTGAATAATCTACACCAGATCAACTCCTCGTCTGCGTTCTCAGTTCAACGTCCCCAGCCCAGGATGACTTTGTATCAGTCCCCCGCCAGGTTGAGGCCATACGTGACAAACCCCCCGCGGCTACGGTACACACAGCCAATGACCAGGAGGACCACCTCAATGGTGGCCCTCGATCAGCCTTGGTTGTTTTAGATATACGGGCTGTTAGTTTACCCTTGTCTTGAGACTCGGTCATGTTTTGAAATTATGAATGGGTAACTTTGAAAGGTTTATTTAACAATGTGAGGGATTACAACATGTGTCTTCTTTGCATTTATTCATAGAATGACAAGTGCAAATATTATGGGGAATAAATTGTATTCATTAGGTATTGTATTGTGTCCATTCTATGCCATCCCTCGATCACTCCTGCATGTTTTTGCCCTAGGTTTGTGTTCCCAGGAATTGTACCAGAGAATTTGATTGTTTAGTGAGAATGATAATAGCAAGATCTGTAATGAACCAGAAATAAACACAGTTGGCAAGAACCATGACTTTTCTCTTTGTAAGCTTACTTATTGGACAGTGTCCCATTACACCCATTACAATATTTTTTTTTGAAAAAGTAGGCTACATTAAAATGCTTTTGCTATAACTTTTATTTTTCTATATTATTATTATTATTATTACTATGATTAATAATAATAGCAATAATAAAGCCTAATTAAGATCTTTTCATTTAATGCATGGGAGCTGGAGTCTTTTTGGTTTGTAAATTAACATTTTAATACATTTTCCCTTTTTAACTACCAGAGCGCCATCTACTGTTATTAGCTTCGTAGGCTACTACGCACACGAGAGATTACATCATGCCAGCCTCGAGTAGTCATCACGCTGTAGCCCAGTGTTTCCCAAACTTTTTTTCTGGGGACCCACTTTTTAAAAATGACAGACCATCGCGACCCATTTCACTTAAAATCTACCCTGCAACCACCAATATTGTTTTAGGCCACAGGTTCTCCAACTTTTCTATGCCTTCCCCAACCATACATTGCTATAGGATCTAGATAGATAGATCCTGCTTTGAACACGGTTGTGTCGCATTTTGAGCACCATCAGCGTGAAAAGTTGGAAATGACTACTGAAAAGATTGTAATGCGCATCCGAGAGTTTGGGGTAATTCTCGCATGTTGCGCAGTCGTCATTCGTTAGCATAGTAAGCTGTTCCTGTATTTCTAAAAAAAATGTTGTAGGCTACATTGCGTTGCAGACAAATGGGTCCATAACCAGTGTTGGGTGTAACGCGTTACAAAAGTAATGTAATTACTGTAATATATTGCTGTTTGCGGTAACGTGGTAATGTAAGGCATTACAAAAAAAAATTGGGTAATATTTTACTTGGTACAAACTTCAGTAACGCGCGTTACAATGCATTTAACCCGAAATTAAGTGGTGTTTTGTTTTGATACATATTTGCCACCACACCACGCGAGAACAACAGAGGAGAAAAAATCAGCGCAAAATAGTAGAACGTTATCTCCTGATACTGGTTGAATATGATTGCTGCAGCAAACTCGCAGGCGGACTCTATTTGCAGGATGGACATAAGCCTACGCTCATTATTTTCAGCTTGTCAGAGACAAGGCTATGAAGAACATAATAGTTAGTGCACTTTGTGTGCGAAACCGAAAGATCTCTCTATGCCTCGCGAAATAGCACAAGTAAATTAATGAAACATCTAAAGTAGTGCCACGCTAATCTTTTTGATTCTTGATAAAACACAAACTATGCTGTTGTGCATGTCAGCTTTGTGCTGTGAACTTGAATTGAAGAGAATAACGGGATAGAAATGCAGAAAAAGATTGTGTAGCCTGGCAGTGCCACCGCTCCCACCACGCGCATCACGCACTTTGCGTTGGGCACCAAAGGACAGAGGGGGCACCCAAATGTAACCAATGAATAGTAGCTTTATTGCAAACTGCGTTTCACTCTTCATCAATAACGTTTACAATGTCAAAATGCACTAACACGATGTTACATGCAAGTTTGATACCTTTTGGGTTCTCTCAATCACCACGTTGTAGCCTACTAGAATTGGTGGGTCTTCAATAATTCGTTTTCCAAGCATTTAGGCTACATGAAGCACATGATATGCTGAGTCGACTGAAACGCATTCCATTCAGATAGCTAGGTGGATACCAGGCTCATAATTCACTTGTATTCGCAAAACGAAATGTGAAGCAACATGTCATTGCATACTTCCATTTCCAAAGCAATGAAGGTTGCTTCAAACAACTTAACATTGTGCATATTATTGTTAATATTGTGCTATCAATGTAACTCAAACAAATAAGGCTTGTAGCCTAAACAAGAGCTGGCAAAAGGGCATTATGACAACGTAAAGATCAATGCTCTTAAAGTGACAGTGCACCATTTATAGGTAAAACATAATTTCTTCAGAAATTAATGTTTAAAAACACACAGGTGTTTGAGTGTTTGAGTTATCATTTAAATGTCACTCACTCAAAGCCACTCACTTAGGGCACCGAAATGGCCAGCAGGCCACCATCTTGACATGTCTTTATTAAAGGAACCGTATGTAAAAAATGTATTTCAATGAATCATAAAATTGCCCTGATATGTCACTAGACATTAAGATATCATGTTCATTTCAAATACTTATATCACTGACAACAGTAGTCTGGCCAGGATATTGTCATTTAAAAAGTGAAGTTGCAGCCCTCAACTGATGTTGATGTTGTCATGTTGTGTTTTGGCCTAATGCGCCACCCTCCACCTATCTACTAATCACAAAGTCAGTAGTGTTTCGTCATCCGGTTGCCAACTCTGCCAGTCAGAGGGGAGGGGAAGGGGATACACCGCTCTACAGTAATTTGAAAGTGATTGTAGTACCAGTTTTGGCCACAATCTTACATACGGTTCCTTTAAGCTTTGATTTACAATATAGTAGGCTCTCTATTGATTTTAATGAGTAGGCCTAGGCCTTAAAGTTACAGTATTTCTATCACAATTTAGCAGACTTTGACCTTTTGTCGGTTTTTAACAAAATTCTGACTATGATGTTCCTTGTATTGCATCATGAGCACTGCGCCTATTGCATTCTACTGTTGTTAGCCTTAAACCTAGCTCACTCATTATGCTAAACCACATCTCCCTCCATTGGAAGAGCAAGCTGCATTGAGCGTAATAAACTGCATTTAGAATGGCAAATCCATATTTCTAGATATTTTGGTGAAAGTAACTTAAAAGTAATGCAATAGTAGTGTAATGCCTTACAATTCAGAGACAGTAATATTATAATGTAACAAATTACTTTTAAAAGACAGTAATAAGTAATACATAATACATTATGATTTTGAAGTAACTTGCCCAACACTGTCCATAACACTGTGGACGTTAATTCCGATCTAAACAGCAAATAACTCAAGTCGTTATATTGTATTGTTGTATTATATTATATTGTATAGTCGTTATATCAGAACAAGAGGCTTTTGCGCAATAGCCGGAAGAATGTGCCTTTACTTTGGAGTTAGCGAGGTAGAAAACGAGAGGAATAGTGTTTAAAATGTCCATTTAAATTGTAGCCTAATATAATGCACTGTTGTTCATTTTAAATCAGAAATAAGAATGTGAGGAGGTTGCTTAATGTTAAAGATTGCATCTACAATCGAAACTATCTACATGCAAACTGAATGGCCTTATGTCCGGTCTATGGATGTCTGCTTTAGTTGACAGCACGGTCACTAGATTTTAATCGGTAGAAGAAAAGTTGAGGAGCTGGTATCTGTTAATGTTAGTGCAAATAGGCAGATGCATGTCCCTTGTAGTTTGCAACTGCAAGGTACATGGCAGGCGCCCCACAGGTTTCATTTTGAGAGGTAGATATCCATGCTCTGGCACCCCCTCTGCGATGCGTTCGTCCCCCAGTTTCATGCGCCAGTTTCATGAGCTTTTATGACAAAACCGTGACTGTGGTAGTTAACAAACTACATCCTAATAGAAAACTGTTAGCTTTCCTGGTATCAAATGACAAATGGTATCAGTTAGGCCGACCCAAATAATATCTCCTGCGACCCACCTGTGGGTCGCGACCCAGACTTTGGGAAACACTGCTGTAGCCTATCCTAGCGTTCATGAGCTTCGGAAAAAACTTTTTCCTGGTGAAAACATCATTCCGCGTCATTCACGTCACGTAATGTGTGAGTCAGAGGTCGGAAACTGGGTCTAGATTTTGCTAACAGAGTTGCCCAGTTAGATAGATAGATAGATAGATAGATTCTTTATTGATCCCCAGGGGAAATTCAAGGTCAAAAGTTAGGGGTTCGTCATCACTTTTGTCATCACCTTGTAGTTCGTTTGTAGTCCATGTGGCCTATGTCCAACAGTTTTAATATGAATTTGGAATGGGAATTTGCTCTTTTTTCACTTGAAGGCTGCATATCTTTCTTTCACAGGCGTCTTACACTATATTTTAAGCAAATACATTTATTTATTTAGGATTAGTGAGTGTATGTTTTAACCTTTGTTGTGGCATCCGTGTTTGTCACACATTCCGAAGGCAAAGCACATGAACACTGTCGGAAAAACAAAGTAGCCACAGGGGCGGTCCATGTCATTCCGAAGTGCCCTGAATGCAACTGAGTAACGAGTTATACTAAGGACACATGTAACTGAAGTGAAAACATTCAGTTAAAAAATCGAGTAGCTTAAACAAAGAGGTAATGAGGACATTTGGCATGGGTAAAGCTGGTAAAGCATAGACAGTAAAACAAAGGGTAAAGCGATGACGCAACAAATGCCGCGGCTTGTGACGTCACCCCTAGCTGGGTCAATAAAATGTTGTGTCAGCAAAACATTTTCATAGTGCGTCCTGCTCTACCTCAGCAGCAAGCCTTCCGTGACCTTCCGGTAAGTTGGTAATAATATATGGTTATAGTTAATGTAGTAGCATTATAATAATGGTAATAGTGATGATAAGAATAATAATAGTGGATAATGCTGCTATAATGCTGCTAGCTTACTACTGATACTAGGCCTACTACTAGTTTATCAGTTAATTTGTCAGGGGTCTTGCACATTTCAAGCCAGAGTTAGCTATACAGCTAATTTACATCTGTGCTCCCTGGGCAAGGGGATATAAAGACATCTAGTACGACTACTACTATTACTACAAGTAATAACAATAATGATGATGATGATAATAATAATAATAATAATAATAATAATAATAATAGTCTAATAATAATACAGGGAACTTCCTTCATATAAACAACAAAACAGAATGGTAGCACTTGCTCCAATGCTGTCTTGCTACAAATAATCACACTTAGTTTTTGTAGATGTATGGTCTTATTGTTATGACTTATTAGCGAACCTTTTCTTTGTTCAGCACTTTGGCTCAACCCCTGTTGTTTTAAATGTGCTATATAAATAAATGACTTGACTTGACTTGACTACTCACTAATCATATGTGTGTGTGTTTACTTACTCCTTTATCTAGCCTAGCTTTGGCTGTCAAACAAGTAGTGGGGAATATGGAGAAGCAGCTCAATCCATCAGCCTTTCCTCATCCATGTTCCCTAATAGTCAGGTAGAACCCCAGGATAGGTGTGACATAAGGTACTAATGCAATTTTTTTGCATAAATTGATAGTTTAGGGGGTGTAGACTCAGAATCTGACGGGTGCCGCTCCGGCACCCTTGAGCATTTTTTGACCACGCCCCCTTTTTTTGACCATAAAAAATAACTAGATGCAAATTACTGTATAAACCCATCATATATGGTATCAAATCAAAGCTCTTCTCAAACAGAAATGATGTCCAATTATGTCAATAAAACAAGCTAAAAATTATTTCAAGTCCCTCCAGAGAACATAATAACTCTAAAGCCTGATAAGGTCACACCGCTGAAATGGTAGGCTGAGCAACAAATTGTATCAACCCTCAACAATTAGTGAAATAGACAAAGTTATAAGGAACAAAGTAGAACTTTCTCACAGATTCTGAAAGCAACTATATACAGAACATGTTGCCAGGCTGGCCTGGTACACATCACAAACATCAAATGTCTCCAAAAAACATTCATTCAATCAGACATTTCTCCCTCGCTGTCATCAGTATCCTCCACTGAAAGTGTAGCCAAATTTTTATTTGCACACTGTTCACCACCTTTGCTATGGCAGTAGGTGGTGCATGGTAGTCCATCTGACTGACAGCAGCAAGAGGCCCTGGAGCATGCTGGCACTGCCTTGCATCCACAAGCAACAAGCTGTAGAACTGTTTTGGGTGCAATGTCAGTGTTGCCATGAACAGGCACAGGAGGTGTTTTTTTTTTTGTCAGCTGCTCTCCACAGAAAGACTTTTGATGTGTTCCACTGCATATTCTCTTGTTGGAAGAAGACTCTTTATTTTAGCAGGGTCTCTTTTCTTGGTGAATAGCATGTATCAAGTTACTGTGGCTTTCAAAAGTCTTTTCATAGTAGAGGCAAGATAGGAAATCCATTCCTGCCTTCATGCTCATCAGCTTCTACAGTACATATGTACAATTCTTCAAATCAAGATTCCTCTTGCGCATCAAATTGATTGCTGAGGTTTTCCCTTTGCCATATGGATATGACACACTGTCACAACCAAACAATACATGAACAGCCAACAAATCATAACATTTGTCTCCTAATTTGTCAGCCATAGCATTAATGTCAATTACTCTGGGCATCCATGGCCTACTGGTTAGGGAATCGGACTTGTGACTGAAGGGTGGCCAGTTCGATCCCCGACTGGTAGGAAAAATGAAGGTAGAGGGAGTGACTTAACAGCGCTCTCCCACATCCATATCCATGGATGAGGTGCCCTTGAGCGCCAGATCAAGGGCTGCCCACTGCCCACTGCTCCGGGTGTGTATGTTTACTCCTAGTATGCTCACTGCTCTAGGGTGTGTGTGTTTGAATGGGTGTTCACTGTTTGTGTGGGTATGTTGTACACTCCCCCACTCCCCCCTTGTACACTACCCCCGAATGGGTAAAATGCAGAGCACAAATTCCTTGTATCCGTGTCCCACGTTTATTGGATTAGGGTTAAGGTTAGGCCTGAGGTGTGGGTTAGGGTAAGGGGACATAGGGCTGTGGGAACATAGGCATGCTCCCGTACTGGTATATGTAAGTATACTTGGGTAGCCGTGGCCTACTGGTTAGGGCTTCCGGCTTGAAACCAAAGGGTTGTCAGTTCGATCCCTGACCAGTAGGATGTGGTTGAAGAGCACTGCTCTCTTATGCCCACAACCATGGTTGAAGTGCCCTTGAGCAAGGCACCTGACCCCTCTGCTTCCCGAGCGCCACTGTAGCAAGTGAACACTAGTGTGTGCTTCACCTCATGTGTGCTCATTGTGTGCTTCACCTCACTGTGTGTTCACTAATTCATGGATGAGATAAATGCAGAGACCAAATTCCTTGTATATGCAAGTATACTTGGGCTATAAAACTGATTTACATAAATTATATTTGTTGTTGTAATTCCAAATGATATGTCTCATTCCTTGCTGGAATATATGGAATACTGGAAGAAATCATTTTCTTGATTTGGTCCTCTCCTCCTGTAATCAACTTTGCAGTTTACTCTGTAATTAAGGGGGCAAATTTAAGGACTGTTATAGTTATGTAATGTGCTGATTAACTGGCAAGTACCTCATAACTCAGACTAGTTTGTATCAATCCTGGACTGTGGTGTCTGTTTTTAAAGCATTAAAAAATGTTAGGATGAAAAATATTGTTGTCTTTAATTCTGGGTGGAAATCCAAGGACAGTTATAATTATTGTGCTTACTACCTGGGAAGTACCTCGCAACATTGCTGTCTGAAATTCAGCGACTGATTCAAGGGAAATTAAAGCTAAGGTGCTAACTAACCCGCAAATTGGTGAACTAGGGTACATCCGACTTGCTATAATATTCATATTAAAATGAATTACTATTGAATGATTGTATTCCTGTATGTATTAAGCTACATGGCAGTTCAATAATTTATTTAATTTAATACCAAACATGACACGATTTAGAGGTATAAGCTATTATGCCGCAAAAAGGAACCTAATTTGACCTTAAAGGTCACTTTGCAAAAGGTATTTTGTTCTCTGGAGGGACCTAAACTATTTTTTCTACTTTTTATGGTCTAAGCTGATTTCTGTATGAAAAGAGCTTTAATTTGATACCATACATGATGGGTTTATATGTTAATGTCTATTTAGATGATTTTATATGATTAAAAAAGGGGTGTGGCAGCTGATGCCATTTTAAAGAAAATGCTCAAGCCCAAATTCCACAAAGTTCTACCTGACTATAGACTCCTCACCCGAGGTTGACAGGCATGGCCTCTTATATGAGATCCTGCAGCTTACCTCAAGGTATGTTCTGACAACAGTTTATCTCATTCTCAGTCATTATGGTGCATTTCTCAAAGATCTCAAGATACCTTTTACCATATCATTATATTTTACATTTACATTTAAGTTTAAAAGCATGGGTATGAAACTGAAATATTTTATAAATTAAACTTCATCTCTCTGCTAACAGGCCTAAAGAGCTTGATAACACCACAGGGGAGCAATTTTCCTGCGAGCAGACAGCAGATTACATCAGCTGTCCAGGAGATGGAGATGGCAGCAGTGGTACTGATGCTGCCTTACATGCATCCAAGACACCTGTAGACCAGTCCATCTCATCTTTACCAACTTTTGCACAGCAGGATGAGAGCATACACTCTGACGGAACAGCTGCCTTGAGAAAGCAGATGACAATAGTCCGTCTTCATCTGGAGGAAGAAGGCACAGCGGCAGACAAGATCAATGTCCTGATGTCGGACAGAGTCCTCGGCCCACTAGTGAAACCCTTGGTGGTTCAGGTGATGGACGACACGAGCAACAACAGCAGCTCACCAGCCTGCAGTGCCCCCTGCAGGTTGTCACCGGAACCCCGTCTTTCTGAGACGCAGGGGAGTGGACTCGTGGAGGGCAACTTAGAGCCTTATGCCTTAGCAGAAAGGCTTGTGGAGTATCTGGTTCTACAGTTGCTGGGGATCCTCCTCCCTTTGTCAGGGCCAGCTGCTGATGCCTCTGAACGTCACGGAAAGGCCACCAACATCATACCAACAGAGGCCATCGTGAGAGTGTCAGCCAACACCAGGCACTCTGCTGTGGAAGACAGCACCACCAGTAAGTCTAAACTGCTTATATTTTGTTGGAAGTTGGATGGATGGTTATGTGTCTTATACTGAAAGTGCACACACACAAACACTTTCACATGAGTATGCTGTGTGTGCATGTACCTATGGTTAATATATAGATTATCCATTTATATATGTCTGTGTATTGTGTAATACATATTATAGCTTTTGAATGGATGAATTACATGTATGGATATATGTACAGAGTGTGTAAGATAATGCTGATGGACCTGCCTGCTTTTTCTATAGGCACGACCAAAAATCGCATGCCTGTGGACAGAGATGACGTCCCAACCGTGAGCTGTTTCACAGGTGTGTCGAAAATCTTCAGAAGAGCGTTCAGCAAATGGCGAAAAAAATCTAAGGTGGGCCCATCCAGTTGAGAGGTGAGCTCCTGTAGATCTGCACTACAGTTGAGACATGAGCTCCTGTAGCACCTTGGAAATCTGCCAAACAGCTGAGACGTGCGCTCTTGTAGAGCTTTAGAAATCTGCTCTACAGTCGAGACATGCGCTCCTGGAGAATTTTATGAATTAGCCTACTGTAATTGAGACATGCGCTCTTGTAGAGCTTTAAACTGCTCTACAGTCGAGACATGCGCTCCTGGAGAATTTTATATTACATACAGTTGAGACTTGCGTCTAAGAAACCTCTGCCACATTTGAGGCTCACGCTTGCGCTCCTGCAAAATTAGGAAAAGATTGGATTGGTCTGTATGTGTGTGCATACACATCTCAAACACACAGCAAATAAAAACTTCTAAATGACCAGATGGACTGTTTTTAAAAATGTTCTCAGTAGCTTTGGTGCATTTCTCAAATCTTTAGTAACGTTTGCCCAACAGTTAGTATCTCAAAACAATTAGCGCAAACGTCACCACATAGTGGATACAAAAGTGATGCAAGAGAGTGGATTTGTTTCAAAGTTTTTACTGTTGACAGACTTTATGACAGTATAAAGAAAACAAAGGCTTTTACAGTATTGTGAAAATGAATGTTGTTCCCTTTCTGTCAGATCACATGTAGGCCTATATATGATAGACTTACTATGACAGCTAGTTATGATAGGTAGTTCAACACTTTTGGATGTAACGACTCAAGCTATGAAATAATGCCAGTTTGTTTTATGGGGTAGGACTATTCAGCATGAAACAAATATAGTGCATTTTGTACAAACTCAGTACTTGCATGGATGTATTAACGCAGTGCTGTTTGCTCAAGATGGGGAGAAACTGCTTCAGTGATGTGCATGATTAATAATGGTAAGAGTGGTAAAATGATGGAGTTTGAACAACCAGTTTTGAGAATTTCAAATTCTGATCCGAGAAATGTGCCAAAGCGACTTTGAAAACTGTAGGCATAACGTAATGTCTGTCCCATAGTAAACAAACACTCAGCCAACTAGCTTCAGATGCAGAGCGGGAAAAAGCCATGTCTGTCATTGGTTAACAAAGTGTGGGGAAGTGCTTTATATGCTGCAGGAATCTGGCTGTATCTCAAGCCTCTTCGGGGGAGAAAGACAGCGTCATCCACAAGCAGATGAGCGAGTGAGAACCGGATGGTGAACCGACGACAAAGCGAATGAAGTGGAACCGGCATTCTGCCAGAAAAGATATAAGCACACACACACACACACACAAATATAACACGCCTACGCCTACAGTGTTTTGACTCACATGTGTTAGTGTTAATTTCAATTTCAATTTATTGTGCTTATAGAGCGCCAAAACATAACACATGTATCATGGCGCTTTACAGAATGTAGGCAATCAGAGAAAGAAGGAAAGAAATGAAGAAAAGAAAAGCAAGAGAGAGGCCCATGGGTAACAGGGGCGAGGAAAAACTCCCTAGAATTGGAGATATATATAGGAAGAAACCTCGAGCAGATCCACGACTCAAGGGCCTGACCCATCTGCCTAGGGTCAGTACATTGCCTAGGGTCAGTACATAGGGTAGTGTTAGAAGCCCCTCCCTCAATACGCAGGTTACTAATGTAATTCGGTTACATTAGTAACCTGTAGTGAATATCCCCACTATTTTCAGCCGTTGAGGAAATGTTAAACTCAACACTGACTAACCACCACCCTCCCAATTCCCCACCCAGTGGAGAAATGGAGGAAATGTTTAACTGAGCCCCGATTAGCTACTGTCCTTCCCCCTTGTTCCCAGCTGTGCCCCGGAGAGGCGGGAAGGAGCATCCACCACCTCAGATTATCGGAAGACCGACCTACACCACCCCCTGGTGGAGAGAGTGAGGCCCTGCACCACACCCTGGTGGAAAGAGTGAGGCCCTGCACCACACCCTGGTGGAGAGACTGCTCATCCCTCGTGGAAGCTGAGACGTCCTATCACCCCCCTGGATTACGTTTTTTACTGTTATGCACAGCAAAAGCACTTCTACAGACTTTATTCAATACATATAATTGTTTTAACTCCATATTGGCATCCTGGCATATTTGGAGGTTGCAGTTGCTCCTCAGTGTAGTTGGTCAAAGAGGCGTTGGCACACGCAATTGCCTTCATGGAATCATATGGTCATTAAAATGCTAAAATGCTAAAATCCCACAGAGTTAGCTTGGACCATACATGAACCAAGATGTATGAAATAGGCTGCTTTTAAGTGCATCATTGGCATAGCTTCTTAAATTAAAAAGCTCAGTCAACATCATGAGAGCATACTGATTCCTCCAGAGAATTGACACTCCTGGTAAAGTTGATGAAAAACAGCTATCAAAAAATCATCTTTTGGTTCATTTATTGTAATCTCACAATGGAAAAAATCCAACCTTAAAGGGAAGCAAATATATTCTGAGAAACAGAAATGTCTGAAACTGGAAATATTTTTTAACAGAAAGACAATGACACAATTGTTGTCTCCGCTCCATGTTATACCTTTTTAAACCCTCCTTTGCCAATAAAACAGTTAATAATATTCTCCTATGACATCTCATAAAGTTGAAGAATACAAATGAAGGGTATCTCTCTTAGGGTATCTAAATCTCTCCAGATTGTGCATGTTCTCCTCAATGACTCACGCCACTGTTTTTCTAGTTAAGATTAAGGGATTGAGATGGGGGGTGGGGCTTAGCGACAGGTCAATATTCCTGAAGCATATATTCTACTAGTTATACCAGGGGTCTCCAACCTTTTTGGTAATGAGGGCTACCTGAAGGACCTAAAATGATATGGAGGGCCACTCATTTGAAACAGACCCTGACTCCTTTTTTGTGAGGGTAATCCTCCTAAATAATAGGCCTATGTGATTTTTACATTTAAGTTATCAATATTATGTAGACCTATGAGCCTTTATATACTAAAGGTTGTATCAGCGAAAGCCCTCCCCCTCCCTCCCGTGCAACTAAAACTCTCCTAAACGCGCATCTTGTCGGTTATGTTGAATTTTGGTTGGTTTTGGTTTAGTTATTTGGTTGGTTTATTTTACCTTTGTGTGAGTTGCCAACCCTTGTTGGTAGCAATTATTTTTGTGTACAGATCTCGGAGCCTAGGCTGCCTACAGAGAGACGTTTTTTGAAGGCCTGCTTATGGGGCAGACAGCTAGCGGATCGTTAGGAAAGATTAGATGAATGTGATCATTTATGTTTGGATAGCCTAGAAATCTAGACGCACCCTAGTGGCAGCAAATTACATTTGCTTCCAGGGCTAGTCTAGCAACTCTCCATTGGCTTGTGAGTTCGAAAAATTTAACTTTTATCAGGCCAATCAAATCGTGTATAGAGTCGTTAGGCGGGCTTAACATAATGATTGATGGCAGAGTTGCAACGGTTTGGCTTGAATTCCCTGCTACTTGAAAACAAAGATGGATGTTGCTGTTGGCAAACAGTGTGACACGAGTTAAGCTTTTTTTTAAGTTGGCAAAAGTTTGAACTAGCCAACTAGCTCCGCTGGTGGGAAAACACATGGGACTCAGCGCTGTCCTATTGCATGCAGAGGGACAACCGATTATCCCGCCCCTCGGACTGAGCACTGCGAACGGTGAGTGCCCAGACCCTACATTTTAATGTCTGGCTCGTCAGGCTAATGTTTGGGCCTTTTTTGGGCCTAAAATCGGGGGGGTTTCTTTGAAGTTTTAAATTTGAAAGGTGTTGTGTGTAGCCTATTGATGATGGCAAATAATAAAACACATAAATCAACAATGATGTTGATTATGATAAGGTCACATTCTTAAGTGGACATAACACAAATATAGTTTTATTAATTATATATGCGGAGCAAATCCATCTGGCGGAGTCAGGTTATCATCTTGAGGCAAATGTGAGAAAGTCTTACCCCAGAGAACAGTGAGAGCTGGCGAAACTGTGGCACTGGACAGTGGCGCCGCCAGCCGTAATCCAGTATGCACTGTGCATACATTTTTTCAACGCTTTATTCAAAATTATTAAATAAATTATTAAATATTACAACAACAAAAATAGCTTGTGTACTGTCTTAATTGAAACATGCTTCGGGCACAAATGATGTTTAGGGCAAAGAGAATGGACATCTCAACATAAGGATACATTACAAGATGATTGGTGTAAACTTTGTCACGACATGATAAGCAGTTCTGGCGCTTAAAAACGCAACGTTCCATTCAGTCATAAATCATTCAAGCGTAGTGCTCGTCATGAAAAGAAAACAGTAGCTTAATATTTTTCAGGTGTTTAACAGTAATAGGAGCACTGTTCTTAGCAGGTATGCCGAAAGCAGTGAGATTAGGCATTGCATCCTACAGTCACGCTGTTTGGAACATATCAGTTCGGGTTTCAAGATTGATAAGATTCAGTTAATGCGGATCATCTCAAAGTTTGGGACAACCAAACAGCAGTGTAAGCAAATCATTATTGTTAGGTTACCATAGCTGTCTTTTCTCTAGGCCTATCGCAAATTGCAACATAAGCTTATATTGGTTTCTTTTTTCTTTTCTTTCCCTTGTTCGTGTGTTAGTGAAGCGATAGTGGGTAGTGAAGCGATAATGCATTTAAAGCAATGTTCACGTCATGTGAGCCAGAGCTGATATGGCCAGAGCTGCTTGCTCTGTAAAGGTATTATATTTCTGTCCCACCCAAATTGCGTTAAAATGGTGTGTTTAGCAGCCAGAATCTAAAAGAAAATTCCCGGGGGTGAAATCTCCCTCATCCCATAACTTTTAAAAAGATTGAAACACCTCTAGTGTAGGGTAGCCACCGTTCTTTTTTTCTTTTTTTTTTTTTTGGGGGGGGGGGGGGGGGGGGGGGTGATTAGCGCCTTGGGCCATGGTGCGTACTATGGAATACAACCCTAGCGGCGCCCCTGGCACTGGAGACCCATGCATTGTAGCTTAATGATGCATCGGACTGTAAGTTGCACCACCATAGTTCAAACTATTGTTTTGGGAAACATTTGTGTTATAGCCTACATATTCAACCATGTTAGTTGCTACAGTAACTATGCTTTTGGGAAACGCCCCCCTGGTCCCCATGCTTAGGCTACCCCAACGTGGAGGCGGTAACCTTCATGCAGATTGTGCCACCTGTCAGTATATCGACTGTATCTACAGTATACGGCAGTGGTGTTCGTATGTTTTTAGACACATGGAGTAGCCTACGAATATGGCCAACGCGGAGGGCTCCGAACGAGACAAAAGCATCACCCCGCCCTACAACATCGGGGCGATGATTTTTGTTGTGATCTGTTGCGGAGCAGCGGTGCTAATTTACTTAATCTTAGAGGCGTTCGTTCGTCCACTGTTTTGGGCCGTGCTGTGCGGGACTATATTGCACCCGTTTAAAGTCTCTCTTGCCCATGTCTGCCGCTCTGGGCTTGATGGACTGAAGAAGACGAAAACCCCGCTGGTACTGGGGACGTTGTTAGTTCCAGTTTGGTGTGTCAATTATGTTGTTGACATGTTGGAACCACGCTGGGTGCTGGAATGGTTGAAAGTACCGATGGTCGCGGCAGTAGCTTCGTTACTTTATGCACTATACCCGCCCTGGAGCCTCAATGGAATGCAGGTGATCCTCGGGCACGTCTCGACTGCCATCTCTCTTGGGCTGGATTGCTTCAGCGCCGTGTGGGTAAGAGTTTACAAAGTGACTGCTAGCATGGCACACACAATTACAGGTGGGTTTCAAAATAATACAATATCGTGAAAAAGCTATAGTAGCATAATCTATTTCAAAAAGTGAATCTTTCATATTCATTGGAGATAAAGTGAAACATATCAAGGCATTTAAATTTTCTTTAAATGCTGTAGATTACGCTTACAGCTCATGAAAACCAAAAATCAGTTTCTAAAAATATTAGAATAAAAATGTTATAATACAGAAAAGTTGGTGTCCTGAGCCTTTAATGTCAGTCTGGTTCAGTAAACACCACCACAATTGTGGGAAACACTGCTGACTTGATAGTTGTCCAGAAGACACTCATTGACACCTGGGGCGCTGCTAGAAAATGTGGGCCCTATGGTTCTGGGCCCCCCAAAATGCTAAGGGATCCAGGGGCAATTATTATATGATAGCATATTACAGCCTATAAAAACCTACACTGGTATTCAACATTTTGAATTTTCCTAACACCATTTTAGGCGAGTCTATTGGGAGTTTGATCTCTTCACATAGACATCATCAATAGAGTTCTTGAGTATAGTCTAGCAGCTTTGAGTAATGTGAAGGTGACACCTCAGCATGACATTTACTGAGGGTAGAAAAATGAAAATACACCCAAAGCTGGTCAATATGCACAAAAGACAATATGCACAAAAAGAAAGCAGTCAGAGAACCACAGCCTTCCTGTGTGTGTGTTTGTGTGTGTGTGTGTGTGTACAGTATGTGTGTGAGAACAAGAGACTATATATCACTATTCCTTTATTCCTCTAACTGACTACAAATTCAAATGTAACTAGACATGACCAAAGCCTTCCTATTTGTATGGAAATATGCTGGAATAGTCCACTGAAATTTTCACACTGTTAAAAAGTACAGTATCCTCAACACGTTTATGTATTCATTTAGAGGTACATTTTTATCCAAAGTGACTTACAAGGGCCATTCTCATCAGAACAACTCGAGTACGGTGGCCAACGGGTGCAAACGATTTGCAATTTTTTACAACACGCAAATCGACAAAACACAAGCAACTTACAGCGATGGTTCGGAATAATTTCATCCTAGGGTCCTTTGCACCATGACCCTGAGCCAAACACCCTCCCAGAACCTGTTTTCCCTTGGTCGAACCCTGGTCGAGTAGCGCTGTCAGAAACTAATGAGTTTCTGCAGTCATAATGGTACCAACTTTTATCTCGTAAATTACCCCACTAATAATGCCCAGGAGTTTATTTAAATAACACTTGCCTGATGGATGCTACTATCTGCTACTATACTGCTGCGTCAACGTTACTTCCGTGATTTGGGAAAAGCACGTAAAAGAAAAGAATCCAGGAATGCACTAATATTTTGTTCGTAGTACCAGTTTGCAACAATTATTAGTTAACACTAAGTTGTAAACACTATTAACATATTAAAAACTGGATATACCAAAAACGTAGATGTAATCGCTTCCTGCCAGGACTTTTATGGGCTTTTCCCAAATCACGGAAGTAACGCCATATCATTAAGGTACGTTTTGAATACACGGGTTTCCCGTTTACCAACAAAACTAGATGCGCGCGCAGCCGTGGGGCAGAAGACGCTTGGTGGCCGTCCACAACGTTATAAACTTAACCTAAATAGTCGGCTGCTGTAAGCTACAATCAGATTTTTTTGTATACCCCTGTTGTCTCAATGATAAAAACATCTCATTTCAGACTATATTTCAAAGTTTGCCGTACATTTGCATTATTAATACAACATAGTATTTTGTCATTTTTGGCGAAGACATGCATTCCGTTAGGGATATTGAACATATTTAACATTCTCTAACCATCGTGATTTCGAATTGGTGCAGTTTTCAGCACAAAAACTCATTTTATTCTTTTGCTCTTTTGCATTGCTCTATGCTGTTCTATGGTGCTTTCTGCCTCTTGGTTGCGCACGCATGTTTTCGTGACGTTGAATAGAAATCCATGTATATCCAAAAATTTAAATAACAAAATATTAATAACATTACTCATGCTATTATTTGTGTTTGATCGTGTGTACTTACCTCGTGCTATCAGCGGAATCAACAGATGGTTAATTTACGCCAGTTAAGGTGAAGCACACACTAACCCAGAGCAGTAAGCTGCCTGCTAGCGGCACAGGGGGAGCAGTGAGGGGTTAAAGGGACACCAGGCAACGTTTTGGTGTTAATTAAGCATCTTCGTAAGTCGGTATATGGTTAAATGACTCATTACGGGGCGAATGAAGGCTCTCTCGCCCGCCCCTACTGCCTGTAGGAAGAATATCCCACTTGCAAGTTCGGTGTATCCTACCCGCCGACCGAAGCAGGATCAGTTTACAGCACAGAGGCAGGCTAACGAAACGCTAGAGATTGTTGCAAACGTGTGTATAATGGCAGAGCCGGCGAAGAAGCAGCGAAAACCCTTGACGGAAGACACAAAGAAAAAGAAAAGAGCTTCAGACCGAGCGAGGGGGGAGTTTCGTAGAGAAAAAGCATCAGGCTTGCCTTGTGTCCCTTTAAGTGCCTTGCTCAAGGGCACTTCAGCCGTGGATGTGGGCATAGGACAGCAGTGCTCAACCAATTTCCCCGCCCTCATTTTTTTATTAAGGCATTAAGAACAATTTCTAACAGATGATTTTATATTCCTCTTTTTAGTCAACTTTAGCATGGGTTCAAATACTTTTTCTCCCCACTCTACGTAAAAAGGTTACATCTGTAAACATATAAATATATAATATAACAATGGTGTTCTCTGTGACTCAATCAGGTGGGCACCTTAGTGGTTGGCTATGTTCTTGCAGTGGCCTTCAAGTGGACTCCAGGGACGGAGGGTTACCTGTGGAAAATTTCTTTTCCTGTGTGGATTGTTCTCATATTCTACCTTGGTGAGAAGCGAACCATTATCACGCACAATTATACACATTCCCATTCACACACAAACATATACTCGTTAGTGGTACAACATTAGTGCACTACTATGTGACTTTCAGCTTAGGCTTCTTTCTCTTCTTTGTCAACTTCATCTCTGGTCACACACCATTATGCAGAGCACATGTATTCAGCCTGGGCCTTGGCTTTGATTTGTCAGTTGCCACACATTTGGAGAGTTCTAGAACACAGCCGTGTCTTTCTCAAATACTGTCCCTGTAAACTGCATTACACAATACACACAACCGCTCACATTTCTGTCACAGTTATTCTGGCATTGAGCTGGCCCAGTTCTACCGCATTCCTCTCCCTATATTTTACATACTATCTCTTCCTCTTATCTATATCCCCTCAATATCCCCTTCCCCACACACACACCTCTATCTCAGTGTCTTTGGCAGGGTCGTGGAGAGTTCCTGTGTTTGTATTAGCAGTGGTACTGCTCTTCATTGGGTCCCAACCTGGTAAGCAGCCTCGAGATTCAAGTGTTCAAGTTCAAACACTTCAGATGCATACCTTGTGAAATTGAATGGTTGAATCTGTCCCAGACTCCCTCAATGTGTCGTTCTCTCTCTCTCTCAGAGTCATTTGATGCCATTTATGGCCTTTACACGGCCATGTCCAACAATATACTGGGCTCCATGTGTCAGCAGAAACGGGCCAGTGACATCTACTTTGTGCTGCTGGGATGGGCCTTCGTGGTGGTACAGATATTCCTCAACCTATGGATCAGACAGCTGCTCATCATACTTGTAGTTGGTAAAGTCTGTTTCTGTTTCTCTCTCTGTCCCTCTGTGTGTGTGTGTTTGCAAGCTTTTGTTAGGGCCGGGACACACCAAGCCGAAAGGCTGACCATCGAAAAGCAGTCGCACTGATCAGTCGGCTCCCAACTCCCCGAGTCGGTCAAAAAAGTGCCTCGGAACACACTGAAGCAACGTTGCCGAGCGTACATTCTGCGCGTGCGCAAGATGTAATACATTTCCATAACAGCAGGTGGCGCTAAAAGATTCATAGCCGGAAAGATTGTCGAGTTAGTACCGAGATTAATCTTGGTAAGGATTCGCCAATGGAACGAAATGGCACTAGTTTCGGACTTCTCTGATTAAGCAATAAGAAAATATAAATATATATTGTGTACTATTTTATTGTCATTGCTTGTGTGTGATGCCAATGAAACGTTCAGACACGGAATAAATAATTGATTTTTACACGTTAACCAAGCTAGCTAGCTAGCTAGCTATATAATGTTAGCACAGTAAACGAAAACTGAATGGGAATTGTAATGTTCGCTAGCTAGGTAGCAACTAAGGACTTTGGTTAAACTTGTATGTTGTTGCAAACTAACCTGAAAAAACATACGTTCAGCAACTGTGTGGTAGTCTACTAGTTCTAGCAAAAATATGTTAGGATTGTTTATCAAAATGGGTTCATAACTTACATCGCTGAATGTAGGGCTAATGGTTCGAGAATGTTTAGTCAAGGGCTAGCACTCCACCAATCAGATTGGTCAAATTGGCCAAAATGAACGCAGACGCTGACTGATGACGGCACGGGACACACCGAACTGACTCAAGTCACGACCTCGCCCAACTGCCCGACGACGGCTGATCGGGTTGTTGTGTCCAGGCCTTTAAGTTTGCGTTACATTGAATGGTTTCAGCAAAATCCTAAAGGACAGTTTGTGATGAACTGTATGTGTATGTTTGACACCAAATGTTAATGTTATGTGTATAACCACGGTTCTCTGAAGGAGAACACAAGGCGTTAACCAATGGGAATGTATTCCCCGATCATATGATCGCCACAAGTCCTCTCACAGGTTCTGCTAAGGCTTTCTGGGGCGAAACAGCCTGGCTATATAAACGGGCACAACCAGCAGCCTTTACTCTAGTCATTCTGAAGCGAAGTCATGACATCATTTCAACAAACATTACATGCCACAAAGACTAGACGGCAGTGTTAACACATCGTTTTCTCAACCTTGGGGTTGGAACTTGGGACCCATGTGTGGGCACCTACAATACCCATGTGTGGGCACCTACAATTTAAATGGGGTCAGCTGAGATACTGCGTCTCTCACAATTGACCAGTACATTACATAAAAATAAACAAATCAATTAAACAAATCCATATCCAAGTTAAGTAACAAATCCTTCATTACAATCTAGCTAAGTAAAATTTCACGTAGACAACCCGCATGAGATGTTTGATCGACGGAATTATGCTTGATCAATGTTTGGAACAAAGTAGCAAAACAACCAGGCACGCAAGGACATTTGGGGAAAATCAAAGTACATGTGAATGATTGGGGTCGTCAACATCAAACCTGCCAAATTAAGGTTGGGAACCCCTGGGATAAGGCCTTGTGTTCTCCTTCAGAGAACTGTGGTTATGTACAAAATAGGGCTCTCAAACGATAAAAAAAAAATGAACTAATTAATCTCATATTTTGAAATGATTTAATCTAGGTTAATCACAATTTAAAAGTATATTTCCTCCCTAAAGACTAAAGCTTCTTAAATTACATTAAAGGAACACGCCACCCAATGTCAGTAGTAATATATGTTCTTACCTTAACTTTCACGAGTTGTCATACCTCTCCCGTGTCCGTACGTGCACTCAAAAGCTCTGGTGCGCGGCTGGACTGTGTTAGCATGTTGCTATGCTAGCGGGCTTTGACGGCAACTAAGCGTAGAAGTAATCAAAAACCGACTTAAATACAGTTGCACGAGTAGTTGATAGAAATGCTACGGCCACGCAACGTGAAACGTGGCGATTTTCCAAGCGAATAAACCGGAGAACTACAATGTGTGGCGCAATAGCACTTGGGAGTACTTCGACCTAGCGTAGTAGTATTGTTAACACCTAATTGTAGATCCTATCCACCACAGAGTTTAGAATCCATGCTGGATCGACCCTCAGCCTCTCCCTCCCCTCTGAGCGAGAGAGAGGCACACACACTAGAGATGCGCTGATGGGCTATTATTTCAACCATAACTGCATAGCAAAACTTATCATCCATCAGCCATCCATCAACACCAAAGTTTTTTGACCAATCTTCGAAACGGCACCCGCCCACCATCCGCTGGTTGTTATAATGTAGGCTATATGGGTGATGCAGCGCTGCTGACGTGAGGCTAGAAAGCCCTTGCTTGTTCTAGGAAGACTGATCCAATGCAGCAAATATATTAAAAGGCTAAAGTCGTACATTGGCTATGTTGTAGCCTATCCCCAGAATATCAGCAGCAAACTCAGTCTCTGTCTCGCAAAACAGTCTCCAAATAAAACGCACATCGGCCTGTTGCCTATACTGCCAGCTTGTGACAATATATCGTCCAAAATGCTTGATTGCATTGCATTCTCCACATTTTTAGCTAAATTTTCATGTACCACATCAGCATTTTTGTTCAGTGAATCTTTTGTAAATTGCTTTAAAATGAATTGCGCTGTCTGTCTGAAAAAGACGCGCTCGTGCAGTCAAAATGAATGGGAGTCTTCAGAACAGGCTTTCAGTCACCCTGACATAACAGTGTGTAAAGTAGCCTATAATGTGAATGACTTGTTATTTTATCAAGGATTTCTTTCTTTTTGCAAAAAATAAAGTACAATAGGCATTAATTAGTAGGCCAGGAGCATGTTGAAATTATGTGGCAAATTGCGTTTTTTATTACAATGATATAATTGTAAAAGGACGTGACCGAAGCTGAGGCAAGCCAGGCAATAGGCCTATAGGCCCGACGGTAATTGTAAAGCAATTTACAAAAGATTCACTGAACAAAAATGCTGATGTGGTACATGAAAATGTAGCTAAAAATGTGGAGAATGCAATGCAATCAAGCATTTTGGACGATATATTGTCACAAGCTGGTAGTATAGGCAACAGGCCAATGTGCGTTTTATTTGGAGACTGTTTTGCGAGACAGAGACTGAGTTTGCTGCTGATATTCTGGGGATAGGCTACAACATAGCCAATGTACGACTTTAGCCTTTTAATATATTTGCTGCATTGGATCAGTCTTCCTAGAACAGGCAAGGGCTTTCTAGCCTCACGTCAGCAGCGCTGTATCACCCATATAGCCTACATTAAAACAACCAGCGGATGGTGGGCGGGTGCCGTTTCGAAGATTGGTCAAAAAACTTTGGTGTTGATGGATGGCTGATGGATGATAGTTTTGCTATGCAGTTATGGTTGAAATAATAGCCCATCAGCGCATCTCTAGTGTATGTGCCTCTCTCTCGCTCAGAGGGGAGGGAGAGGCTGAGGGTCGATCCAGCATGGATTCTAAACTCTGTGGTGGATAGGATCTACAATTAGGTGTTAACAATACTACTACGCTAGGTCGAAGTACTCCCAAGTGCTATTGCGCCACACATTGTAGTTCTCCGGTTTATTCGCTTGGAAAATCGCCACGTTTCATGTTGCGTGGCCGTAGCATTTCTATCAACTACTCGTGCAACTGTATTTAAGTCGGTAAAACGTGGATGTTTTTGATTACTTCTACGCTTAGTTGCCGTCAAAGCCCGCTAGCATAGCAACATGCTAACACAGTCCAGCCGCGCACCAGAGCGGTTGAGTGCACGTACGGACACGGGAGAGGTATGACTCAACTCGTGAAAGTTAAGGTAAGAACATATATTACTACTGACATTGGGTGGCGTGTTCCTTTAAATACAACATAAATCACAAAATTAAAGAATAACCACAAAGATAAAAGTAAAACACTTTTATATTATTTAAATGATAATAATGTCACAGTAATTTTGTTTTAAAGTATTAATTTCTTAAGAAATACTACTCATTTGATGCTGTTTAACTCATTTGTAAATGGTGCACTGTCACTTTAAGCCCATTGTGTCCACACATCTTCGTGTTCTCATAATGATTTTTCTTTTTTTACCAGCTCCATTCAAGTATAGTCTATGGCTAGTCCACAAACTCTAACATTGTTTGTGCCACATGTATAGCACCTACAAATGAAATAGGTAAACACAATGCGTTAATATTTTGTAACGCGTTATGTATTTCAAAATTAATTGTGGCGATTAACGCATTAATTTTGACAGCATTAGTACATAACCTTCTCTATATAACGTTCTCTATCAGTTGAACGACTTACTTCAACCGACTAGGCTGTCAGAGGTGTTCCAGGGCATGCACGGACACTCCTCCATGCCACCGCTTTAGCCATTGCCCACAACGGCACGCTCAGTGTGCCCGGGGGGCGTCCGTAAAAAACACGGTCACATTCAGGCATTCACCAGTCCCTGCCCACGAGTCGTGGGGAGGGCGATGCACAGTCACAATGCACACAGTTCTAAGCACCTCGGCTAGACACATGAGCTCACCCCATGCACTACATTACAGGCAGTTAGCCCTGGCGCGCTGAGGACACACATACCGGCTAGGGCGTCAAAAAGGTGCTGCAGAAAAATCAGGATATTCTCCATTGAGCACGTAAATGCATCGTGAGCATGCTCTTGACACCAGTCCACCAGCCATCCAAGCCGTGCCACCAGCCGTGCCTCTCTGGTTGCTTAGGCCATGTGATTCCCAGCAGCTGGATGGCATGGCTGAGAACCATGGCAAGCTCCCGGGAGAGTGGGGCAGACTCTTGACGACCAAATACTCAAGCAAACACGCACAGAAAAAGGACAGCCCTTGGCCCCAGCCTCTCGCAGTGCAAGCAGAAGTGGGAAACCGCCAAAGGCTGTCTGGGCGTAGGACATACGGCTCAGTGCTGGTCCACAGCGGGGATGAGTCTCCCACACCCCTGGGCATACCACTTCATATTTTGGGCAGGTTCCACCATGAGTTTTGCTTTTTAGATACAGGAATAATTGCTTTTTAGGATGCCATGAGGTGAGTAAAAATCTTCTTCCAAAACACCGGCTTATATAGCCGGCTCGTTTTGCGCCAGAAAGCCTTAGTAGTATCTGTGAGAGGACTTCTTCAGTGGTGATCACATGATCAGGGAATGGATTCCCATTGGTTAACGCTAAGTCTTTCGACTGATAGAGAACTACATAACCCACTCAAACAGAGAGGGCCAGATGTACTAACGCTTTTGTGCCCATTTCAGGCGTATTTGTTTCGCAACGTCTGAGTAAAAACATAGCGAGGTATGTACAAACAGGGTAAAAGCGCAGACTGCCTGTCGTGGAAGCTGAAAATGGCAAATTGCGTATTTCCGTGTCATGCATATGCATTCAAGGGAGGGTCAAGGGGAAAGTGGGAGTTTAGCATAAAAAGATGGGAGGGGAAGCGTAAGAGGGCCTAATTATGTATTTTGCGGTATGTGCAAAAACTGTCAGTGAAAGCGCACGTCTATTCTGCACCTAAATATTTTCTCCTTCTAAATGCAGGTGTTAAATGCGGTTTGCGGTTAAATGCGTCAATAAGACAACCTTTGAAAGACAACAGAATCGCTATTTAGAGCACCAGTTTAGTGTCTTTGTGCTATATCAAAAGCAACCATAACAACCTTAGCAACCTTACGTCCACGTCATCCACTTAAACTTTCTTCTACTTGCTAGATTTTACCAATCTTCCATAGCCTACATGCACAACTTAGAACTACTGATCTTTATTATCTCCCTGCTTGTTGACATCTTATCATGTATTGTATTATTTCCTGATCGCTAAACTTTTGATTTTTTTTAATGTTCCATCAGTTAACTTCATTCAACTGTGCTTGTAGACTATGCAGTTCAGTTGTGGACGTTCATAAATTGTGGTAGGGGGCGGAGAAAGGCGCAGATAACTTGATGAAGTGAAAGTATGATAAATACAACATACACTGCGTTTGTTATCTGCGGCTTGTCCATGGCGCTGATAACGCTACATTCGCAAATGTACGTACATCTGGCCCAGAGTGTCTGAAAGTTTGTGTTGTTTGGTTTATTCAAATGTTTGTGGTTTTGTCATGACCGTTCATTTTTGGTCCCTAACCTGAATCTGTGTGTGTGTGTGTTCTAGTGGGTGTGTGTGTTCTAGTGTCTTTTCTGAAAAAAGCCATAGTGCGCTTTGTTCTGAAGGATTTTGCAGAGTGCAGTCTGTCTTCCTGGTGTGTCAGACTTCAGCAATTCGTTGGAAAGAGACAGGAAGTGCTTCTGCCTGGACCAATCAGGGGCCTCTCTCAGAACCTGCTTTATGTTGACACCAAGGTAACACTCCTCGTGGCCTTGCCTACTATCAGATCGTGTCCCCTACATTAGTTGAGTGCTGTGAGTTTGAAGGCTGGATATCAGTCTTTGTGGGAAAAAATGCTATTCTGAGACACACTGGAACAAGATTCTGCAAGCCAAGTCTTTACTGAGTTCAGCACCACACTCCACAGTGAACCATTGCAGTGGCCTGTCTATGTCCAGAAACATTTTTTAGTTGAGTAAAGGCCCATTCACACCAAGAACGATAACTATAAATAAATTCCGTTCTTGTTAATATTAACAACGACGTTCACACATAAACTATAACGATAACGACATGAAGAACGAAGAGGATATTCCAATTGAAAACAATGTAGTCTGATTTTTTATCGGTAATGCTTGCTCACATAGCATGTAGTAGAGCCATGTAGCCAGCTATTTCCAATCAGTTCTGTCGTTGTTTAGTGTGTGTGTGTGTGTGTGTGTGTGTGTGTGCAGCGCTCTGCATGAAAGTCACCGTCAGAGTTTAACAAGGTAAATGGCTTAAAGGATAATTCCGGTATTTAGCATTACCATTCATGCGGGACTATTAGTAAGAGTTTGAAATAAATACTTATTTAACAGCTTCAACTATGAAAATACTTATTTAACAGCTTCAACTATAAAAAAAATGTAAAATTTACTTAATATTTAACATGTTGTTAACAGTAGAATAAGCGGGATAATGGACTTCACTCCATTAGATTATCCGAAAAATAAACGCACTACGAGGTTGATCCCTTCACAGATTGCAATACATTCAAAACTCTGCAGCCAGGCTCCTCACCCATACCAAACAATCTGCACACATAACCCCCATTCTCCATCAACTCTACTGGCTACCAGTTCCATCCGGTATTAAATACAAAGTACTACTACTCACCTTCAAAGCTCTCCACAATCTTGCTCCCCTTACATCTGTGACCTCTTGACCCCTTACAATCCTTCCCGCTCACTCAGATCCTTCGACCATAATCTTTTAACTATCCCCCGCACCGGACTCTCCATCCTGGGTGGCAGGTCCTTCAGTGCCTTGGGCCCCAAACTCTGGAACTCCCTCCCCCAACCTCTTTGTGACTGTCCCTCTCTTCCTTTCTTCAAAGCATATCTCAAGACCTTTTTGTTTAATGATTACTTCTCCTCCACA
Organism: Alosa pseudoharengus; assembly: GCF_046254945.1. Classification (NCBI taxonomy): domain Eukaryota; kingdom Metazoa; phylum Chordata; class Actinopteri; order Clupeiformes; family Clupeidae; genus Alosa; species Alosa pseudoharengus. Next base: position 24,062,855 of record NW_027468664.1, on the reverse strand, counting down.
CCCAACACATAGCTCTATAAACGTATCTTCTTCTCCACACCCAACACATAGCTCTATAAACTTAGCTTCTCCTCCATACCCAACACATAGCTCTATAAACTTAGCTTCTCCTCCATACCCAACACATAGCTCTATAAACTTAGCTTCTCCTCCACACCCAACACATAGCTCTATAAACTTAGCTTCTCCTCCACACCCAACACATAGCTCTATACACTTAGCTTCTCTTTGTTGTATTGTTTTGTTTGTTTGTTTGTTTGTTGTACATGTATTTTCCTGCCCACTATGTAAAGCGACCTTGAGAAAGACGCTTTATAAATTAAACTTATTATTGTTATTATTAGTAGTACATGCCTCCATAAGCTAGCTTGTAAGCAATTTGTCTGACAGCGTCGATTTTTTTCAAGTTTTTTTTTCGAAAAATCTCCCTGAAAAATAGAAAGGGGCCGATTGGAGTGATGCGACGGCGAAGGTCGCCCCGTCGTTCCACTTGCTGCGGTGCGCCCATTCACTTCAATAGATTCTATTCAATTTTGCTGGTCGCCTGCCATATATCGCCGTTTCCAACTTTGTGTGACGGCCTTTTATTCTAATATTCTCATGATCTTGAACTGTCAGTTTGGTTAGATAGGCCTATTTAATTAACATTCGCCAAGCATGCAGTTGAGATTAGTTTGAAACCTCTCTGAACTCTTTATTAAAGGTGCTCTAAGTGATGTCATACATTTTTTAGGCTAAAACTTACAGCAAACATCACCTCACCATCCGCTAGCTGTCTGTGTCCTGAATGCACTGTAAAAAAATGCGATCTCTGTGGACAACCCAAGTTCCAAAGACAGCCACAAAACAACTTGGGCAAACCTTGCCCATAAAAACAACAATAACAAATTGTTCCAGCAAATCACCGACAAGTTGCTCGTTTTGGAGAGTTTCAATTGCACGGGAGGGAGTGGGAGAAAGTAGCGAGTTAACTTTCTGTTTTGTTTGAACGTCAACAGAAGTGACGTTAGAGCGCCTTTAATTAAACACATTACTTTAATGATACAGTGACATATTTATACTGTTTTGGTCACCATGCCATGCCATAAGCCCACCCACCGATTCTATACACGATGTGATTTGCCTGACCAAGGTTTGGTTTTTCCAGCTTGCAAGCCAACAGAGAGTTGCTAGACTACCCTGGCTGCAAATTACATTTGCTGCTGCTAGGGTGTGTCTAGATTTCTAGGCTAGGAGAATGTCCCATTCTTACGATAATAGGAATGTTTGCATTTATTTGCCGATCGACATATCAAAATTTAACCAACAGAGAGGTCTCGCGTCTCGCCCATTTCAGAGTCCCTGCCTTCCGGTTATTGCTACAGCTTCACCGCAAAACTTGCCTCCTTGATGTGCATGGGGAAATGACATGCAGGAAAAAAAAGAAATTGGTACTAATAGCTTTCCGTTGCATTAGCTGTGTTCCCACTCCCATAAAGGCACAGCTATGAAATTCCATCTTACTAAGACTCCCCGATGACTAATTAATCAGCATGTCTGTTTCTCAGGTGGTGTGTGTTTTTTTCGTGTGTGCATATGCTCAGTGAGGTGACATGCTGAATGCTGACTCGTGGTTTCCAAGGCCTCTGAGTCTCAGGGCTGGGACAAGGACCTGAGAGGTCTCTAATTTCACTTGGGCGCACATGCACACAGATATTTCAAAAGTTATGTCTAATTTAGTGCTCTACTTTTTGCTCTCTCCTTTCCATCTTCTCCTTCACTCTGTCCATCCTCTCTCTATCTCTCTCTACAGATGATCGGGTGGCTGGAACATTGGCGTGAAAAACTTATTAGCATCTTCATCATCTGTCTGCTAGTTATTGGAACTCTGATGATGACCCTGCTGCTAACAGCCATGGTATTGTGTCCCCACTGGCTTACCGTACTGCATCATAGTCGTTTACAACATATCAAAGGCTGCAGTGTGTGCTGCAACACCATGCTGACTGTCTGACCTTTGATGTGTAGGTGCACCATGAGAGTGTTCAAATCATTGAGGTCACAAGTAACCTGATCAATGAGACAGTCTCCAACCACCCAGAGTGGGCAAAGTAAGAGCTCTTTAAACTGAACAGTCAATCACTAGCACTACTGCAATACACTGTAAAAAAGGAAAAGTCAGGGCTGTCCATTTTATCAAACAATATTACCTTACAATTGCATGAAACAATCAAGTTTTTAATTAATAACATTAAAATTATTGTGTTCAAATAGTCATTCCAATTGAGTAATCATTTTTTGTAATGAATCAAGGAAGATAAGCATATATACTGTGGAAAAAAGGAAAAGACACTTTGTCATAGTTACTAAACCACAAAACATGAAATTAAACTAAATGTTTTTCTTTCAAACACAATGTTATTACCAGTGTTGGGAGTAATGCGTTACAAAAGTAATGTAATTACTGTAATGTATTGCTGTTTGCGGTAACGCGGTAATGTAAGGCATTACCAAAAAAAATTTGCGTAATATTTACTCGGTACAAACTTCAGTAACGCGCGTTACAATGCATTTTAACACACAATTAAGCACTTGTTTTGTTTTGATACATATTCGCAAACACCACCGCGAGAACAACAGACGAGAAAAAATCCGCGCAAAATAGTAGAACGTATCTCCTGATACTGGTTGAAGATGACTGTGGCTGCAGCAGACTCAAAGTCGCACTCTATTTGCGGGATGGACATAAGCCTACGCTCATTATTTTTAGCTTGTCAGAGACAAGGATATGAAGAACATAATAGTTAGTGCACTTTGTGTGCGAAACCAAAAGATCGATCTCACTATGCCTAGCGAAATAGCACAAGTCATTTAATGAAACATCTAAAGTGGTGCCACGCTAATCTTTTTTATTCTTGATAAAACACAAACTATGTTCTTCTAGTGCAATACAGCTTTGAGCTGTGAACTTGAATTAAAGAGAATAAAGGGATAGAAATGCAGAAAAAGATTGTGTAGCCTGGCAGTGCCACCGCTCCCACCACGCGCATCGCGCACTTTGCGTAGGGCACCAAAGGACTAGCCTGGCCCTTACCGCCTGTGACTACGAATTCTCTTCGTCATACGTGCGAGGCTGAAATCAAATTTTGGCCGGAAGTACGTAGGATGGTAACACCAGGCTACCAAAGGACAGAGGGGGCACCCAAATGTAACCAATGAATAGTAGCTTTACTGCAAACTGCGTTTCACTCTTCATCAATAACGTTTACAATGTCAGAATGCACTAACACCATGGTACATACTTTTTGGGTTCTCTCAATCTCCACCACGTAGTACTAGTAGAATGGAATTGGTGGGTCTTCAATAATTCGTTTCCCAAGCATTTAGGCTACATGAAGCACATGATATGCCAAGTCGACAAAAAATCCATTCAGATAGCTAGGTGGATACCAGGCTCATAATTCACTTTTATTTGCAAAACGAAATGTGAAGCAACATGTCATTGCATACTTTCCAGAGCAAGGAAGGCTGTATATTGTGCTATCAATGTAACTCAACAAACAAGGCTTGTAAACAAGAGCTGGCAAAAGGGCATTATGAGAATGTAAAAATCAATGCTCTTAAAGTGACCGTGCACCATTTATAAGAAAACAGCATTTCTTCAGAAATTAATGTTAAAAAACACACAGTAATGGTCTGTATAATAGGCCTTTTATTTTACTTTAGGTGTTTGAGTTACCATTTAAATGTCACTCACTCAAAGCCACTCACTTAGGACACCGAAATGGCCAGTAGGCCACCATCTTGACATGTCTTTATTAAGCTTTGATTTACAATAGGCTCTCTATTGAGCAGGCATAGGCCTTAAAGTTACAGTATTTATATCACAATTTACCAGACTTTGACCTTTTGTCGGTTTTTAACAAAATTCTGACTATGAATTTCTTGTTTTGCATCATGAGCACTGCGCCTATTGCATTCTTACTGTATGTTGTTAGCCTTAAGCCTAGCTCAGTCATTATGCTATACCACATCTCCCTCCATTGGAAGAGCCATGAGCTGCATTGCGCGTAATAAACTGCATTTAGAATGGCAAATCCATATTTCTAGATATTTTGGTGAAAGTAACTTAAAAGTATGGCAATAGTAGTGTAATGCCTTACAATTCAGAGACAGTAATATTATAATGTAACAAATTACTTTGAAATGACAGTAATAAGTAATGCATAGTACATTACGATTTTGAAGTAACTTGCCCAACACTGGTTATTACGTTGAACTGACATATTTTGCCACAGCAATGAATTTATCCAGCGGAATCATGTAAGATCAATGTGAAGCACCTAAGTACTGAACCAGTAAGGCAAATAATACACATGAGATGCCTTGGTGTCAACCAATTGCACATGTTTTCAACCTCAATGAATGCTTTTTAATACTGTGGCACAACATAATCAGCATGTTTCATTTTAAGACTTCATCTTGAAGTCTTTAATATCAAAATGATCTTCCTTTAACATTGATGTTGCAATACTAAGTACATCGGAATGCCTATCCTCAGTACATGCCACCTGTATAACACAATGACATTGAAATACATGAATAATTTAAATAATTTCATTGGAATTACTTTATCAAATTGGGTAACCACAGCATGAATCAATTTTGTAAACCAAAAGAGATATGCTGGACTAATTCTAGACATTTCATTCAGTGCAACCGATGTACACAAGGAAATCAAATTCATTTTGTAGCACACAGTACAAAGCATTTCACAAAATTATGAAATGAAAATAATGAAAAACACTTCTCTAAACAATCTCTAACGTTTGTGTGTGTGTTTGTGTCTGTATGTGTGCACGTGCAGCTGGCTTCCAGAGGCACGAGTTGTCCAGAACGCCTTTAACTCGGCTGCGACCAATGTCTACCAACATGGTCGAGAATGGATAACACACAAGGTGACAAGTTTGTGTTTAGGCGATAAAGTTTTTGATCTTAAAAAGGGGGTATGTGTGTGGCACGTGTCTGCATTCTCCTCATTCATATGAATTTGTGGTGTGCACTCATGTCTACTCGTATGGTTCTGAGCAGCTGCACAAAATGTTGGGGGACAAGGTAAATCACACGATAGTCATAGAGAACCAGGTGCTGGAAGTCTGGGACAGATTGTACCACTCTTGGTTTGTCAAGGTAAAACTTTTTACTACTCTGCTCTCTCTCTCTCTTACAGTAAGTCAGTTCCATGTATAACACACACACACACTCACACTCATCTAGTGGGTTTGTGTTGCAGAATGCCACACACACTGAGCACCAGCGCCACCTTAAGTGGCATGTGCAGAGACAGAACAGCTGGTTTGGGGACATTTCGGTCGTCTGGCATATTGCCTCCTTCCTCCAGGTGAACATTCAGACCATTCCGGCGGTGAGTGAGGGTAGGGGATGCGCACACTACATCTTCAGTTGTCTAAATTCAGTTGCTTAATAAGTAAAGCTTTGGCAACAATGACTTCATTCATGCCAAAAAAGCATCTTTGATTTAATGTGAGACCTCCTTTTCTTAGCATATTTGAGCCTAGTGGTCTTTTGTGTTTGTGAAAGAGTGTGTTTAGGTACAGTGCTCTTAATACTAGGAGGACTTGTGGATCCTGTGTGTGTTTTAATCTGCCGTACATGTTGAATGTTTGGCAGATTTTGGAGTCGTTGTGGATAGTGATGAGCCAAAATGTGAGACTTCTCATCTCTACAACGACCACTCTGTTAACGGTCCTATTTCACAGCGGCACGGCACTATTCAACTTTGTTTTGTCTCTGGTACCTCTCTCAGTCTGCTTTCTTGATGACGTTTCATAGGATATTGGTATTATACTAATATGTAAGGGATAATGGACACGGTGGTCTGTTCACAGAAGTTAATGCACGGTCGAGTATAATAAAATGTATAGTAGATATGTATAATTTTATACAATGCTGTCAAAGATATTATTTGAAACTAGTAGAATGATGGCACATGATGAAGTTTAAGTTAAAAAAAATTAAGTTAAAAAGTTGTGGTATGACTTCATCAGAATATTCACAAACTTAATAACACATGTGTAATCATGGACCGATCAAGAGGGAGGAATATCACTCACAGTCAATTCAGTAGCCTTTGCTATGTTAACAATTCAGCCCAGGCAATATGAAAACGGGTGCTGGTATTTTTTGCAAATTTGGTTTTGTGGTTCTCAGTTTTGGGCCCAAAATATGAGCTGCAAATACCTCATGACCAATGACCACTGAAAACTGTTATGTGCAGGGTGCGATTTGTTTAATAACCAGAGGGGGGGGATGATTTTGAATAAGTTTGTAAACCCCCCCCCACCCCAAAAAAAAATAAAAATGAACGAACAAGTTCATAGCCTAGTAATGTCATGGCTAATAATACCCTATATTATTTTTGCCACCTTTGTAACATTTTAGTTTTAGTTTACCGTGGTGTATGACTTTAAACAGCGAGTGTGCTTGGTATGATGATCAGCTCCTCTAATGCAGGGTAGGACTACGTTTTGACAAGCATACAAATTCACCTTGTTCTCTCCCCATCTGAAATGACTTCTCTACTTTTGCTGCCTCCATCCTTTCTGTATTTGTTGTGTAAAAAAACGTTGTATATGATGGCACTGAAGTCTTAAGTTAGTGAATTGGCTAACAGTGTTAGTTGGTAACCAAATAGCCTACACATTGCGCTACACGCTGCGTATAGGCTACGTGCATTCTCTCTCCTGCTGATTTGCGTTCAGTAGCCAAGTGCGTAATATTGCAAAAGTTGAAAAAATAAATGTGTTTATTGTAGCCTACAGAAAATAAATAGCCTATCATACTGTCAGTTAATTGCCTACAGTGCAGTGAAGAGTTTGGTGAGTAAAGTTATAGGGCAACTTGAAGTTTTATGAAAATAATTTACGAACCAGAACATAAAGACCATGAAGCTTCTATTTCTTACAGCTGTTAAAACACCCGCTAGATAGTTTAAATACCCACCAACATTCGTTTTTGCAGTAGGCTACAGATTATTTCTAAAAGTTATTTGTCTACTATACTGGCTGATTTATCAAACGAGTGCTTTCTCGTTCGTCCTCCGCAAACTACAGGTGTTTCGGTAGAGAGCCATTGAATAAGCGATGCCAAGCAATTTCTGTAACACTTTTTGTGACATTCAGCAAATATCTCCTCATTTAATGTAAGTTCCTTCGGACAATAGGCCTACGTTCTACTCTACGTGCAGTTGTCCTCCATCTCAGTTGCATCAGTTTTATAATTTTGAAGGTTCTAAAACATTATTATGCTTCACTGAATCCTTCTCGTTTTCTTTCATTTGTCCAGCTAACTTTTCCATTGAACCTAGCCATTTATGATGGATTACACACTCGACATTCTGTAATGTCCTGCACGATCAAGGCCAAATTAAGTTATCACGCAGCCACTGTCAGCAGCATCAGTGCTGACGGTGACGGTGCGTTTCTGATGTCAGATTATTATGTAGGCTAGCCTACTAGACTGTTCTCACGTTGCAGCGCTTTACTTATATGAAGTAGCATTAATCAATATGAGGGGCAGAGGGGGATAAATGTTCTCCCCCCCGACGATAAAAATAATTTAGCAGAGGTAGGGATAGGAAAACCAGAGGGGGGGGAATCCTCACCATCCCCCCCTACAAATCGCACTCTGGTTATGTGGATTGGCCATACTCAGAAAAAAGTTGAGACAGCTATGAGAAACAACCATTATTAGGGCAGCTGGGAAATAATGTAATTACTGAATAGAACTTATAGAGCAGCACAGAGGTTTTAGAAAGCAGCTGAGGGAAGTTTGATATTCTTACAGCTAATGATTCTGCAGTCACACACACGCTGAATGGTTTGTTGCTATAATTGGCTGAACAGGATTCTCTCTCTGTTTCTGCCATTCAATCTGTTGTGTGTGTCCCGTTGCTGTGCAGGTGATCTTCCTGACCACACTCTTCTACCTGCTGAGCTCCTGTGAAGATAAATATAAGCCAGTCGAATGGCTGATCAACCACACCCCTCTGTCCCAGGTCGTTACCTCGTCCGACATCATCAGCCAGTCAATGGAGGAGGCTATCAGGTGTGTCCTGACAAACACCTCCACAGACACACACAATATTACTTCCATATGCTGCAAACATGTTTGCATACTCACACATGTTAAATAGATGTCGTGGAGGCTAAACGCAAGTAAACACAGTTTATCCACCTCTGAAATTTCAGAAATAGAGTTTGAGTCAGGTGAGTTTAAATATTTTTTCATATGTCCATCTATGCTCCCTCTGGGTCTTTGTAGTTCATTGTTTGCATAAAAATGGACCTTCTATTCTGAATGTCTGGACAGATAAAAAAAATCTTAAGGAGTCTATTTTGGGTTTCTGATTTTGTTTGTGTGTGTGTGTGTGTGTGTGTTTGTTTGTGTGTGTGTGTGTGTTCATGTGTGTGTGTGTGTGTGTGGGGGGGGGGGGTCTCTGCAGGGGGGTGTTTCATGCATCACTGAAGATGGCGGGCTTCTACGGTCTATACACTTGGCTCACACACACCATTTTTGGCCTCAACATTGTCTTCATCCCCTCAGGTGAGTCAGGCTCATGACACACATACATGTGAAACACACCCACCTTCTCCCAGCCCATGTGTCCCTGTTGGCTTGGTTTGTCTCTCCCAGATCTCGTCAGAGAGACTTTAGGAAGTATTTATTTTTTACATAAATTGATGACACAAGAATTTTTGTCACAAAACTGTGCTTTGAATGCATTCTGACAAAGTGTGACTGACTGTGTGTGAATAAAGTCACATCATTTACAAACCTTAAACATATATTGCAAAGTTGTTTAATATTTCTAATTGACAAAAAACATAATTTGTTATTGTCTTTTTCTCACCATTTGATTAAACCCTACAATTAGCTAGTGGTGATTTGAAGACACAAGTGTCTCAAGACATCCACTGTACTTATTCTCCCGCCTTGAACTTTAAAGAACTTTAATTTAGGTCAAAGTTGCAAGTTGACTATAGATATCCCTCTTTCCCTCCCTCTCCATCTCCTCTCTCTCTTCCCTCTGTCGGTGGGTTAGCCATGGCTGCTATCTTGGGTGTGGTGCCATTTTTGGGGACGTACTGGGCAGCTCTGCCGGCAGTGCTGGACCTGTGGCTGGCTCAGGGGGAGGGGTTCAAAGCGCTGCTCCTGCTGGGCATCCACGTGCTCCCCACATACTTTGTGGACACCGCCATTTACTCCGACATCTCTGAAATCTCCGGGTACGTGTGTGTTTGTGTGTGTGTGTGTGTGTGAGAGAGAGAGATGAAATAGTACTTCTAAGACTGCTGTATGTTTATTACATACTTGTGTGTACGTAATACATATACATTTTAAAACATGATGTTGGCAATTCCATAATTATGTGTGTGTGTGTGTGTGTGTGTGTGTTTGCTAGTGCCGTGAGTTAGACAGTTTGCAATGCAGACTCTGGTCTCCACCCTGTATGAATATTTAAAGAGCCCTCATCAGAATCAGATTTGTTAACAAGCTGGGCAAGAAGGAGGCTGGTCAGCCAAAAATCATCAGACAGAATTAAGAACCCGGCCAGACTGGGGGCGTATGTGTGTTTGCACGAGCACTGAAGTCCTGCCCATGTTGTCTATAATACTAATGCCAAACGAAAAAATGGCGTGTGGTGAATTTTAGTTTCCTTTCTAGTTGCGTGCAGCCACATATGTTTAGCAGCAGAGAGAGCAACATACTGATGATGGGGTGGAAGCTAATTGGATGAAAAGCCTAAAGATCGATCTGTTAGGCCTAGCTGCATTCAAGTGCTCAGTATGTTATGGTAAAAGTTTATTTGTGTGTGTGTGCGTGTGTGTAGTGGAGGGCATCCTTACCTGACGGGTCTGGCGGTTGCGGGAGGTGCGTACTATCTGGGCCTGGAGGGGGCCATCATCGGGCCTATCCTGCTCTGCATCCTGGTGGTGGCATCCAACATCTACAGACACAGAGCTGAGGTAGACACACACACACACACATTTAACACACATACACACACACACACACAGACATTTAACACACATACACATTTAACACACATACACACACACACACACAGACATTTAACACACATACACATAACACACACACACACACACACACACACATATATACACACACTTAAACTCACTCACACTACACCTCTGCATGCACTCAAACACACTCATGTTTACATTTGCAAACAGCCTGAAGCTAGTCTTGTCTATGTTCCTGGTGATATAGGATATATTATTTTGATGTGCTTACAGACATGGCAGTAAATGCCTTTAACCAATACTGACTCTTTTCCTTTCATCCCTCTGTATTCTCTCTCTCACCATTTGTGGACATCCCGCTGGTGCCGAAGGAAAGGAGTGAGTAAAGAAATGGGTACCCTGTCTGCAGTGTGTTTGTTGTAATTTCTCTCTCTCTCCCCATCACCCTTCTCCTACGCCTACGGGGGTGTATCTCTCGCGCTGCTCAGCAGGGGCTGTGCTGAGGCACCTACAGCAGACAAGCACCAACCCCCCTCTTCCTCCTCCTCCCTTTCCGCTAGATGTTATTGTGGCAAGATCTTTTTTTTCTCCAATGGGTGTTGCCTCTGAGCTCCCCCTGCCAAAGACCTTTGCAACATTTTTGAACTGTTTCAATCTCTAAAGTGAATCACTAGTGACTAAAGTGTGCATCAGAGGGACACCCGTGGAGGGAGTGATGTCACATGCTACAGCGCCCGTACCATATATGGATGGGTCCGAGTGCCCACAGGGACCCAAGTTTGAATCCGACCTGCAGTCATTTCCCGATCCCGCCCCATCTCTCTCTCCCACTTGCTTCCTGTCTCTCTCCACTGTCCTGTCCAAATAAAGGCTAATTGAAAAAAGAAATGGGTTCCAATTCATTGCATTTTTATGCTAGCCTAATAATTATTTTACTCGGTTTGAAAAAAATGTCACTAGTTAAAACGTCAAATTTCTAAATATTGTACACCTGGATTGTTTTGCATGCTGTGACTTTCAGTTCATAAAAGGCTATTTTTCCAGTCATATTTAATCATTGAAGATTTCTTAAAAATAGTGTTATCGTCGTCTTGTCTCGTTCTCGTGAACCCAGTAATCGTGTGTATCGTCACACCCCTAGTTCAAATACCATATGTACAGTGTTAGGAGGGATTTAATCCCAACACAAAGCATGTGAAGGTTAGCCTGGCGGGCCATCCTATATCATTGAAATGTATAGTCTGGAATCGAATCATTCACCTGCTTAATCCAAGGGGCGGGCAGAGAATTGTCTTTCAAACTGCCTAGGCATGCAATAGGCCAGCGCTACGACCATATCCGTATCCGGTCGGCAAAACGGCAAATACATCCTTCTTCGAAAGGAATGACTTAAGTGCATTGTGTTGCTCTACTTTCAAAGAAAAGCACAAGTCCAACTCCTCCAAAGTTGACGCCAACGCCGATTCAAACAACCGCTCTTCGTTCGCCATAGCCAAACTTCCTTGTTGTTCACCGTCGCAGGATGTCGTTATCCTGTTAAGCCCGCCTTAAGACTCTCTAACGAAATAGAGCGCTGTGATTGGAGAACATCCACGGTGTTAAGCCAATAGAAATTCCTATGGTTCGATACTAGACGTACAGGCTGAGCAAATTAATTTGCCGCCGCTAGGGTGCGTCTAGATTTCTAGGCTATGTGAAGGTGAGAGAGAGGAGATGAGCATGACTGAATGTAGGCATATAGGCATGTATGTGTGTACACGGTGTGCTTTATTTCAGTTTTTTGAGTGCTACCAGAGCAAATAGAAGAAGTGGGGGATGGCCACAATATTCAAAAAGTTTTTTCAGTGCAATCAGTCATCATTCTGAGACTTTGCATCATTTGAATACCTATGTGCACACATTAGGTCTTCTCCTCTATTCTGTCCTGGCTAATACGTGAGCTGTATATGTAGACAGATAGCTAACAAGAAAGACCCAGTAGGCTTGAATCCAGTTTGAGTGCTTTACTGAAATCTTCTTTTTTGTAAAACTGCAACACAATGAAATTTACACAATGTTACCATAAAAATAAAATATGTGCCACAACACTGTACACACTTTTCAGGTTATAAATCAGGTAAGTAGGCTACACACTATTACTTAAACTAACACATCATTCTCCCAGTAGCTTATGCTCACACAGGTAAGTAGCAGGTAAGTAAGATTTAACAATGGTTCACACACAAACATAGCTTATAGCCTGAGCGAGGCTTGACAATGACCTAGCAGTTTAAATAGCATCCTGCTAACGCTTGCTAACTCGAGATTAGCAATAGCCTAGTTGACACGGTTTTATAACTTAAAATAAATGTCTGGAACACCACCTTGGACATTACAGTATCATTAAACAACTAAAATAACAAATTACATGAAAAACTCACTGTTGGTTCCACTCCAAGGCTCAGACAACAAACTCTGTGGAGGAGCACTTAACCATGCTTGCACACTGAAAGTGCCGGGTAAATAAAGCTGCAGTAACATAAACCACCACCAGGTGAAACTAAATCCCTCGCATTTACTGACAGGAGTCAGAACACTCCCCGCTTGATATAAATGTGTTATACCACTATTTACACTTTCTTCTGTGGCATGAGTAAGACAACATCGCTAATGGGTCTAAGGTACTCCTTAATTACCAACTTCACAACGACCTTGCGGACTTTGCTGTCCGAGCTTGCAATGGCCTTTACTACCCGTCCAAGAGGCCAATCGTTGCGTTTTGCTTGAGTGTCCCTTATCAAAACAATGTCACCTTCCTGGAGGTCAGGCTTCTCTGAGGTCCACTTCCTCCGTGGTTGAAGTGTTGCCAGGTACTCCAATCTCCACCTCTTCCAGAAGGAGTCTGCCAAGCTCTGGACCTGGCGCCATTGTACCTTGCAGAGATGATCCAATTCGAAGTCTCCCATGGGTGCAGGAGTAACACTCGCCTTCTGGGTGAGCAGAGTTGCAGGTGAGAGCATTTCAGGTACTTCAGCATCATAAGAGACTGGGACCAGCGGTCTAGAATTCATAATGGCCATAACCTCAGCCATCAAGGTTGATAGGACTTCATGAGACAGTCTGGTAGCACCATCCTTCACTAGCAGTCCATCCAGGATGCGTCTTGCCACTCCTATTAGCCTCTCCCAAGCTCCTCCCATATGTGAGGAATGGGGAGCATTAAAGGTCCAAGTACATCCCTGCTCCTGCAGGTAGTTCTTGATCTCAGGGTCATCCGTGTTAATTTGAAGTTCTCTGCACGCACCGACAAAATTGGTGCCTCTATCCGACCTTAGGTGTTTGATAGGTCCACATATGGATAGAAAGCGCCTCATGGCGTTGATGAAGCTCGAGGTCGACATGGATTCAATCACTTCAAGATGCACCGCTCTTGTACTTAAACAAGCGAAGATGACGGCCCACCTCTTGCTCTCAGCAGCTCCACCTCGTGTCCGCCGAGTGGTGACAGTCCACGGGCCAAAAACATCAAGCCCTACATGAGTAAAAGGCGGGTCCGTTGCCAACCTGTCAGTCGGCAGATCAGACATCTTTTGAACTTCTCTCTTTCCTCTCAATTTCTTACAGGTGACGCATTTGAATATGATACTAGAGATGAGTCTCCTCCCTCCTACTATCCAGACACCAGCGGTGCGCAATGCACCCTCTGTGAAGTGGCGACCTTGGTGGGCTACTTTATCATGGTAGTGTTGGACCAGGAGAGTGGTCACATGATGGCCGGCTGGTAGGATGAGAGGATGTTTCTCTTGGTCTTCCAAATCTGCCCTGTGTATCCGACCTCCAACTCTAATCAATCCGCTCCCGTCAATGAAGGGATCCAGCTTAGCAAGGGAACTTTGGCGGCGCACTTTGGTACCCCGAGTTAAGCATTTCAGCTCCTCTTTATACACATCATCCTGCACAGCTTTGAAGATATCCATCTTCGCTTGGGAACGCTCTGTGTTGAGCAGCTGACTGCATTGATGCCATCCCTTACAACCATCACTCTTCTCTCTTGAGAATGACTTGACTACATGAATGAGAATTGCCACACCTCTTACTAGACTCTTCCAAGCAGAGAAGCGTTCAAATCTTGATGATCCAAGAGACTGCCCTGCGACCTTGGTTACAAGACAGGTGACTTGGGGCCGAACTTCTTTGTCTTTGTCTGCGTCAACAAGCTCAAACATTTCTGCTTCATTGTCTTGACCTGTGTTTAACTGACTAAGAAAAGGGGGGCCAAGCAACCAACTGGATGATGAGAGGTAAGCTGCTGGAAACGGCCTGGTTCCCTGGTCAGCAGGGTTTTGGTCAGTCAACACATACTGCCACTGTTTTGGTTCATTAGAGCCTCGAATGCGAGCTACTCGGTTAGCTACATAGGTATAGAACCTACGTGAACTGTTGTGAATGTAACCCAGCACGATGCGACTATCTGTGAAGAACTTCACTGCTTGCAACTCTATATCTATTTCAGATTGGATCACTTCTGCCAGCTCGACCGCCAAGACTGCTGTGCACTCCAGGCGTGGTATGGTGTGCATGGGGTAAGGAGCGAGCTTTGATTTTCCCATAACATACCCTACATGCCATCTTCCTTCAGAATCCAAGGCACGCAGGTAGGCTACAGCAGCTATTGCCAAAGTCGAAGCGTCTGCAAAAACACATAGTTCTATCCATTTACAACATGACATAGAGACTGGAATGTATGTTCTCTGAATGCAAACCTGTTCCAGCTCTGTTAAAGAGTTGGTCCATGCTCTCCACTGCATCTCTTTCTCTGGTGGGAGAGGCGTGTCCCACTCGTACTGTTCTGAGGAAACGTCTCTCACCAATGCCTTGCCTTGGACCGTGATGGGAGAAGCGAATCCAAGGGGATCATAAAGACTGTTAACAGTGGACAGCATGCCTCTCCGAGTGAATGGTTTAATGTCTCTTGATACTCTGAAGGTGAAACTGTCAGTCTGGAGTTCCCAGCTTAAACCCAAACTCCTCTGGAGGGGCAAGGGGTCTGCTCCCAAATCTAGATCCTTGAAGTCACTTGCTCGTTCTTCCACAGGAAAAGCCTCCATGACCCTTGGGCTATTTGAAGCTATCTTGTGAAGTCTTAAGTTGGACTCAGCCAGCATGGCCTTAGTTCGCTTCAGGAGATCGATAACCTCGTCCTCCTTGCCCACTGAGGTGAGTCCATCATCAACATAAACATTTCTGAAGACAAACTGTTTTGCATCACTACCATGTTCAGCTTCTCCTTGCTCTGCAGCTTTCCTCAGTCCATATGTTGCTACCGCTGGTGACGGGCTGTTCCCGAATACATGCACAGTCATCCAGTAGTCTATGATCTCCTTATCTGGATCATTATCTCTGTACCACAGAAACCGAAGGAAATGGCGGTGGTCCTCTCTGACCTTGAATCCATAGAACATCTGTTCTACGTCGGCAGTGACAGCAATTTGCTCTCTCCTAAACCTTAGTAGAACACCAATAAGGGTGTTGTTGAGGTTGGGTCCGCTGAGAAGCATATCATTCAATGACATTCCCTTGTACTCAGCGCTGGAATCAAAAACAACTCTTATTTTCCCAGGCTTCTGGGGGTGGTATACCCCAAAGGTCGGCAAATACCAACACTCCTGCCCTGGCTGTGGTTGTGGTGCTTGCTCTGCCTGGTGGTTGTCAATGACCTTCTGCATAAAGTCAAAGAAGTGCTGTTTCATGTCGGGTCTCCTTCTGAATGAGCGCTGGAGAGAGAGGAGTCTCTGGGAGGCCTGTTCTCTGTTATTTGGAAGAGGCTTACGAGGCGAACGAAAAGGTAGCGGTGCCACCCAGTGGTTTTCATTGTCCATATACACTTCCTTTTCCATTATCCTCAGAAAATCATTGTCATCCACCGACATGGCTGGTTTATCATCTTTTGCCGTTTTCTGAAACACACTTTCTCCGAGACCATCCCTACATGTCTCTTGGAAGATCTCCTCGCATTGTGACGGCATTTGAAGACTGCACTGAGTCGGGCCTTTGGGCCTCTCCTTTATGTGGATGCTATTAGTGCATGGTTTAAGGAAGGAGGAGCGTCCGTTTAAGGACATGTGTCTTATAGGCATTGACTTCCTCTGTCTTGTGAGCGCCACCTAAGCATAACTCCCCCACTATGACCCAGCCAAGGTCAAGACGCTGAGCATAAGGTGAGTTGTGAGGCCCATTACGCTGCTCCCGTACCTTGTGCAAGCTCAAAATGTCCCTGCCTAGCAGCAGCAGGATGGGAGCACTGGTGTCAAGTGGAGGGATCTTATCAGCCACTGGTCCGAGGTGAGGAAAATATTTGGTGCACTCAGGAGTTGGGATCTCTGATCGGTCGTCAGGCAGGTAATTACACTCCAACAAGGTGGGAAGTGTGACTTTGATTTTCCCATCAAGTGATTCCAGAATGATGTTACTTGCCTTCCTCCCGGCAGTCTCCACTGTGCCAGAGCATGTTTTTAGAGTGTAGGGGGATGCACTCCAATAGACTGAAGAATTCTGATTGCTTTGGTCATCAAGCACTGTGTACACTCTGTGAGACTTACTTGGATGGTCGGCGTGGGAAACCTTGACCAAGCAGATTTTTGAACAGGATCTGGGCCGGGGGGCGTCGCCACATATCTCAGTGCACTTGGAAGTGACTATAGGGGCGCAAGACCTTCACTCTCCCCGCTTTGCTCATTCCCAGGTGAGTGTCCAGCCTGCCCACCAGACGACCATGGAGCTGGACCAGGATGCATCGTTGAGGTATGTTTGTCACTTTCACACTCTGTGCATTTAAGCGTGATCTTGCAATCTTTAGCTATGTGCTTGGTGCTGGCACAACATCGAAAGCAGATCGAATTCTCCTTTAAGTAAGTTTTCCTCTCATCAAAATGTTTTCCTCTGAACCCACGGCATTTTGACAGCGGGTGAGGTTTGTTATGTATAGGACATTCTTTGTCCGGTTCATTTTTCTTCACAGCTGTGCCACCCTGAGGTGCACTAACTGTGCCAGTGACATCAGTTTTCCTAACTGTTACAGCTGATTTTTGCTTTTGTTCTCTTTCAAACTTTAATTGACTGGGGGTAGAGGAAAGGTTAAATGCAAAACTGGAGTCGTTGCGGGTCTTAGCTTGGGAACATACAAAGTCAACAAAAAAGGTGAATGGTGGGAAAGGTACACAATAACGCTCCTTATATCTGGATCCCTGTGTGATCCAGCGTTCTCGCAGTGTGAAGGGAAGCTTTTCAGCGATAGGATTCACACCTCTAGCTGTGTCTAGATACATGAGTCCAGGCAAGCATCCCTCTGCCTTTGCAGCTTGTAGCTCCTTTAACAAGTCACCTAACTCTCTGAGCTTGTGTGTGTCTTTGTTAGTGATAACTGGGAAGGTATCTAGTTTTTTCATTAAAGCATTTTCGATCACCTCTGGGCTTCCGTAAGTTTCATCCAAGCGCTCCCAGACCATAAAAACACCTGCTCTAGGATTATTGACATGCACTGACCTTATCCGCATGGCTTGAGCGGATGACTTGGGCCCCAGCCATTTGATCAGTAGGTTGAGCTCTTCCTGCTCAGATAGGTTTAGCTCCTTTGTGGCTGCTAGGAAAGAGGCTTTCCATGCCCAGTAATTTTCTGGGCTATCATCAAAGGCAAGGAGTCCAGAGCTCACCATCTCTTTTATCATAAGATACTGGGCTAAGACATGGGTTTGAGGTGTTGGGGGTGAGTATTTGTTACACCGTTTAGAGTGAGAGGCTGGAGGGGTAGCTGTTGTGGTTTTCTTTTTAGTGTCAGGAGTAACCGGTGAATATTTCTGCTTTGGCAGAAATACCTTTGGGGCAGGGGGAGGACCATAGCAGTCACCAGTAATAAGTCTGCGTTAATTTTCCTCCATAACGGACTCATACAGTGAATCTTGTGCCTTATTGTTAGAGGGTTGGGTATTCACAGTTCGTGGCAATGGCATAGCACCTTGAAGCTCTTGTGGAGCATCTGTATCAAACGGCTGCGTTTCTACATAGTCTTTGGTGCGTTTCATTGGATCTTCAAGAGCTAAATCCTGTAACTCACCAAGAGAGTCGATATCTCTTAGTACGAGCGCTGCCGCTGCTTCTTCGAATATAGCTGCTTCCTTTGATGCTGCAATAGCTTCTTTCTCTTGTTTTAACACATGAAGACTTGCCTCTATTGAAGCCTTTTTCTTCATCATGGCTGCCTCCTTTTCTGCAAAGGATACTTTAATTTTTGCCGCTTCAGCCTTAGCTCTGGCCCTTGTCGCAGCTGCACTGACAGATGTCCGGGTTGATGCTCTAGAGGACTTGTGTGAAGCTGAGACTCGAGACCTCGTCTCCAGCTGAGACTGACGCTCCTCGTGGCCGCTGCCGTTCATCTTGGGATGTTCCTGCGTGCTGTTCACAGCTGTTCAACTGCCTTTTCCCGCTGAGTGGTCAACATTTTACTATTCTGTCCTGGCTAATACGTGAGCTGTATATGTAGACAGATAGCTAACAAGAAAGACCCAGTAGGCTTGAATCCAGTTTGAGTGCTTTACTGAAATCTTCTTTTTTGTAAAACTGCAACACAATGAAATTTACACAATGTTACCATAAAAATAAAATATGTGCCACAACACTGTACACACTTTTCAGGTTATAAATCAGGTAAGTAGGCTACACACTATTACTTAAACTAACAAATCATTCTCCCAGTAGCTTATGCTCACACAGGTAAGTAGCAGGTAAGTAAGATTTAACAATGGTTCACACACAAACATAGCTTATAGCCTGAGCGAGGCTTGACAATGACCTAGCAGTTTAAATAGCATCCTGCTAACGCTTGCTAACTCGAGATTAGCAATAGCCTAGTTGACACGGTTTTATAACTTAAAATAAATGTCTGGAACACCACCTTGGACATTACAGTATCATTAAACAACTAAAATAACAAATTACATGAAAAACTCACTGTTGGTTCCAAGGCTCAGACAACAAACTCTGTGGAGGAGCACTTAACCATGCTTGCACACTGAAAGTGCCTGGTAAATAAAGCTGCAGTAACATAAACCACCACCAGGTGAAACTAAATCCCTCGCATTTACTGACAGGAGTCAGAACACCTCAGATTTTGTTACTGACTATTTACAGGCCTCGAAAAAACATTCAGCTAAAGTATTTATTGAAAAACTAGGTGAACTGCTGTCAGCCATCTGCATATAGTTTGACCGTCTTATTATATCAGGGGATCTAAACATGCATGTGGATACTCCTAAATCAATTATGCCAAGGAATTAATTGCATTACTTGATGCTTTCTTCTTAAGAACAACATGTACAGAGGCCAACACACTTTCTTGACCATACCCTCAACCTTGTTATCACAGTTGTAGAGTTGTCTCTACACCTGACCTAGCCTTATGCGATCACTCTGCGTGTTCTTTGATGTGTCTATGTCCCAACACACAGATCTATGATTGTCGTCACGTCAATTGTTAGATGCAGAAGACTTATTGAATAATTTTTTTAAATTAAAAAATGGAAAATATTACGGATGACATTGCTCCATTAAAATTCAAGAAAGTTAAGGACAAACAGAAAAAAGAGAGTGTAGGAAGACCGAAAGAAAATGCCACAAAACTTAAGATCCCCTATGAAATCCATAAAGAGATGCTCCGTGCATATAACTCTGAAATATGCAAAGCAAGATAGTCTTTCTTCTAACATCATCAATAGTGAAGTTAACAAATCCCCCCTCACAGTTAGCACCTGCATGAATTTGTATATTTTTTCAAATGTAGAATTGACAAAATCAGACCCAACATATCTTTTAAATTACTAACTTAACATCCAGACCTTCCAGCTACAAAGGGAGGAAAACTAAACTTCATGCCAGAGTTTAGCTCAATAGACTACGAAACTTGAAAAAACGGTACAGCATCTCAGCTCTTCCACATGTGGCTTAGACACTTTGCTACCAATTTCTTCAAAACTGTTTTTCACCTTATGTATGTATGTCCTTCACATTGTACCATGTATCATTGTTGTCTGGCACTTTTCAAGTCGCTGAACAGCTGTTGCAAAGCCCCTTCTCAAGAAGAATAATCTGGATGCCTCCATGCTAAACAATTACAGGCCCATATCCAATCTACCTTTTACATGTATTGGAAAAAATATTGAAAAAGTCTTTAATCAACTAACCACCTTACTGACATCAAATGGGTATTTTGATTACTTTCAGTCTGGTTTTCAAGGCAAATCATACCACTCAAACAGCTCTTATTAAAGTTTTAAATGACATACACTACAATACAGATGCAGGCAAAACATCAGTCCTAGTGCTACTGGACCTTAGTGCAGCATTTGACACTGTTGATCACAACATATTACTACACATACAGTATTAGAACCCTGGGTTGGATTTACAGGTATAGTTAGTAACTGGCTCAAATCATGCAAGAAAGGATCTTTGTTGCCATCGGAAACCGTACCTCAACACCAACGTCCTTAACCTGTGGTGTTCGCCAGGGGTCGATCTTGGGGGACACTATTATTTAACTTCTATATGCTCCCACTTGGATATATAATTTGATTTCATATCATAGCTATGCAGACGACACACAAATTTACTTATTTTTCCTTGTGTCTTTTACGTTTTCTTTTTAATTAGTCTTTATATTTAAATGATTTTACCTTGTGCGTTTTATTTTTCTGTTACTGTTTGCTCTTGTTTATGTAAGGCACAATAATTGACCTCTGTGTATGAAATGCGCTATATAAATAAACTTGACTTGAATATGAACAGAGGCCACACACGTGTGTTGTATGACTGTATTGGTTTGACTGTGAGAAAGTGGTAGTATGAAGCCGGTGCATGGCAGACACACATGTCGGCGCAGGCCACTCACGTGGCTCTTGCGGGCCAGATGTGGCCCGCGGGCTGCTATTTGGGGAACCCTGCAATACACATTGTTGTTTGTGGAGGGGGTTGATGCAAAAGAGTAGATTTAGAAAGTTTTTACTGTTGACAGACATTGTGACCAGGGATGTAGTGGTAAAATAAGAGGTGGGTAAAGTATGAATTATGTGATCTCAGTGACATGGACTGTGCCATGCAGTATCGATTTTTTTTAAAAGGCATTTAGAACATGTTTGATGATGGTGGAGGTTATTGTCCAATGTTTATAACAAAACCAGTGGTATTATTATGGTTCCTAGAGTGTTGATGAGTGGACATATTGTGAATGTGGATGATGCCAAAATGTGTGATTTTTTAATTTTTGCAATTGGTGAATAAACTCTTCAGAGGTGGATAAACTCTAAGATAGGACTAGATAGGATAGAATTGTAAGTGTAGGATATATTTGTAATATTGACAATTATTTGTACAGATCATTTTTACAGTTATAATAATAATTTCTAGTTTCCCTGGTGGAGAGAGTGAGGCCCTGCACCACCCCGTGGTGGAGAGAGTGAGGCCCTGCTGCCTTTGCCCCTTCCCACCCCCTGCTCATCCCTCGTGGAAGATGAGAAGGCCTATCACCCCCCTGGATTACGTGTTTTACTTTTATGCACTGCAAAAACACTTCTACAGACTTTATTCAATAAATATAATTGTTTTAACTCCATATTAGCATCCTGGCATATTTGGAGGTTGCAGTTGCTCCTCAGTGTAGTTGGTAAAAGAGGTGGTAGCACACGCAATTACCTTCATGGAATCATATGGTCATTAAAATGCTATGAATTTCAATCCCACAAAATTAGCTTGGACCATACATGAACCAAGATGTATGAAATAGGCTGCTTTTAAGTGCATCATTGGCACAACTTCTTAAATTAAAAAGCTCAGTCAACATCATGTGAGCATACTGTGTCCTCCAGAATCATTGACACTGCTGGTAAAGTTGATGAAAAACATTAAAACAGAAAGACAATGCCACAATTATTGGCACCCCTGCATGTACTGTAATACCTTGTTAAGACCTCCTTTGCCAATAAAACAGTTAATATTCTCCTATGACATCCCATAAAAATGAAAAATACAAATGAAGGGGTTTGACCATTCCTCTTTCATAAATCTCTCCAGATTGTGCATATTCCGAAGTCCTCACTGCACATTCTCCTCAATGACTCACGCCACTGCTTTTCTAGTTAAGATGGCAGAAGCTTGATTTTGTGTCCAGTAGGCCTAAACCATTTCTTTTTTGATCTGAACATGTGTTTTGGTTCATTGAATCAGTCGGCAGATGTGGATACAAGGAACCAGTGAGGAGGAATAAGCTGAAGTCGCTAAAGGTCGTGTTGCAATTGGGCCAGGTAAAATTTTCGTTTCTTCCAGCTAGAGCAGTGATTCTCAAAGTGCGGTCCGCAAAGCTATCCCAGGTGGTCCGCGAGCAGACGTGGTAAAATATGATACAGATGTGTTGTTTGCAATATTGAACCAACTTGTATGTAAATTCAAACAGTTCTGCAACACTGCCTATGCAAACTGTCAGTTTAAATTATATAAATCCTCTGACACAATAAGCAAGGTCCAAAGACAATAAGCAAGGTGGTCATTGAGTAGGCCAATTGTGTAAATACACTGTTGAAGTAGATCTACTCTTTTTTGCTAGGTGGTCCATGAGGAACATTTAATGGTCCTTGGTCTGAAAACTGTTGAGAACCACTGTGCTTTCTATTTCAAAGAAAGTGTAAATTATGATCCACTCTGTCTCCCTCCAGGTACACAAAGCGCGTATGTCCTGCCTGTTGGCCTTGTTGCAACAATATCTGCTGCAACTTCAAGAAACAAGAACTCACCAAGTAATTGTAATTAAAGATACTTTAATATAAAGATTGATCACTGTCAGCCATCTTTGTAATCCTCTCACATAGCAAGCAAGTCAAACCCCCCTTACCCATGCAAGTTTTTGTGACACCGGCTTTTCACCTGCTGCCATCCTACCCATTGTAGTCGGCCATGCTAATGTCGTTTAAAGCTACTGTGCAATGTCTATGATGTGTGTGCCTGTGATTGGCTTCTTGTTTGGCTGTGATTGGCTGTTCGTTGTGATAGACGCCATCTTTAGCTTGAGCACAAAGTCTTCATTCATAATTATATGAGAGGACTAACTTGCTTAGAAAGATTTAGTTTTTCGCTCTGCTTCGTGTTAATTAATCATCTTCGTAAGTCGGTATATGGTTAAATGACTCATTACGGGGCGAATGAAGGCTCTCTCGCCCGCCCCTACTGCCTGTAGGAAGAATATCCCACTTGCAAGTTCGGTGTATCCTACCCGCCAACCAAAGCAGGATCAGTTTACAGCACAGAGGAAGGCTAACAAAAACGCTAGAGATTGTTGCAAACGTGTGTATAATGGCAGAGCCGGCGAAGAAGCAGCGAAAGCCCTTGACGGAAGACGCAAAGAAAAGAGCTTCAGACCGAGCGAGGGGGAGTTTCGTAGAGAAAAAGCATCAGGCTTGCCTGGTGTCCCTTTAAGAGCATACATGGGCAACATACGGCCCGCGGGCCACATCCGGCCCGTGGGCTTTCCCTGACCGGCCCGCGTAAGGTCCGTGAAAGAACAATAGTCAAGAGCCTATAGCATAAAGATAATGCATGCAAATCAATATCGTTGTTTTTATTTTGAAAGCGACTGCTATTTGTACGCCCATACATTTGTGCGTGGATGCATACGACGTAAACACCCTCACTGATGTGCTGGTGAATAGAATTGATGCTTCTGCGTCGACACAATGCAGTTGCCTTTACGTCGGCGTAAACCTTTCAAAGTTTTGTGTCTCTTATGTCTGCGTCGCTCACCACCTCAAAGGTTTTTAGAACGAACTCCTACTGCTGCTCGTTGGCGATACGAAGTGTTCATTTCAAAACGTTACTGGCAGATAGACAGTTTACAATCGGATAACCCCGTAATTGTAACCAAAATATGTCTGAGTTTATTTGCAAAGCTTATGTTAGCGAACTAGTATGATGCTGAGGTTGCTTGAAGCAGCCGGCTCAACACACAGAGAGAGTTGACCAATCACAGTTATGTGCATAAAGTTAAAGCAAAAACATAGCCTACATTTTTAAAATAGTTTTCTTTGTGCATGTTGATTAACTAATGACAGCCTACTATTGTCTGCTCCACATTTTCATAGTCTAATTCTGCATAGAGTTAATTTAATGATGGTAATGATTTAATGATGAAATATTGCTGAGTGTTGATGAAATGGTGGCACAGGCCTATCGGTTGTACTGACTCCTTCACATTTTCATGACCTAGCCTAATTATATAGATATTGTAGTACTTTTTTATATCAGTCTTTGACAACTGAAAAAAATGTCAATGTCAAAAAATAATTTTCGAGAATGAGGATTAAATACTGGACATAGATTAAATATTGCTGTTTTTCCTTTGTCTCCCTCACATTTTCATCTTACAACTAGTAAACAAAACCATATGATTTACTTAATGTTATACAAGAACAGAATAGAATTGAACAGAATTGAGTTCAGACTTGAGTTCGGTATTTTGGGTCCGGCCCTCCTCAACAGTCCCAGTTTGTCATGTGGCCCCTTGGGGAAATTAGTTGCCCACCCCTGCTTTAAGAGTATTAACATAATACTACCGTACCGATATATATGATTCTATTTCAAAAAGAGTATGTCTAAATGTGTTTATCAGAGCTGATGTACAGCTCTGCTTGCCTAATGACCCCACGATTTCTGCTCCAAGGACCCCAATGTGGAGAGCTACTCCAGCCAGGCCAGGTTTCCAGACCCCAGGAACTGGTACTACAGCCCCAGTCCAGCCCATATGAGCTGCTATCAGAAAGTGATTTTTGTTTTGAAGGTATACTGAAATGTCCCTTTATGACAAATGAACAGAATTGCCAATTTTAGGTTCAGATTTGCCAATGCCACAAAATGATTAATTATTGTTATTCATTTTGTATGGTTCCCTTCCAGATGACCAGACCTCAGATCGTCAAGGCCCTCCA
Organism: Alosa pseudoharengus; assembly: GCF_046254945.1. NCBI lineage: Eukaryota > Metazoa > Chordata > Actinopteri > Clupeiformes > Clupeidae > Alosa > Alosa pseudoharengus. Next base: position 24,037,813 of record NW_027468664.1, on the reverse strand, counting down.
TCGACAAGCAGATTGGCAGGTCGGTTGGACAAGATGGAACATATGGTGCCGACGTTGCTGCACCAGCATGAGTCGACGTGCCTGCACCTGAATGAGCTCACACAAGAAGTTTGTGCTTCTCGGCGCAGAGACTCTGACCACGTGCGGGACTCAGTTCTTGAAGCTGTCGACCCGGCGATTTCCATACACCAACTTGACACGTTTGAAGAGGAGCTCAGTGACCAGGACCATCAGCAAGACTGTGAGTAACCGCAAGAGTAGGCTACTGAAGCTGTGACGTAGCATTATCAAGGCAGCAATTTCACTGGATCTAAACAAATCAATCCAGCCATAGTAGGCCTATTCACCATAGCGTAGCTTTCTTAATCTATTTAAATAATTTTACAACGTTTCTAAGACGTTAGTATATTTTTTTACACAGTAAGAATCAGCTAGGAACAGAAATGAAACCAGATACTTTAATTTTTTTTATTTTGTTCCGGAACAGAATCGTTTATCTAAAATAATGGTAACCGGTTAATACCATTATTTTTTTGTTCTTTGACAAGATTTCTGTGCAATATGACTTGGTGAGGTTTACTTCCCGTCGTTGTTTCCACACACCGAAATTTCGCGTCACTCTCATTGAGGTTGAATGGAGACGAAATTCGCCCTGGTTGGGCGAAATGAGAGCGAATGGCGAAAGTTTAACTTTATTTAAATGAGGACTATTCAACAACCAATCAGGTCCGCGTCTTTGTGTTTGGAGGCGGGAGTTACAAAAAAGTCTGACCAAGATGGCGGAAACTACCTGAGCTGTAACACGAAAATTTGTATGTGATTAAAATGTTTCTACACAAACATTGGCACTTGTATCAACACAAATTGTGGTTTATATGCCACACAAACTTAGTCAGAGCACATACTGTACACCACTAAATAGACCACTATGTATGTTAGTTTAAACCAGTGTTTCTCAAAGTGTGGTCCGGGGACCACTGGTGGTCCGCAAGCTATCCCAAGTGGTCCGTGAGCAGACGTGGTAAAATATAATATAGATGAGTTGTTTGCAATATTGAACCAACTTTATTTAAAACAGTTCTGCAACACTGTCTATGTAAGATATGACAGTTTAAATCATATGAATCCTCTGACACAATAAGCAAAGTGAAAAGACAATAAGCAAGGTGGTTCAGTGAGTAGGCTATACTGTTGAAGTAAATCTAATCTTTTATTTATTTTTTTAGCTAGGTGGTCCGTGCGTTTCTTTTTTATTGGTTAAGTGGTCCTCTGTCTGAAAAAGTTTGAGAAACACTGCTTTAAACACTCGACCTTTTTAGCTAGCTGACAGGCGAAATGCTAGTATTTTCGGACATTGGATTGCATTGTAAACCTAGCTAGACAGCTATGCTACATGCTGCAACACAGGTATGAATTATATTATGTCTTATTGACCTTGTTGTTTCTATAAACATGAATTGTTGTTTATAGGCAACATCAACTTATGGCGGCCTTACATTGTACGATTTTGGTCTGTTTTCACAGTTGGCGACTAAATTTTCTAAGTCGGACAGAAATCATGGGAGTTGTACTGGAATCGTGGCGCGCTCCCGTCAACTAGATTGTAGCGGTTCTTAGCGGTTTTAAGTCAGTCGGAGTCAGTCCTTTTCTAGTTTTCCTGTTACGACAATATCAAACATGTTTGATATTATCACAAGTCTTTCTAGTCGTGGCTCATGCAAATAGTGACGTGAACTATAAAAACCAATAGTGACTCTCCAACACCAAATAGGAAGGGGCAAAGTAGGCGACAGCTGTAGCCTATATGATTATTTGTTATTCTTATAATATTTGTCATTTCTTATACATATTTAGCCGGCTCTTCCACGTGACAGAACAACTCTATATCGGTTAGGGATGTCACGCATGAAACAATGCTGCAGAAACACGAAAATACGACTTTGAGTTTAGTAGGCTATCATTTCAGTTCCTGTTTATCTATTGCACGGTGGGTAATAATTTAAAGGAATAGTTGCAGTCTTGTAAATAGTGACCCTGCAAGATCCCTAGTCATTGCAAAATCATAGTCTGTGACTTAAAACTCTACTACTTGTCTTTAGACGTGAGAGGGTCTGAGACTGTAGTCTTTCAAAAATCTTTTCCAAAACTTTGCAAATCTTTCCAAAGTCTGTCAGTGTAAGGAGGGCTTTAGTCGAGGCATAAAGACCCCTGGATATCTTCATTAAGTACTTAAACGTTTTAACTAGCTGATTAGCCTAATTAGCTCGCTTGCCACCACTGGCTTGACACTGCAGTCAAAAGGTTAGCGGTTTGGCGGTCACGCCCCTGAGGCGAAATTTCGCTGGCCGAAAATCGTGAGGTTTTTCGCTGTGTGGAAACCCACCGTTAAAACCGCTAAGATTGGCACCTTACACTTAATGATCTAGTGGAGCGCGCCGCGATTCCAGTTCAAATCCCATGATTTCTGTGCGACTTTGGAAATTTAGTCGCCGACTGTGAAAACAGACCAAAATCCTACAATGTAAGGCCGCCATTAGTCAGAGCACATACACCACTAAATAGACCACTATATATGTTAGTTTAAACACTCAACCTTTTTAACTAGCTGACAGGTGAAATGTATTTTCGGACATTGGATTGCATTGTAAACCTAGCTAGACAGCTAGGCTACATGCTACAACACAGGTATGAAATATGTCTTATTGACCTTGTTGTTTCTATGAACATGAATTGTTGTTTATAGGCAACATCAACTTAGTCGAGGCATAAAGACCCCTGGATATCTTCATTAAATGTTTGAACTAGCTGATTAGCCTAATTAGCTCGCTTGCCACCACTGGCTAGACACTGCAGTCAAAAGGTTAGCGGTTTGGCCGTCACGCCCCCGAGGCGAAATTTCGCTGGCCGAAAATCGGAGGAGCTGCAGCCTGCGGGACGGGGCAGGGACATCCACATCCATGTGCTACGTCACATTTGTTCTGCGCATGTGCGAAACTTCTCAGTAGCGCTTGTAAGCTACTAACTTACTTTTAGCAGTAGTTTGCACAGGTGTCAAGTAACGAAGTACAAATCCTTCGTTATATTACTTAAGTAGAACTACTTTACTGGAGTAATTATTTTTGAGCCGACTTTTTACTTCTACTGTACATTTTCAAGCAAGTATCTGTACTTTCTACTCCTTACATTTTAAAAATAGCCCCCTTACTCGTTAATCCGTTTTCATTCCGACTCATCGTTCAAAAAAAAAAAAAAAACCCTATCCAGATAAATCGCCTCATCTAGATAGAGAGAATTTGATTGTGGTTGGACGAGAAGTATAAACATATATCATTCTGACACCCTATTGGTTTGTGTGCGATCCGTCACACCACCTGCACATGACACAAATCATCACACTCCAACAAGGACATAGACCCCTCCAGAATAAGTCCCGCCTCCTAACTTCCGTATCCATCCAACCTTCGGTCGTCAAATGTCTATGGGAAATAACATGGCGTTTTGAAAGATCGTACCTGTCAAACTCTGTAGGTGACAAAGTAGAAAAAGCTGCTGGGCAGATTGGCCTAAACACTTCTGCCATCTAGTTTCCACTGGATTTTTTGATTTTCGGTGCCGTTTAAGTAGTATAGTCTATAGTATACTACTTAAACGGCACCGACAATCAAAAAATCCAGTGGAAACTAGATGGCAGAAGTGTGTAGACCAATCTGCCCACCAGCTTTTTCTACTTCGCTACCTACAGATGTTTTACCGGTATGATATTTCGAAACGCCATTGGATGGATACGGAAGTTACGGAGACGGGACTTATTCTGGAGAGGTCAATAGCAAACGTAGTGAAGTAGCCTACAAAGATGTCCATGGCAGAGAAGAGAACCTGAGCGAAATGTCCCAACCAAGCACTAGCGAAGAGGTTGGTAGCCAGGAAGACCAGGCAATCCTTGTAGGCTACAGTACATCCCTGGAAGAACTTTTCGAAAATGGTTGGATGGAAAAACAACTCCTTTCGGATGCACTGCTGCAAGCTCTGTGCACCCAAGTAGCCTACCACGAGCTAAGGCTTTCAAAAACTCGCCGTGAAAAAGCATATTGAGGTAAGCTGAGAGTTTCTTAGGGCTCTTACAGAGTTAACGCATCGCTACGCATAAGCGCCCACAAGGCTACACATCGCTACGCTTCGGTTACTTGCGTTTAGCCTCCACTACACCCTGATTGTATAAAGCACTTTGCGAATAATGGTATGCTGGTAGCCTAGGACGATTGAAACAAATGTAGGCCTACATTTTTTTTCTGTGTAGGCAGGTGAGGGAGATGATGAGGGCGATGATGGTGATGAGGAGGAAAGTTTTACGCAGGGAGATCAGGCAGCACCATCTTCCCCCAACCCCGTCTCATCCCTACCCCAGTTTCCCCCACTTCTAGCTGACGCTTCTACCTCTACCTCACTTCCATCTCACCGTCCCACCACCCCGACACTAGTGGCTACGACAGTTTCTGCCGTTACACCATCTCATCCCCTTACCACCCTGACATCATCAGCCTCCCGTGGTGGTAAAAGGAAGCGTAAAAGCCTCAGGCCGATTATGGATCCATTTGAGACTACCCTCCTTGATAGGCTGCAGGAAATACGGCAGGAGAGAGAGAGGGGTGGAAGAGCGACATACACACCACTTTTTGTAATTACCTGTGCCATTTTCTACAAAATCTCCCGCAGGAACAAAGCGCTATTTTGATGCGGCAATATGAGCCCTTTTAATTTGTCTCCCGATATTATGGCGATATGCTGTTACAGGCGTTATTTGTCTCCCGATATTGCAGACGACAAGCGAAATGCTGACGTTATTTGTTACTCACATTTGATATGTAATGTTCTGTGTGATAACATGTTCACAAAGTTCACAGCTTTCATATGAAAATGAATTATTCCATTGTTACCATTTCAATGTTGGCTGAGGTGTTCAGCAGGCTTATTTTTAAGGTGTATGGTAGTGGGGGTCAAGTTACGTGCTCAATATGTGTGATAAATAAATATTTTTTATAAATAATAATTAAAGGAACCATATGTAAGATTGTGGCCAAAATTTGTACTGCAATCACTTTCAAAATACTGAAGAGCGGTGTATCCCCTCCCCCTCCCCCCTGACTCGAGGTTGCCAACGCGGATGGCGAAACACTACTGACTTTGTGATTAGTAGATAGGTAGAGGGTGGCGCATCAGGCCAAAACACAACATGACATGACAAAACACAACATCAACAACATTTGAGGGCTGCAACTTCACTTTTTAAATGACAATATCCTGGCTGGACTACTGTTGTCAGTGATATAAGTATTTGAAATGAACATGATTTCTTAATGTCTAGTGACATATCAGGGCCATTTTATGATTAATTAAAATATATTTCTAACATACGGTTCCTTAATAGATTTTTAATCTAATAATGTTACCTACCCTATAATTTCTGTGGATAGGCTCTATAGAATTGGCCTACACTTGATTCATTCATCACTATCAAGGTAGTAGCCCATTGTATAAACATTTTGTATAATTTGTTTTCACATAAAACCAAATTAGTTAACATAGGCTATGTGAACTAATAAATCAAAACTCAAGCGACCTTTTAGAATTGTATTGGTCAGAGCTACCCACTCATAGCACACTGTACTGGTGGGGAAACACGCCGGCATCTGATAAGGAGTAGTCAGCCAGCTGCTCCCTGACAAGTGCCGCTCTCGGGGAGGGTCTGACTCTTCCGACCGAACACCGAGGTCCGTCGACCATGTTCCGGTCCCTCGCAACGTGCTGCCTCAGACGTGGTATCCACAAAGGTGGCGGGCATGTATCTGGCACGTTCAGTGGATGCCAGGAAGTTGTGAAGAGACGTACATGCTTTCACAATCTTCACCGCATTCTCAGGTTTGAGGTCAATCGGGCGGCTGAAAATGCGAAAGCGCGCAGCCAATATACCGAAGGCGTTCTCCACAACGCGTCTCGCCCTGGCCTGTCGGTAATTGTAAAAGCGCTTCCTATCCTCCAGGTTTGTGCCTTTAATGAGAAGACAAGTAACTGTCATGCAGGAACTTGACAGAACAGATGACTTGGCTGACGTCAACAACTGGAATAGTTTAATATAGGCTAATTATCAACTGTGCCATTGCGCACACTGTGTGCCTGAGTAGCCTATGCATTTTTCCGTTAGCCTATGCATTTTTCCGTTGGATTTTTTGATTTTCGGTGCCAAACGGCACCGACAATCAAAAAATCCAGTGGAAACTAGATGGCAGAAGTGTGTAGGCCAATCTGCCCACCAGCTTTTTCTACTTTGCTACCTACAGATGTTTTACCGGTATGATATTTCGAAACGCCATGTTATTTCCCGTAGACAATCGACGGCAGGAAGTTGGATGGATACGGAAGTTACGGAGGCGGGACTTATTCTGGAGAGGTCTATAGAGCATCACAGGAGTTTCCGGAAGTAAGAATTCAATGCAATTTCTCCATTGACAATTCGGGTATAAGCCATAAAAACTTAACTGCACATGGTAGACTCAAAAGCAGCTACGGCTGTACTAAGCGATTGTGTATGCTCATATAGATGCCAAAAGTTCACGGGGCACTAACCTCGTTTTGAGATAAATGTCTTTTATTCGCAATGTCTTGGATAAGTACTTCATTACCCACAATCCTGAACAATCCCACAGTGATGCCTCTGATTGGTGGAAAGGCCGTTAAGGTCATAGTTTGAAACTTTATCAGCGAAAATTATTGACAAAGATGGCGGAGTCTTTTACTGCCTATGGCGAAAATCTTAATGTGAATAAAAACTTTCTAGACGAACATTGGTACTTGTATCAACAAGGATTGTGGTTTATATATCACACGAATATTGTCAGGGCCAATACACCATCAAATAGAACACTGTAAATGCTAGATTGAACACTTAACTTTTCAGGTAGGATAGGCTAATCATTAGCCTTTCAGACATTTGAATGTCATTATAATGCTGCTAACATTAGCCTACATGCTGCAACACAGGTATGAAATATATTATGTTTTAGTGACCTTGTTGTTTCTATGAACATGAATTGTTGTTTATATGAAACATTACTTAGTCGAGGCATAAAAAGCCCTGTATATCCCCATTAAGTACTTAAACCTATAAACTAGCTGTTTAGCTGATAGCATAAGCTAGATGCTACCACCGGCTAGACACTGCAGTAAAATGGTTAGCAAACCGTCCATGCCCCCGTGAATATTTCAGTTTCAAGGACGAAATCAAGAGTGTCCAAAGGGGTGAAAACCACTTTAAATCGGGTCACATTATTGACTGTTGTGTGTCGAGGGTCAGCTTGTGGGTTTTGTAAGGGCCAGCATGAGGGACAAGAGTTTTGCAGGGAAGTTGGTAATGCTAGTTAACATTAGCTAGCTAGGCTACTGTAGCCTTCATACTGTACGAGCCATATCATCAATCATTAACCTAGAAATACTTCTTCGTACATTTAATGAACATTTTGTGTAATAATTCACAGCAAGTTAATAAACTGATATGGTGGTCCAAGAGCAGACCATGCACCGGTCCATGCATCAGGATGGCAGTCAGATACGAAGCACAATGTTGCTAACGTTAACCGCTTTCACACACACACGATATAAAATACACAATGGTAAATATAACATTCAATACCAAAACACTATTATTTACACGATTACTCCTGAAATAACTGCTATTAACTATATAAAAATCATTGTTTGGAGGAAAGGGTTCACGTGCTGTCGCCGGCTGGAAATGATTTTGGCGCTGGTTCATGCTGCTTATATTTTTCAGTGAGGCGTGGTGGTTTATGGGATGAGTAGTTCCTTCGCTCGGAAATGAAACCTTTGACTTTTTTTGGTCTTTCTCTTCGTTTTTTTCACTCGAAATGATATGTTGTATGCTTATGAGTTACGCCGTAGCTGATTAGCCTAAGACATGCTCTAAAACTCTTTAGATACGGATTTTTCCAAAACGTCAATGGGAGAAATGAATGGGAAATTTACTTCCGGACACTAAGCTCTCTCGGAGGAGGGGCGGGACTGTGATGCTCTACTGTCTTGACATGCAGGTCAAACATTGTGATTGGCTCATTGTTGATTGCTTGAAAAATTGCGTCATGAGAGAGATGCGTGCATCTGGGAGACGTTACTTTTTGAAAAGACGGTGACACAGGACAAGCTTGGATGCTCCGTCAATGCTACGTTATCAAAGTCGGACTATTCTTGTGGGGTATTCCAGAAAGCAGGTTTACTGGCTTAACTGGGTATGTTAACCCAGAGTAAACGGTAAACCTGGGATTTCAGCTCCAGAAAGCTCAAAAATGATCAGGCTATGTAAGTAACTATGGTAACATAGGCTCTGAACTTTTGTTGATGTTAGGTTTTGTTCAGGTTATGTTCAATTATGTTGGGTTATTTCAGTGCATGTTCAACCAGGCTGCTATTTTTACACTTGTCACACAATGGCGTTTCATTTTGACGAAGGTCCGATTGACAAAGCACAAAATCATGCAATATCCATCCGTGCAATTCACCGTAAGAGGGCGATAAGACCACGACATCACATGATAGCCTATCCATTGTTTCCCAAACGAGTTTTTCAAGAGCGCTCGAGTTTTTCAGTTGAATCCTAAATATACAGTAGGCTACTTGAAAATCATTCTCCATCTCTACATTACGCATGGTGGATTAGAATAGAATAAAATAAATATTTAATGTAGCCTAGGCTAGCTAGCCTACGTCTTTGGCTCACCAGACAGATGGACAAACAACATCTCAGACACATTGAAGATATAATTAAAACAAGTACAGTACAAAAAAGGGGAAACATACTGTACAAAATTAATAAATAAGTTTAAATATAGCTGTACGGCTCAGCCGGGTATGCATGTTGTCACTAAGTTTGGTTAAGAATGCTGATGGCATTTGGGATAAAATATTTTTTAATAGGCTACACACGCTCTCCGACTGGGAGTTTTTGTAGTGTTGGAGACGCAGAGCATATCGGCAAGCTGTCGTTCGGTCCGTAAAGTTTGCCTTGCGCTAAAGCAGTTCCTGCGCAACTTCATTCGTTTTCCTAGACACAAACCCACGAGGATCATTAAAGTTTAGTTTCACCAACTGGCAGGTCAGCATCACTTATTCAATTTTCCAAATGTGCACCGAAATGTGTCCAATAGGCTACCCATGCCTTCCGACATTCACCCTTCCGTTCCGATGATGGAGCGCAAAAGTTTAACTTGGCCCACAGCTGCAGAACCCGCGTTAAAATAGAAAATTAAATTTGGGATTCTCAAAGAATTCTATGGCCCACTCAATCTGTGACAAGATAGGCTAGTTTAAGAAAGCATCATTCAAAGCAGTCAATACAATATGTCATGTCCAGTGAATTATTTAATTGTGCTTTTGACATTAAATAGGCTAACGTTATTAAACGTACGCATTTACACGTTCAGTTAGGCTATTTTCTGCCAAGCAAGGTCTCGGACGCAGGCGCTTAAGTATTGCTTTTTTTTTTTATTATTACAGTTCTCTCCTCCTCGTAAGCCTCGACTAGGCCTACTCCGCCTCTGAAAAATACGGTGGTCTTTCGCCGGTTTCACTCATGGTTTCGACTCTCAATAGATAATGCCTTTATAAGTTCGCCGTGAACGCGCACAACTCTAGGTTATCTCACACAGGGTTGATTGAACTAACTGGTAACCGGTGCTTTGGAACCGACAGCTCGGGTTTAGTCGCCACAGGTTCAGACAACCCAGAGGTTAAGTTTTATTTCAGTGTTTGTTAAACCTCCTTTCTGGAATACCCCATTGGATCTATGAGCACGAACGGTCACTGATGTGCTTGCTCACGCACCTGGGCTATCATGGAGGTTGCCACACCAGTGGTCAGCCGTTTTGGACACTCCCACAGGCACCGATGTGCGCTGTGCACCAAAGAGAGAGTCAGACTGTAAAGGACAGTAAGATGCTTGATCTGTATTGATATTCTACTATGCTACTTTGAATGTAATTTTGATTTGGGGGGGAGATTGATATGGAAAACTTTTTGTTTGGTACCTAGGCCTAGTTGAAGTTTGTGATGTGTTGATGTTGTGGCAGCCGTGGCCTACTGGTTAGCACTTCGGACTTGGAACCGGAGGGTTGCCGGTTCGAACCCCGACCAGTAGGCACGGCTGAAGTGCCCTTGAGCAAGGCACCTAACCCCTCACTGCTCCCCGAGCGCCGCTGTTGTTGCAGGCAGCTCACTGCGCTGGGATTAGTGTGTGCTTCACCTCACGGTGTGTTCACTGTGTGCTGAGTGTGTTTCACTAATTCACGGATTGGGATAAATGCAGAGACCAAATTTCCCTCACGGGATCAAAAGAGTACTTATACTTATACTTTACTTGTATGTCACATTAATTTAATAATTAGAAGGATAAATAACAGTAACTGCTGGTTGGGTTGTTCATTACTAAGTCAACACATAACACACCCGAAATGTCACCCGCAAAGTCAAGACTCTGCTACCCCCTGTTGTGTGAGTGGTGTATTGCATTTTACGTATCGCCCGCGTTGCTTGTGTCCTACGTGTAGACTATGAAAGGGAGACGTTGCTCGCGTCGCTAGCGTCACTTGCTCGTGTTGACTCTGTAAGAGCCCTAATGCTGTGTTTTGCGTCCCCAGCATCACACACGCACATTCATAAGGTAGGCTACAGTCTGCGCAATATAGACCAGCTCGGACGGAGTTCACGTTATGTTTCGTTGAAAAGAAGCTTAATTTTGTGAAATTTGGAGAGGAGTGGAGCTGTTAACTAACGTTTCTAACTAAGTTAGCTAGTCAGTACCAGCATGGATCGCTATTTTAGTAGCCTAAGGAAAGTAACAAATGTCAGGACAGACAAAGCTACAACTTCGCAGGAAACATAGTGGAAACGACAAAGAAAATACAGTGACGATTAAATGTTAAATATGGATTTAAAGTAACGATGAGAGGAGGTATCACTGTTTCCTATGTTCAACGTTGAGCCCCCCCCCCCCCCCCGCAAACACACACACAATAGTGGTCTGTGGATTACTTGTTAGTCAGGATGGTGGTCCCTGGCACAGAACCAGTTGAAAACCCCTGCTCTAATGTGTCCAGCAATGACTCTGCTGCTAGATCCAGCGAGGGGGACTGTAACATGTCCAACAAGTATTTGGATTGCCCCAGGACTTTGTTGAATGTCACTAGAACACCAATTAAACTAACATCAAGTTGGGCTAATTAACCACAAGCATCTGTTGCTCGATCACCTTTTCCTGCCCAATTTGTTGAAGAACATGGTACACTGTGGGAAGTCTATCAAGCATATTGCGACAGGCTGAGAATCTGCAAGCCCACCTGGTCTCACTTAGTGAAGGCGTAGGCGTAGTGAAGGCAAAGGGCTGACCACCATACTTCTCTTTCTGTATGTCATGCCATTTTGGGTCGCCGGCATACGGTGCAGGTGCCCCAGCCAGTTGCGCCACAGCTGGGGCCCTCAGTACCCATTTTAGCAATATTTAGATTTAAGCAGTGAGCCTTACAATGCACATAAAAGGCATATTTTGCTACCTCCTGAATTCTTGTGCAAACGCCAGAGTGCTTGCCACTCATGATGGCAGCTCCACTGTAGCCCTGACCAACAAGGTGGCTATGCTACAATACTCCAGCCTATTTTATAATCTATTTAGACCTGTTGCATCAAGCTGTTCGGCCTTCACAAAGTCATCAGGTTCGCTCTCATTCTGGCTGTCATCTTAGCCTGTGCCATCCCATAGAGTTAAAACAGAAATCAATGATGCAACGAATGCATGCATGCATTGTCATTGTCTCCTTCGGACACTTGTTCTCAGAGTACTAATTGGCTAACAAGATTCGGAAGTGGACTTTTCCACGACACTGGCCTTTGTCCATAACACTTCCTCTCCACGTCTGTGGCCATGTATTTGCGGCCACATCCACACGTACCAAAGTTCTGGCATTGTTTCAAGAATGTCTGCGTCCAAACCAAGCGGCAACATTCTAATTTGAACAATGAAGCCTACCCAGAAATGCAAAAAATTGCAATACATCGAAAATCCGCTAGGGGCAGGTCCCAAAAGGGAGCAAATGTCCATAGACCACCATGTTAAAATGTCCGTTTTCACAGCATAAATTCATGCTTTTACAGGTTGGTCCCATGGACTTTTATTGTATTTGTTGGTAGTTCTGACAACTGTGAGGGGGGTGAATTTTTTTCTAACTCGTTAGTTTAGATCACATTTAGATATTAAATCTATGAATAATTAAGGGCGTGGTCAACTTGACGGCTGGTGTCGAGGCAGCAGACGACGTCACTAGCTGAGTGGAGGAAACTCCGAGCTGTGATCCTACACACCACATCCTTTATGAAAATGTTTATTCAAATATCTGACATAAAATGGGCTGCTATTAACTGAAGCCTACTAACCGACACTTTAAGAAGACTTCGCTCCAGTTTTTCAGGTAAGTGACATTCCACTACTATTTCACGTAGATGTTAGCATTATAGCATCCATGTTAGTGGGCACTGTAGCAGCTATAGGCTACGTTAGCGTCAAATCATTTCAAATAAGTTTATGTCTAAAATGATGACCGAATGGCTGAAGCAAACACATAAATTTAGTTAACTTGAATAACGTTAGTGAAAACCGATTGTGCTCCTGTTGTGAGTTAGCTTAACGTTTGCCATACTAGCCAGGTGTTTGAGTCAATGATCAGACAGCTGTAACGTTAAGCACGTTAACGTTAGTTCACAAACATACTGGGGTAACAAAGCATGTGTTCTCGTCAAAAAACCTTTTGTAAATACTCTCTGTGTGAATGCTTAGTCCGTTGTCAATTTATATAGTCTTTGGGTTGTCACATTTAAGATAGAAAAGCGTTCGTTCAGATGATAACTTCAGCCGAAGCATTAGCTAGTGGAGGTAAAATTGTGAACCACTATGAACCATTGACTATACGTTGAACATGGAGCTGATAACGAGCGATAACGTTAGCTAGTCACCATAACTGTTAGTTATAACTGACATCTGAAACTCTTATTGATGCCGTTTATTTGTTAAACACAAATTTGAAACAACACTTCTTGTCTATGCAAAGTTTCCCTGTAGGTGATCCAGACAGGCTGGGTGCTGGAGAGGGCTCTGGACTCCTAACTTCACTTCTCCTTCATTTTTCATACATTTAAATGGAGCAACCTACTGGATTCAATAGGCCTAGCTGTCTATTCCAGACATGGTTAGCATACTGAACAAACATGAATGCATTTCAGACATTTAGAGTGGCCTTTTATTGTGAGCAGTCCGGGGCACATCTGTGCAATAATTATTATGACCTCTTTTGATAAGTCACACATGGAAAGTAGCCTTTAAATCAGCAGGTTTTGGTTGGATACAGATTGGATAATTAAAGAATATGGCATCAGTGACTGGCTATTGTTTGACTGGACCTTGGCCTAACTGTTAATAACTACCTCAATGGGGTGTAGATATGAGCTTACACTGTTCCACTGAAAACATTAAAATACAAGAAATGGTTGTTCTACAGAACTTTGAATACACCAAATTTGGTTTTGCTTATTGCCTGCATAAACAGGACATGTGCAAATAGTTGAATACGCCTGTCCTGTCCCCATTCAGCTAAGTGGTATGTGAGTTTGTTCATTATACATATTGGGAGTATTTTTTAGCTTCATTTGTGAGCACTTGTTCATAGTTTGCAGTAAGTTCAAGGATGTGACATACCAATATTTCTGTTTTCAGATCTGGAACATTTTGAAATCCTACCAGATGGGGCACAAGTCATTGAGCAGTGGCAGCTTCTGACTTCAAAGACTTTGTTCACCAGCAGACCACTTGATTACCTTTATTTACAGAATTTGCATCTGTCAGTCTTTAAAGTGATCTAATATGTATTGACTATGTACTAGCTTAGTACATATTAGTTTTTGTTATTTTAGTTTCACAAATTCAGTGGTTACCTGTAATGCTCAAGATATACAAGTATGCACTTACAGCAGAAATGGTAAATATAAGTATAAACATATAACAAAACTCCACTGTACAATAGACAGTTGAAGATAAGAAAAACTAACAAAACTAAATACTGGCATGACTTTTAATGTAATTCACAGTTCAGAAAAGTTCCATAAACATTTCCAAGTTCAAGTTCAGTGCCATCAACAGTAAGTTTGCTTTCTGATATTTAAAGAACAGAAATGAGTTTGGCATAATTAAAGGGTAGGTCTAACATTCATCAATAGACATAAAGTGAAATGTACTGTATAGTCTCAATGGGTTCAATATCACCACACCCCAGCCAAACCACTTCACCTGGACCTCTAGTCCCAGGTTAAGAGCCCATGGACATTAGTCATTCCTACCTACTTACAAGATAATACAATAATGCAAACCAACACCACTTGTTGTAATCAACAAAAGTACAGTTGTTGTACAATGCTGTAGTACTATTGTGCGATTTGAAATGGGTCTTCAGTGACAAAGTACACTAATATTGGCATTGTTATGCCAAACACCGGATTTAACGTTTTGATAATAGCCTGACAAGGGGAATTAAGGCAAGCTAACCGAACATGAACGCTGGATCGTGAAATGGCCACCGATGAGAAATTTTAATGTCATCTTAGACCAAACTACCACTGACAACTTTAGAGCAATATAGCGATTTCAAAACGTGATATTAAGAGTTAATCAAAAATAATTAATGATGTACAAGTTAACTAAAACCCTACGATTTTGTTATCAATTCACACCATACGTTGACAAAATACAGCATACTGGCTGATGTTATCGTAAATTAATTCCCAAGCGGAAAATCCAGTTCAAATCCAGTTAAAAATTCCAGTTGAAAACCAGTAGGAAGTCCAGCTGAAAACCAATTGAAAAGTTAACTGTTTTTATATATGGAAATTGGAACACTTTTACTGGTAGGGTAGCTGGTCAGACAAACCAGTAGAATCAACTGGAAAATTCCTTTTCAAAAGCCAGTAGGAAACCATTTGGAAACCAATAGGCCTATAGTTAAGTTGGCTGTTCAACATTGACATGCTTTGAGCTTTTCAATTTATTTTAAAAAAGTTCAAACATCTTTAACTTAAAAGTAATAAAAAATAACATAAACAAACTGGATGCCACATTAATTTTTTTTTTATTAAATGAACAATAGTGGAACAAGTTACAAATGCAAAATCAGAAATAAAACACGTTAAAAAATAAATAAATAACATTACAAAATATAAAAATATTGTAAATAAAATTATATTATCTATTATATAACAAAATAAAAAAACAAAATTATATAATAAAATAATAAAATACTTTTTCTTTTTTAATATTTAAAATAATAATAATGATAATAAATAAAAAAAAATACTAAATATAAAAATACCAAAACATTAAGATATAAGATTTTCTCGGTAACAATACAGTCTATCTACCTCATTAGGTACAATGAAGGAGTAAATGGTGTATTTATTCACTTTTTTTCAATTTACTTTGACTTTTGACATTTCTGCTACAACAAACTTGTTAAGCCTATAAAAAAGTTACATGGAAGTGTGTACTGTATTGTAATGTCTTACTCACAGTTTATTTTTTACGATTGAGGTCCATTATTTTCTCTGAGATGTACCCCCCTATTTTTTTGGACCTGGCCCCCAGCTCTGGCTCCTTGGCCCCATGCTCCACGAGCCATTTTCGGAATGTCTCTAAAATATATCAATAGACAAAACAGGAAAACCTTTGAGAAGAACAGGTTTAACAGCAAATGTTTAAGTTACACTCTCTCTATATACATTAATAGACATGTTGCAGCAGGCTTCCTCCCAAAAAAAAAAAAAAAAAGAAGACAAAAATCAATCAGCCCAATACAGGATCCTGGCATGTAGAATATACACAGTTGTAAGTCTGTTTGTTTGCACTTGGGACAGGCCAAAGTGCAGACAGTCACTGAATATTAATGTGATGCTTCAATCATTTACATGTTTAAAGTAAATGGCTGTTGAAAACTTGCAATACAAAAAAATGTTACCTCAATGTTGAATTTGTTGTGATCGTAACATGAAGAAACCCATGAGCTCATAACTTAGACCAACCTTTCACGGCTTTGTATTTGTTGGGGGTGAGGGGAGGTTTGGCAACCGCCCCGGCCGTTTTCAGGCGGTTGCACACCCTCCCCTCTGTGGACCTGCCTCTGAGCACCTCAGACCCCCACACTGCCACCGCCAGGTCCTTGCAGAAGCGGGAGTCTGACTTTGAGGCCTTGAGCCAGTCCCAGACTCCCGCTTCGAGCAAGACCCCTGCACCAATATTAACCTGGAAAGACATTAGGTCTGAGTGAACGTTTTTGATCATTATGTCACAGATAGGGATGATAATTGAAATCAGGTTCATGTTGAATTGAAAATGGAATATGAATAATTGAAATCGTATCAATTCCCATCCCTAGCTAGTGGTACAAGGAGTCAGTGTACAGGTTGTAACGTTACAATGATGGCTGCCACTGAGGATATGAGATGGATAACGTTAATTACTAAACAATAAAGGCACAGATACATTTTTGTCAGTATGAGTTGCTGAACCTGTAAACTGCTAAGTTACTCTACGTGAGTTGGTGAACCTGTAACGCTAAATTACTCTACGTTATTTGACCGTAACTTCAGCAAGGGAGGGATAGCTAACGTTAGTTTATTTTACCTAGAAGCTAGAATCTGCAAACTCAACTCTTCATTCTCAACTTTTCAACCGTTCACCCGAATATAACCTTTTAGCATACAACATTAAAAAGTGTCTGAACATGGCATTAAGAAACATACATGAACTTCACGTTAGCAGATCAAACTTACCAGCAATGTTACAGCAACGTCTGTGCCAGTCCATCTTGTAGGCCTAACGTTAGCTGAGGCTGCTCGGCTGACGACGAGGCGGGTTCACCGGCTTGCTCAGTCTCATACAAAGCCCCGCCCTTTTACCCATATATGGATTGGCTAGGATGTAAGCGGGGTTAGGATTTCCCAAGGTTTTCCAAGATGGCGCCGCCCATACCCCCCATAAACGGCTTCATAACCGTTCTTCAGAAAATCTATGGGTGACGTCACAGACGCTTTGTCCATATTTTTTACAGTCTATGGTCCAAACGGATCCATTGTAAACAACTCAACAGCCTACTTCATAATCCAGGCCTATAGGTGGTGCTGTTTCTGCTACAGAAATTCACGAGTAATTGAGAAGAAGATAAACCTTGTGCGCTGTATACAAATAGACAGTAGATGAAAATAAAACACAAGAAGACAACGAAAATGACTAGTGCAAGGAAACCAGAATCGTTTGTGTGGACCGATAGTGAAGTCGAACTGCTGCTGCGACTAACACTCAACTGCAAGGCGAGTAAATTGCAAGAACATTTTGACTGGGAGTCGTGCCAGTCAAAGTAGAGTGGTAGATACTACCGTCATTTCGTATGCATTCGATTAACATTTTTACATGTTCCAGTTCGTAACAAAAAATCCCTATGCACGAATGCCTGGGGTTTCGGGAATCATAAAAAATTATGCCCCCAATAGTTAATTAACTGCTCACGAGTCCTGCATTCTTATCCTTGTAATAAAATCAGTGTGTATGTTGTCTCTGCGAGGACTAAAATATATAGAATATAAAAATATAAAAGAATATAAATTATCGCTGAAATATGACTGTTGCTATGCCTCTGCTACCAGCGAAAAACATTAAACTACAAACTGTCTTCCACGCTGTCTCCGAGCTGTGCGTCACAAGGCAAGCAGTAGCTGAACCATGAGCTAACCGCAGTTAGCTTTACTAAGCAAGGATAATAAGTTTCTTCACAACAATCACAATGTTAAATAAAGTTAACATGTCGATTACAGAAGGGTTTGACAGCCACAATCTGTTGGATAGTATAAATCAGATGTTTTAGGTACTATGACTGTAATGTAAAGTTATGTGAGAAGTTGAGGGGAGTGAGTGATGTCATCTGTTACCATGGATTTAGCAATCTTCATTTGTACGAAACAAGACTACAGTTTGTAACAAAATACCAAATAGTAAACTAGAGAATGTAATTCCAGGGAATTACGAGTGCATGAAAATGACGCTAGGACAGACATGGTGGTTGCACAGCTTAATAAAAGTTGATAGTTTAAAAGTAGACAGTTTAAAAGTTGAATGTAGATTGGGAGTTGATCACACTAGTTGACTGAAAAGCCCAGGTTGCCAAACAGTTGTGGGCAGAGGACACAATTGGCGGGAGTCATAGCTGATGACAACTGACAGTTGGATTGGTTCAAATATTTCATAGGGAATTATTGTAGTGAGGACTTTTATTTTGAAACAGCTTTGGGCAGAGGAAACAGTTGACGGGAGTCATAGTTGATGACAACTGACAGTTGGAATAGTTGAACAGTTAAAACGTTGGATAGTTTAAATGATTAAATAATTTAATAGGGGATTATAGCAGTGAAGACTTTTATTTTGAAACAGTTGTGGGGAGAGGAAACAGTTGACGGGAGTCAAAGTTGATGACAACTGACTGTTGCTAGAGTAGTTATGGTGGTTGCTATGCTGGTTGCTAGGTTTTAACTGTGAATGTGGTTGCTAGGCTGTTGCTAGGGTACTTGAAGTCGTTACTAGGTTGTTGCTAGGGTGTCCATGGTGGCTACTATCAGAAATAAAGGAGTTACTACAGTGGTTTGCTAGTATAATCATCTTGGTTGCTATGGAAACTGACATAGATGCTTAATTTCAATGGTTGCTAAATTGGTTGCTAGGTAGGTGGTGGTTTAATATAGTAGGCTAGAGGCATAGTTGATGATAACTGAAAGACTTTCTAGAAAAAATTTCGATTACGCTTGCCCCATTCCGGACTCATGTGGTAGGCCTATCAGAAGGCCCATTCCTTAATCCAGCCGAGGTCGACTTGTTAACTGATAATGTGATGAACTCATTACGCTCAACCCTTGATTCAGTAGCACCACTCAAAAAGAGAATGAGAAAACAAGTAAGGCGTGCTCCATGGTATACCACACAGACAAAAACACTCAAACGAACAGCGCGTAAACTTGAACAAAAATGGCGTACCACTAAATTGGAAGTTTTTCGCCAAGCATGGAAAGATAGCCTTATCACCTACAAAAAAGCACTCAACGAAGCCAAGTCAACTTACTACTCCTCGCTGATCGAAGAAAACAAAAACAATACAAAATTTCTCTTTACCACAATCTCCCGCCTGACGAAGAACCACACCGAAGTAACCGAATCTATCCCTATTTGCCTAAACAGTAATGACTTCATGAACTTTTTCAATGACAAAATTGAAACAATTAGAGATAAGATTAATATCCAGTCAGTCTCACCAAATATTTATACTCCATTGCTGAACGGTAGCGAAAACATAATTGAATCACAGATGAGACGAACAACGTTGAATTCATTTACACCTATTGACATATTAGACCTCACTTCCACAATCTCTTCATCAAAATCTACAACTAGTCTACTAGATCCTATTCCTACTCATCTTCTGAAGACTGCTCTTCCTTTGTTGGATAATGCTTTGCTCCAGATTATAAATAACTCACTGCTATCAGGCCATGTACCACAGTCGTTTAAGTTATCTGTCATTAAGCCATCCCTCAAAAAGCCTACCCTTGACCCTAACAACCTGGCCAACTATAGGCCTATATCTAATCTCCCTTTTTTGTCAAAAATACTAGAAAAAATAGTGTCGAAACAAATTGGTACCTTCTTGCATATGAATAAAATCCAAGAATTATATCAGTCTGGTTTCAGAGCTCACCACAGTACTGAATCAGCCTTAGTTAAAGTTTTTAATGACCTCCTCATCGCTGCCGATAATGGACATATATCAATATTGGTCGTCCTGGACCTCAGTGCTGCCTTTGACACCATAGACCACAACATACTACTCCACAGGCTTGAACATTCGATAGGCATTAAAGACTGATCATACCTTTCCAACCGCAGACAATTTGTACAGGTTCACAATGAACCATCTACCCAGACTATGGTAAAATATGGGGTGCCTCAAGGCTCAGTACTAGGGCCCCTGTTATTTTCTCTCTATATGCTTCCTCTAGGCTCAGAAATTAGGAAACATGGCATTAAATTTCATTCTTATGCAGACGATACACAACTATACCTTTCCATAAAACCTGACGAATTGACTCCGTTAGCCAAACTTGACACATGTATACGAGACATAAAGACATGGATGACAAACAATTTCCTGCTTTTGAACTCCGATAAAACAGAAGTCATGGTTTTAGGTCCTAAAAAGATGAGGGATATCCTATCCTCATCACAGGCTACATTTACTGATCTCCGACTATCCTCATCCACATGTGTTAAAAATCTAGGAGTTACAATTGACCAAGACCTATCACTAAGTAATCACATAAAACAGATTACCAAAGTTTCATTCTATCATTTAAGGAACATTTCAAAGATAAGGAAGTCTTTATCCCTACCAGACGCTGAGAAATTAATCCATGCTTTTGTCACCTCAAGGATTGATTATTGCAATGCTCTATACGCTGGCTGCAATAACACCTGTCTAAAAAGCTTACAGCTTATACAAAATGCAGCTGCTCGCACACTCACTAGAACTAAAAAATATGAACATATTTCCCCTATCCTGGCATCTCTACACTGGCTGCCTGTTAGAAGTCGCATTGACTTCAAAATATTACTTCTAACATACAAAGCCATTAATGGCCAGGCACCAGAATATATTAAAGATCGATCACAGAATACTGGCCTTCTTGTAATTCCAAGAATCTCAAAAACTACAGTAGGAGGCAGAGCTTTCAGCTATTGCGCACCCCTCCTCTGGAATAATCTTCCTACCTCAATTCGACTAGCAGACACCCTCCCTATTTTTAAGTCTAGACTTAAAACATACCTCTTTACTGCCTCCCATAGTTAGGTATGGTGCGTGGAAATTCACCCACCTCAGGGTTTTTTGGAATGGACCACCCTGCTGAGTCCTCGTGTGACTGGCACCCCAGTCGCACGTGCGATGGTGGTCACTGACCATACCTGCGCTGGTGTCGACTACCCCTCACCATGCCTTAGTTATGCTGCTATAGCATAGTGCTGTCATGGACTTTTCATGTGTCACGCCGTACAACCCCCCCCCTCTCCTCTCCCCCCTTCTCTCTCTCTCTCTCTCAACTCTCCCTCTCTTGCCTATTCCCACCATGGTATACTGTAACAATATATAGTACTACTGATTACTTATTGACATTAACCATTCTGATTTTCAGTAATACTAACCCACTCTACATCTCTCTTTCTTCCCCCTTACTGTACTTCACTTGTGAGGTATATCATCACCAGTCATCAACCATCCGTGTGTTGGCCCTCCTCTCACCCATCTCACCTGAAGTCCCATCCTCGACTGCCCTATTACTGCCCCCTATCTGGACTCCTGGCCCGTACAGCCTAGCGACCCACCACCAGCCTATGACAACTCTGCCCGGATTACTGGCCCATCCACCAACCCACCACATGCCCCTCGAAAACTCCCTTCCCCTGGACAATCCCAACGCTGGACTATTGAACTTTCTGTCACTAAATCAGGAATAACGAATTACCATAACGGATACGTAATCATCCCACCTCTTGTAACTTTCAGCTCAAGTGCTTAACACCATGTCTTATTCTCTACACCCGACTATCATATGCATTTGTCATGTATACAGACCTTACTGTCATGTACTGACCCTAGGCAGATGGGTCAGGCCCTTGAGTCGTGGATCTGCTCGAGGTTTCTTCCTATATATATCTCCAATTCTAGGGAGTTTTTCCTCGCCCCTGTTACCCATGGGCCTCTCTCTTGCTTTCCTTTTCTTCCTTTCTTTCCTTCTTTCTCTGATTGCCTACATTCTGTAAAGCGCCATGATACATGTGTTATGTTTTGGCGCTCTATAAGCACAATAAATTGAAATTGACAGTTGGAATAGTTGAACAGTTAAATAGTTGGATAGTTTAAATGGTTAAATTATTTAATAGGGAATTATTGTAGTGGAGACTTTTATTTTGAAACAGTTGTGGGCAGAGGAAACAGTTGAACAGGATCTGTAGTCTTAAGAGAGCCAGATTGTGTGCTTAAAGCCTGAGACAGTAAAACAACAAAGCAACATGGAGACTGCTGTTACGCGGGGTCGTGGAGTGAAATTTGGCCTGGTGCTTCATTTGATAATTTGCTGCGCAGTTGATCAAGAAACCGCGGATCGACGAAAAAATAAAACAAACGTTTCTGCTATCGATGTCATTAAACATGGAGCCCTACAATTAAGTGGTGGTATGAGCATTCATTCAATGCGCGTCTGCGCGAGAGAAACTGAAACTAATCGATAACGTTGGTATCAAAGCTCCGCTTCAACCTGTTGGAAGGCTATTTATTTATTTAACGAAACTTAATAGAACGACGTTTTTTGGAACTTCCTTAGAAACAAAGCAGAGACTGTATAATACACTGTCAAATTTCAATATAACGTGGCCAAGAGTTATTGTAGCCTTCTTTCTGGGTACATGTAGATGAGCCCTATGACCCCAAAGTCTGCCATGACCGGGCCTCAGGTCAAAGAAGTTTGAGAAAGGCTGGTCTATATAACCTGCATCAGAATGAGGTTTGCAATGGTGCGCCTGAAGGCACAGGTTGAAGACCCAGTCAGTTACGTCACAATATGCACATTTGTGTAAATTCATTCCTACGTAATCACCATGACCAAAATTGTACTTTTTTTTTTACTTTGAATCTTGAAAAAAAAAAAATTGACCTACCTACCGACCCATTTTTAATTTTTTTTGGCTGTTACTGCAAACAAAAATATTTTTAAGGATGGTGTGAGCGACCGAGGCAGCCAGCCCACCAATTGGGATGTGAGCTTGGGGTTGTAGGTGGAAAAGGAGGTGCAGGAGAGGTTTTCAGCGTGCAATTTCTTTTTATTAAATAACCAAAAGAAAAAACTTGCAGGAATAGCAATAGGCTATTATTTAACAAAAAAAACCACTTTCAAACAAACAAACCAAAAATTAGTTCAGTACTCCAGTTCAGCAGTTCAGTATTCCAGTTACCAACAATCGCAGAGCATAAAGCTAAGTCTCTACCTCACAACAGGAGAGCTGCTCTCTCTTTGCTCTCCTGGGGAACTGAGCTACCCCTCTTAAATAAGCCTACCAATTGGCCTAAATTAGCCCAAATGAGGATATTGGCTCAAACCACTCATAGGTAACCACTTTCACTGGACATTCACTATTAACAAAATAACTACCTATTACAAATATATACAAAATGACAATGGTGCATATTACTATGAAAATACATGTTAATTACCATAACCAATATTCCCCACATACATAATAATAACAAGAAGACAAACAGACAAGGCAAACACCCCTGTATCATAATGCCCCACTCCCTCCCCCTGTGGGATGTTGGTAAAAGCACTGTCCCAACGTGAAGCGCGCTTCCGCAATGGGACAGTGGCTGGGAAGCCGAAGCACCAGGAAGTGTTGTGAGTATGGTGAATGTTAACCGGTTTACAGGCGTTTGTACAGCGAATGCAAATGGTAAATGGAATGACAGTGGGTACCACACTATGTGTTTATGTTACCGGGAACAAAGAAAGACATTGTTATAATTAGCGCCGCTTTTGGCAAAACTAAAGAAAAATCGCGGCAGACCAAACATTTGGTCTGACGCATGAATGAACGCCAAACTGGCGGCAAAACTCCCGACACTAACGATAAGACAAAACTGTACACCAAACACACTTTACACAACATGAAACAATACAACAAACAAACACACAACATCGTTTACATGCCAGGGAGATGTGGCGGGTGACTGTGCGTATGGGTGCATGTACTGTATGTGTGTGTGCAACCGAGTGGAGTCTCTCCCTCTCTCGCATTTCAAGTGGCGCACCGAAACGTCTTTAAAGTACGATATAGGGAGAAGGGGGAAAGTTCAACAATGTTTGGTCTTCTACGCGAATTAGGCCTAAATGTGAAGCCTCTGCACAGCCCGCGGCGCCATCGACTGGTCTGGCATATGCACTACAGTACTTTTAGCCGCTTTCACCTCTGTGTGCACGCAAGTTTTTTCCTTACCGGTAGGCCCAGGGTGCGATTTGTAGGGGGGGATGGTGAGGATTTCCCCCCCTTTCCTATCCTTACCTCTGCTAAATTATTTTTATCGTCGGGGGGGGGACAACATTTATCCCCCTCTGCCCCTCATATTGATTAATGCTACTTCATATAAGTAAAGCGCTGCAACGTGAGAACAGTCTAGTAGGCTAGCCTACATAATAATCTGACATCAGAAACATACCTCAGCAGTGTTTATACCGGATCTGTGTTTGCATATTTAATACGTTTCATACACGTGTTTCAACGCTGCATTTCGGTCGTTGCTTTTACTTTACCATTACCTTACGCATGCCAGTTATGTATCCACCAGCTGCCTGCCTGCAGCCTACTTCCAAAACTCCAAAGCTGCTTGCTGTCAGATTTGGTTCCGAGGGAACAAGTTCAGTGTATCAACAACACTCAATAACAGTTTATGTGATGTGTTACTCAATTAAATTCCCAAACAACAGCTAGTTCTGGAGTAGGCCATTCATCTAGCCCGCTTGCTTACGACAAGACTCAGGCTGCGCAATTGGCACCCGCTTCCTTATTTGGGTTTTGGGTTGCCAGGTTTTAGCCAATGACAAAACGGTTGAAATTGAAACTAAGTGATCGTGTATGTGTAGGGTGTATTTCATACACAACCTGGCAACCTGAATGGATCAATGATTTTAGTTTAAGTTTGATGGCCATGCAAATTACGGGAATTCCGGGAGAAATAACAAAACGGGAGGGTGCTGGGAGATGACCTTGAAATACGGGAGAAACCCGGGAAAAACGGGAGTGTTGACAGGTATGATCAGAAACGCACCGTCACCGTCAGCACTGATGCTGCTGACACAGTGGCTGCGTGATAACTTAATTTGCCCTTGATCGTGCAGGACATTTCAGACTGAGGAAGGGCAGTGTGTCCCGAAACGTCACATGTGGTGAATAAAAAGAAAAAAAAATTAATGGAGCTCTAGTGTGCGGACTTCTTTGTAATTTTTATCGTCACTTTTTGAGTCCAGCACCTACCTTTTTTTAACATTTAGATGTGCGCACCTTTTTCTACATTATTGCAACCTTTAGAGAACCTTCCCCTAACGTTCCCTAACCGTTGCAACCTTTAGAAACCTTCCCCTAACGTTCCCTAACCGTTGCAACCTTTAGGGAACGTTCCCGTAACGTTCCCTAAACGTTGCAACATTTAGGGAACGTTCCCTTCCCTAAACATTGCAACCTTTAGGGAACCTTCCCCTAACGTTGCAACCTTTGCATACCAATTTTATTATTACTTTAAACTACTTTAAACTGCATGAGCAGGAATGCATTATTCTATATTTGCAGGAATGAATAAACAGGCAAACTTGATGAGATTTATAACTTTAATATAAAATAATCAAAATACAAAAAAATATAAAAGGTCTAAAAATATATATAAACATCAGAACACAAGGAATTTGACTTTGGTAGGTGCTCTATACATTCAACAAATAGACAGACATACTGTACAATAGAGACAACAATATACATTGTGGCAGATACCAACACAATAAAACAACTATAGGATGACCCCACTTATCTGCAGTTCAGGAGAGTGACGGCAGTGGGAAAAGAGTTGTTCTTGTGTCTGGTTGTTTTTGTGTGCAGGGATCTGTAGCGCCTGCCAGAGGGGAGGAAGTTAAAGAGTGTGTGTGCAGGATATGTGGAGTCTTTGGTGATGGTCTCTGCCTGCTTAGGTCCCAGAGTACAAGTCCTGGAGGGAGGGCATTTTGTTCCTCCTCTCCTGCAGCTCAGTGACTGGGAGCTCCTTAAGAGCATGAGCAGCTCATCCATCTTCTCCTCAAATGCGTCCATTGCTCAAATGCGTCCACTATGGAAAAATGGATGGTGTTAGTTTTAGTTGTTAAATACATTATATACTTGCATATGTGAACAAATTAAGTGAGTTTTCTTACCTCTTATTTCCGTCTCCATGGCCAAGCCACCTCCCTCTGTGTGATGAGTCACTTGTGCTGTTTACAACAAAAAAAAGTTAGTTACTCTCAAGTTCCTTGTCATGAAATTGTATTTACTTGGAAATGGAAAATTCAAAGACACTGTACCTTGAACTGGGTCCCAAGATGAAGTGGCAGGCGTTATAATAGACCCATCCAGCTCTGGGCAATGAGCTGGTTGCCTGTGTGGTGTTGACTCATCTAAAAAGAAAGTAAATATGAATATTGGTCAGTTCATTTATGGTAGGTTTCTTGCACATGACATTTGCAAAAGATAAACCTATGCTGTTACATTAAACAATCGCTAAAAAGAAAAACTCACATGCAGGTGGTGGAGGCAGTGACATCTGCTGACCTAAAAAAAGGCAGGAAGAGACATACATCAGAACAGTCACATGATATGCACCAGGTTAATAAACATGAATGTCAGTAGTTCAATGGTAGGAAATATGACTCAACTGGTTTCTTAAATACATGTATAAATGTTAACTTACAGCCAGGGATTCCAGGCACACGCACCATCCTGGAATGCTTTCTTGCTTGCGGAACGGATTCATCTGAAATAAAAGACCATACAATCTGCACTGTTTGCAAAAAGAATATTTGAATTGTGTAAATAATGTAGTCTGTATTTAAGAGGTCTTACCATCACGTGACCCTGCACTGCCTTTTGTGGACGCTCGCATCTTCTTCCGCCTCAATGCTAGAAGTGTCCATCAGCCGCTGACATTTTTCCATAGCTTTGGTGTATGAATCTACGTTAAGAGAAGAGAAGTTTTTGTGAGCCAGTAGTAGAACAAAGCAGTATTTCCATACAGAGAAATCTATTATTGATAGTATTGCAGCAATCAGTCACCTGTACCCAACCAGATTTTCTTGACTGGATATTTGGCCCAGCTTTTGACTTGATTATTGTATTGTAGCCCAGAGAATTTCTAATGAGGGGACACAGCATCCATAGAAATGCATGGGCTTAGTTTGTAAAGCCAGTATGGCAGCTGTGTAGCCTACTACAGACATTCCGCCCCTTCCTGTATGCTTCCCAACACATTCCGCCCCTTCCTGTATGCTTCCCAACAGACCTCTAAAGTTCGCCTACAAAAAGGAACCAAAACTGCCATCTTTGCCTATAAGGAGATCAGGGTGTTAATTTAACCTAACTACCTATGACAAGTTACATTGCAAGTTAGGTCTGGGGTAGCAAAAATCTAAGTTGCTGTCTTAACGTAGGCCTACCGAAGATCACAGTTAGCCTACCACTCGAAGGCAGAGGACAAAAGTGTGTTGAGCAAAATGTCTGCATTTCAGACTTCTTCGTCCCCGGGAGAGTGCAATAATTCTCTCCCCATGTTATTTTCCCATAGCAAAAATCGCAAGATAGGCTACCGGATCTCAGCTTTTTGAAGGCAAAATTCAGAGGTCTATTCACTTGAATCGTCTATCCGATAAACTGTGTTACAAGATGGCCACCGACAGTGTATACTGTATGGTTATGGTTATGGATTTAGCAGACGCCTTTGTCCAAAGCGACACATAAATACAAAACAACATAATAATATTTAAAATTGAACAGGGAACAGATTAGAATGTAGGTCAAATATAGTAAGGAGAATAGTTATAGTACACAATAATATCAATTCAATCAATAGCCTAATAAAAAAGCAATGGAAAAAAAAGGGGAAAGGCAATAATAAACAATAATGTCCATTCAATCAATAATATAAAAACAATGACATGCTAAGACTACATTAAGGAGAATATCAATAATAAACAATGTCAAATTAATTAACAGCCCAATTAAAATAAAACAACATTATACAAACCATAACACATAAGCGCTTAAACAACTAAGTATATGTTGAATAGGAATGTCTTTAGACCCCTCTTAAACGACCCAAAACTACCACAGGAACGGAGAGCACTGGGCAATTCATTCCACCAACATGGAACCACTGAAGAAAAGAGTCTGGAATTAGACCCAGTTTTCATGACTGGTCGACACAACATGCGCTCACCAGAAGACCGCAGTGGGCGGTTGGGGATGTAAGGCTTGTATTATTGAATTAAAATAACTAGGAGCAGATCTAGTTAGTGTGAAGGAGAAATTTTGGATTACTAACATTTTTTTATATTCTGTATATGCTTTCTATACATTCAATACTGTGCATCAACTTTGCTTTGTCTGTCATTTGCTCTCTCCATGTCATGATTTTCTAATAAAGGTCATGCGACCCCCTTTGTCACGAGTTAAGGGTATTCTGCCTGAGGCAGTAATATTAGGAATATCCCGACAGGAACTAGACTATGGCAAGAGAATGCTGAAGGATGTATATGTATTGTATTGACCAATTATCTACTTACTTGGAGTAGCCCCATGACTTGCGTATGGCGCATGGATCACATGCTATGTCCAAGAAGTGTATATGTATTGTTGTATTTCTGCATGTATGAGGATTTTTGGAAAAGACCATTGTACTCATGTGATTTGTATTACCAATGTAATTAACATGTATAAGATGGGGCTTCGCCCTAGAGAACTTTGAGTAGTGTTACTGGAACATGATGTTGCTAGTGACCTGCTCCCGGTATCGTGAATAAACCTGCAGTGGTTCCTCACACCTGAGTGTTGCCTGGATATTTTTGACCACATTTTGGTGGCAGCGGTTGGGATACCTAACTCTGAGACGCGGCGGTGAAACCTGGAAGGCGTAGGACCCGAAAAGGCCTTACGGGAGATCTATTTTTGATTTTGGGACAATACCGTGGAAAAAAGGCAACAACGCCCGCGGGACCCATCCTTGCCGGAAGGGAGTCATCCTGTGTCTCGGATACGGTATTACCATATTGTGGTCACAGGCACCTAGGTGGTGAGTGGGAAGCGATTTTTTTCTACCGCTTTGTAGTTAAGAATTGGCTTGTGTGCCGGGGTGCCACCGAAGCAATCTGCTCTACTTGTAGGAAGGTAGAAAGGTTGGCTTGTGAGCACAGCCGAAGAGCAATCGATAAAGGATCTGCTAAGAGAAGCAATCGGTAGGATTGGCTTAAAGCGCTTGATACGGGGATTGGATTGGTTGAGAACATTGCTATTGTACTCTGATAGTTTGCTCTGTTTTAGGCGTGAGGTAATTTGGCTAATAAAAATATATTAAAGGGACACTGCTATGGGGACTAGTAATAGTAAAACTGTTAAATTGCCCAAAGGTATACATAATTATGGATGTTTAAAAAATATGGATAAGAAATATGGACCTGAATGTGTAGATTAATGTTTATTGAATAAGTGGAGTAGATGGACTGAAGGAAAATTTCCTTTAGATGGTACGTTGAGTTTTGAAAGGTTAACTGAATGTAGGGCTAAGATGGAAAGGAAGGCTAGGCCTTTTAAGTATGATTTGTTTGATAAGTGGGAAAAAAGAGAAGCGAGGGAAAGAGAGGAGAAGAGAAAAGTTATGGAACAGAAAGAGCAGGGCCAGAGAGAGAGAGAGAAGGTTTGTGCGGAGCTATGGACATTTCAACTGAAGTCTATGTGCAGACGAGTGAACCTGACAATCCAGCCCTTATAGTCCGTAAATCTCCACCACCATTCCCTTCAGCACCCCCTACACCACAGCTGGCTTTGGCTGTTCCTGCCCCTAAGCCCCTGCAAGTATTCACCTACTGAAGATTGGACTAAAATGGCCATTTCTCAGCTTACAACAGACTGCTAGAGAATTCTTGGGAAGAGTGGCTTCAGCAGTTAACAAACTTTGTGGAGGAAGGAGAGCAGGATTTAGGTGGACTGAAAGAAACGGTTGCTGGAATTGTGGAGACATAGAACACATAGCGAGATATTGTCCGAAGCAGGGTGACTGGAGACAAGACGGGGATAAATCATCACAACGACGCCCTCAGGGCCCGGTCTGGACACAGAATAAAATTTCTGAATAGGACAGAGAAGACTCTGAACAGGGGACTCCGGGACCCCTCACCAACACTTCTGTATCACCCTATGAACTTTATCCACAACTGACTTTGAATGCTGCCGCACAACCTAAGCTAACTCTTTCTCTGAATGGTAATGATTTATCTTTTTTAGTTGATACAGGAGCAGATGTTAGTACACTTGGAAGGAAAGATAGTTACGTTAAGTACGTTTTTTTTAACATTAAAAAAGCAATAGAGTTATATATGTAACAGGAGCTTCAGGCCAATCAGTGGCAGAACCAGTTTCTACCCCTTTAGTGGTTCAATATGAACATCAGACAGTAGAACATTCTTTTCTCCTGAGCAGTGTTTGCCCTGAAAATTTACTAGGCCGAGATCTAATGTGTAAATTAAATCTTACACTTTTTCTTTCTCCTGAAGGAGTAGGTCTAGAAGGGCCCATTTATCTGTATTGTCAGAGAGTTAACCCCACATGGATAGGATATGAGTGTAAAGACATTAGTTTAGCATTAAAATCTCCGATCTCGGTTCTAGAAAAGACAGAAACCCCTGAGCAATTTCAGTGTACAATCGCATGTTTTCAAGGCTCTCCAGATCAGCTGTATGTGAAAGAGTGGTACCAGATAGGAAATAGTATTGAGACTATTGATGTAGCCGGCGTATTGACCTCTAAAATCTACTCTGCAGTAGTAGTAGACCTGTCTCCAGGTCTGAAATATTTGTTTGCAAACCCAAATTCTTATCCACATGTTGCATTGGTGAAAGCCCAAGATAATTAAATTGATTTAGGGTCGTTTGTGAAAGCGTGTGTGAATGCTAAAGATTGGACAGGGGTCCAAGAAACCCTAAATTTGTTTTATTAGCCATCACAAGATGCATGCAAGATGCATAGTGTTCTTTGAAAGTTACTCCTGTGCAGAAAGAGCTCTCTGCATGTTTAACACCCTCATTAACCCAACCCAATGAATGGAGGGTTCTCTCTTTAAAAGAGAAAGCAGATCTGTTAGCCGCTGTTCCAGATAATCTCTGGGCAGCTGATAGTTATGACTTTGGGACTATCTACTGCTCAACCATTAAAAATATGCGCAAAAACATTGCATTACCCGTCGAAAGCCCAATATCCGTTGTCGAAAGAGGCTGAGCAGGGGATAGAGCCCGTATTCAAATCATTATTGGACAGGGGAGCTATTGTGCGTTGCAGTTCCTCCCCAGTTTACACACCAATTTTGCCCGTTAAGAAGTCTGATGGCACTTGGAGATTTGTGTAAGATTTAAGACTTGTTAACGACGCTATTCACCCGAGGCATCTTATTGTGCCAAATCCTTGCACAATTCTCTCTAGTCTGCCATCCACTGCGAAGTTTTATTCTGTAATTGATATTAAAAATGCGTTTTTTACGATAAGAGTACATCCTGCCTCTCAATTTTGGTTTGCCTTCACCTTTAAAGGTCAAAGGTATACTTGGAGTCGTTTGCCTATGGGATACACAGAATCACCTTCAGTGTTTAATGAGGCATTAGTGGCCTGTCTGACACAATTTACTCCACTGGCAGGAAGTACTGTTATTTCTTATGTTGATGATGTTTTATTAGGAAGTCCATCAAAAGAATCATGCCTGATTGACACAGTGGCATTGCTGAAATACCTGGCCAGGGTGGGACTTAAAGTCTCTAAAGAAAAGTTGCAACTCTGCCAAGAGCAAGTTAAGTACTTGGGTCATATACTTACTCCTGGCTGCAGGGCCCTGGATGCGTCACGCATCACTGCAATTACTGGTTGTCCGAGACCCAGGACAAAGCAGCAATTGTTAAGCTTCTTAGGAATGATTGGTTATTGTCGTGTTTGGATTTTAGACTTCTCGGAGAAAGCACAACCTCTCCGAGCATGCGCAAATGCTTGTAAGAGTTTGACTGACATTGTAACTTGGACTGACGACTGTGAGACTGTTTTTGTGATTTTTGAAACAAGCTTTAGCTTCAGCTCCAGCTTTGGGAATGCCTAATTTTTCATTTGTTTGTGTGTGAAAAAGGAGGTTACATGTCTGGGGTATTATGTCAGTTGCATGGTGGACAGTATAGACCAATAGCCTATCTGTCAAAGAGACTGGATCGGTAGCAAGAGGCTGGGTGCCTTGTTTGAAGTCTGTTGCAGCTGCCTTAAATGCAGTAATGGCTTGTGCGGATCTAGTATTAATGCATCCTTTGACTGTTCATGTTCCACATGACGTGCATGCATTGCTTTTACAAGCAAAGACATCACATCTGACAACTGCCCGCCTCCTCTCGTACCAACATGTGTTATTGACTTTAGCACATGTCACACTTGTACGTTGTACCACCCTCAACCCATCGACATTATTACCTACCGTGAAGATGGCGAAAGCCATGATTGCTGTGGTGTCATAACAATTTGTACTAAACCTCGTCCTGATATATCTGAGGAACCCCTTACTAACCCTGACTTAATTTTTATGTTGATGGTTCCTCATTACGCTTGGAATCTGGAGAGGTAGGGAGTGGCTACGCTGTGGTGAATCAATTTGAAGTGGTTGAATCTTACTCGCTCCCTCCAACTTTTTCTGCCCAATCTGCTGAGTTGATTGGACTTTTTCGAGCTTGTGTGTTGGCAGCTGGAAAATCTGTTTGCATATACACTGATAGTCGTTATTGCTGGGGAATTGTTCATGACCATGGAGCAATATGGAAAGAAAGAGGCTTTCTTACGGCTACTGGTAAAACTGTACAACATAAAGAGTTCATTGTATTGTTGCTGGAGGCAATTCAGCTTCCTTCTGCTTTAGCAGTGGTTAAGTGTGCAGTGCATGTTAGAGGCGCTGATGAGGTCAGCCTTGGTAATGAGAGGGCTGACTCGGCTGCTAAAAGTGCCGCGAAGGGGGGAGTTGAGAGGAGGATACCACCAGAGTTTTTAAGACTTTCGAACAAAACACAAATGTTTTTGAATTTGAATTTGCATATACCTGATATAGTAACATCAGTTCAAGCTTTAAAGGAAGCACAAAAATCGGCAGATAAAAAAGAAAATGGAAAAATTGTAAAAAGAATAATGATGATTTGTGGCTACATACTCCAACAGGCAAGCCTGTTCTACCAAAATCATGTTTTTATATAGTTGCAAAGATCACTCATAGTTTAGATCATGCGAGTGCAACAGCTATGGTAAAAACAATAGAACAACTTTATTTTGCACCAGGATTCACCACCGCGGCAGCTGCTTACTGTGATAGGTGCATTACCTGTTAAACATAACACCGCACCCACAGTGAGAACCCAAGGAGGGCATCACCCACCACCATCAGACCCGTTTGAATATATTATAATGGATTTTATTCAATTGATCAATTAACAAAATGCAAAAGTTATGAATATTGCCTTGTAATTATGTTTTCAAAATGGCCAGAATGTTAATGGAATGTTGAAAGATAAATTGACTAAAATAATGGGATGGAATTGGTTGACTGCTCTACCTTTGGCTCTCCTCTACCTCAGAGGCCGTGCATCAAGATCAAAAGGGTTAAGCCCATTTGAGATTTTGACTGCCCGTCCCATGCCAATTCCAGGTTTACCTAATCCTAACCTCATGTAGTTGTTACCTTGTCTGGTTACATGCGAGAACTGATTGCTGCTCTATCTTTTGTTTCTTAACAGGTGGCGTCAGCTTTGCCTCAAAGTTTTCTGGATACATACCCAGTGCTTGTTAAGGACTTTCGAAGAAAATGCTGGAATGAAGAACGGTGGCGTGGACCGTATCAAGTTCTGTTGTCTACACCTACTGCAGTGAGAATTGCGGAAAGAGACTCTTGGATTCATCTGTCACACTGCAGAGTGGTGAAAGAACCGGAACATTATCTCAACAGATTGTGACTTTATGCTTGAGGTTGACCAGTGGAGGTTTTGGCAAACTTCACCAGTAGGCCTTTGGATATATGTTCCATCGGGGATAAGGGAAGTGTTGCAAGATCCTGCTTTTTTAACCTGCATTACAACTAGAAAGTATTGGACTGCAAATGAAGGGAAGTATACTCTGAATGTTACACATTTTACTAAGTACACATGTGAAGTCATTCCTTTGAGGGTAGGGAAATCAATTAGTGTGGTACACCAGTGTCCATTTAAATTAGTGGATTCAACCATCCATCATCCAAATCAGTGGTGGATATTAAAAGTAGAAACAAGATATCAGTATACACTAAACTAGCACTGCTTTATTTCCAGTTTAGCTAGATATTTAATCATCGCTGGACAGTTACCTGGGGAGGGCCTAAAAACCCAAGCCAGCTCTGCTGTTGAAGATAGAATAGAGCTTTTGTTGTTTTGTAACTGGGAGTAGAGTGGGGCTAGTGTTGCTATTCTGTGTGTTCTTACTGATTATGCCCACTTCTCCAGAGGAGGAGATCTGTGGTACTAATAAAGCCTGTCAACTTGCTTTCCAAGTTAGAACAACTGTAGCAGGGACGAATGAGACCTGCTGGGTGTGCCAAGAATAGTCTTTTCAAATGTGTGTTTTTCCCTACAGGACTTCTGATGATTCTGCATGCTCTGCATCTTGACTGTGTACTAGTAAAGATTGCCTTAACATAGTAGGTGTGACAGGGATAGAACAATTTATAGGTGGTTCGTCCTTGAATATTATGTTAACATTAATGGATTCTGTTTGGATAAATAAAACTGGACAAAAGATTTGATAGAATGATATTAAATTGTGAAATGAGTTTTACCCTGATATGATGACCCGGAAATGTTTTTGGAAAATGTTATTTGAAATTGGATTTTTCTTTTTTATTTCTTTTTGATTACTAACATTTTTTTGTGGCCTTAAGCCCCAAAGGGGGGAAATGAAGGAGAAATTTTGGATTACTAACATTTTTTTATATTCTGTATATGCTTTCTATACATTCAATACTGTGCATCAACTTTGCTTTGTCTGTCATTTGCTCTCTCCATGTCATGATTTTCTAATAAAGGTCATGCGACCCCCTTTGTCACGAGTTAAGGGTATTCTGCCTGAGGCAGTAATATTAGGAATATCCCGACAGGAACTAGACTATGGCAAGAGAATGCTGAAGGATGTATATGTATTGTATTGACCAATTATCTACTTACTTGGAGTAGCCCCATGACTTGCGTATGGCGCATGGATCACATGCTATGTCCAAGAAGTGTATATGTATTGTTGTATTTCTGCATGTATGAGGATTTTTGGAAAAGACCATTGTACTCATGTGATTTGTATTACCAATGTAATTAACATGTATAAGATGGGGCTTCGCCCTAGAGAACTTTGAGTAGTGTTACTGGAACATGATGTTGCTAGTGACCTGCTCCCGGTATCGTGAATAAACCTGCAGTGGTTCCTCACACCTGAGTGTTGCCTGGATATTTTTGACCACAAGTGTCCTATAGGCCAAAGTGAGAGATTTAAATTTAATTCTGGCTACTATAGGGAGTCAATGGAGAGTAACTAGGAGAGGAGTTACATGTGTCCTCTTTGGCTGATTGAAGACCAGGCGTGCTCCAGCATTCTGAATCAGCTGTAATGATCTTGTTACACAAGCGGGTAAGCCAGCTAATAGTGAATTACAATAGTCCAGCTTAGAGATGACCATGGTCTGAACAAGAAGTTGTGTGGAATCTTGTGTCAGATAAGGTCTGATCTTCCTAATGTTGTAAAGCATAAACCGACATGATTTTGCAATAGAAGCTATATGCTCAGAGAAGTTAAGTCGGTCATCAATTACAACGCCCAAGTTTCGTGCCGATCTAGTTGGGGTCAGTGAAGTTGAGTCAAGCTGGATGTTAATCTGTTGGGGAATAGCTGTTTTAGCTGGAAACACCAAAAACTCTGTTTTTGAGAGATTAAGCTGAAGGTGGCGATCTTTCATCCAGGCTGAAATATCCTTAAGGCATGCAGAAATCCGGTGGGAAACACTAGAGTCATCAGGTGGGAAAGACAGGTAAAGTTGAGTGTCGTCTGCATAACGGTAACGATAATGGTATCACCTAAGGAAGTGGTGTAAATAGAGAAAAGCAAGGGTCCTAATACTGATCCCTGAGGCACACCTGTGGTGAGGTCATGAGACTTAGATACCTGTCCCTGCCAAGACACGTTGAAAGAATGCCCTTTAAGGTAAGATTCAAACCAGTCAAGAGCTTTTCCAGAAATTCCCAGTTCAGATAGTATAGATTATGTACATTATCTATAGCCATCTCTATGGCTCTAGTGTAGCCTACATATGCAGGACTGTTCAGTAGGTTATACCCACTTAAAAACCATCACCATCTCAGTATACCCACTTAAAATAGACTAGGATACATTTGGGGTTGATCACAGTATAGCCTACCCACTACAGCTAACTACTAGCCTATATCACAGTAGCCTATATCCAGCTACATACAGTATATCCACTAGCCTACTAGACTACACCACTGCTGCCGAGTGACTTGCCTAAAAGGACTGACTGTACACTAAAACTAATTAAAAGAAACGGTAGCCTAGTGCTATTATTTGTAACATCAACGCGAGCAGGTTAACACGATGACACAAAACATACAATGCTGCAAAATATAACACGTTGAGAACAGCAGCAAACAAAGACGAACGAGCAATGTGCTCTGGTAAGGTAAATTACAAACTTGGCAGAATCGGAATATAACAAAGCCCTACAAGTGAAAGGACTTAAGGTTAAACCTCAAACCCTTGCATTACAACCACTAGGCCTACATCATGAAACTGTAACATATTTCACTAACTTTTGTGAGATCGACTTCAAGACGAGTGTAATCCTTATATTTTCTTCCAGCGGTGTTCAAGAATCACGGAATTCAAACAGAGCCCGCTAACGGAAGTCAGGACAAGACTTCAATCGATCACCTGAAAGCAGAGGCGCTGTCTTCCCCCTACTGGCGTGGGGGTAGGCCTACGTGTAAGGGAGAGCTTGTCTGATTGAACTGAAGTGAAATGAAAGAAGTGAATTTTCTTAGTTGTGAAAAGTGTTCTATTGATAGATTCTTGTTTAAAGTTCATTCACCTAATACGGTAAAAAAAGCACAAAAGTATTATTTTTATTTAGTAAAGTTGACATTAGCCTAAAATAAATATTATCTTGATATGATGTTTACTTTACTTAGATTTTATAAGACCAATCATTTGAGTGGATCTAAATCAAGTGACTGCAAACATTTTGTATGTTACTTCAAAAACTGAAATGGAGCTTGTTTAAATAAACATTTCAAAACCGCACTCAGAACAACCAAAAAACAACCAAAGACAACCAAACGGGAACGTTGTGTGAAGGTACTGTGCAACCACAGGAGAACGTTTTAGTTGGTTGGTTCCCTTAACGTTTAGGGAACGTTAGAACCCTTAGGGAACGTTCCCTAACCGTTAGTTTTTGGTTTGGTTCAAACTAACCTTTAGAGAACCATACGCTAACGTTCCCGTATAGCCAAAAACGTATGAAATCATGGTTCACTAACATTACAGCTATAGCAGCAATGTAAACTGTAGGCCTACAGTTTAGCTGCAATATGCTGGTGAATCAACACAAGATTATCTCAACTGTCAGACGTCGTACATTAAATGTGCATACCATATACCGGATCATACCGCGACTATTTCACTCTCACACTCGCGTTATATCAACGCATTTACAATCCTCAATAATGCTTCTAACGAGCACAGACTGAACTAAACTTAACAAAGGAGCAGTATCAATACTTACGGCCGGGTAGGCTATCTGAACGCACAGTTATAATAATAACTATTAATACAGAAACACCATCCGCATCTCCAGTCCACTGCTCTGTTATTCCCGCGACTTGGTAGCCTACCGTCGGCGCCGGCATCCTCACACTTGATCTAGGCTACAAGTGCAAGGGCGAAGGAATGACCCAGCAGCAGCAAAAAAGTCTAGCGTAACCAGCTATTGGCATATCCTATTTAAGTGCAATATAAATGCACTCTTTTATTTGTTCTTCACAGGGTCGGATGGAACAGCAGGTGGAAGACCATCCGCAAAATTGAATTTCCACATTATTTTAAATAAAATATCATTTGTTAGTGTACAGTTGTCTTTTCTTTTGAATAGGCTCAACATTAGCAACAGCCAGTCAAAATGCAGGTAAAATATGAATGTGGCTTGTCTAGGCTATCTCAACTAGATTTTGTGCGTGGCAGTCATAAATTGATACTTGTTAGTGCAGCTGTCTTGAATAGGCTTGGGGTCAACATTAGCAACAGCCACCAGCCAGAATGCAGGTATATGAATGTGACTAGATTTTGTGGATTCTATGGGCAAATGAGGACTGCACATGCAGATCCGCCCTAACGTGCTGGCGACATTATGGCAACCTTTCTCAGGAAGGTTGCTAGAATGTCGCCAGTATGTCTTTTGGTTGCCGCAACGTGGCGGTTACGTGGAGGCAGTGTTGGGAACGTTACTTTAAAAAAGTAATTAGTTATAGTTACTCACTACTTGTTCCAAAAAGTAACTGAGTTAGTAACTGAATTACTCTATGATAAGAGTAACTCGTTAACAGGGAAAGTAACTATTTGCGTTACTGTTAAAAAAAAAGTTGCTATATGTCAAAGAATTTGGATTTTTTGAGCAGTTTTGAAAAGCCAGTTGAAATTAGTAGAACAGACAGGTGTTTGTAGGCTACATAACTTTCGATATTTATTAGATAGATAGATAGATACTTTATTGATCCCCAAGGGGAAATTGTACATCGACAGACCTACGGTTGACTTCAGCCTGTGTCATAGGTTTTTGTTGTGAGGCAGAAAGATCTAGCTTTTGCTGCTTGGAGGACATTGCTCTGAGTCCTTCTTTGCTAGTGGATGGCGAGCTATCATCTCTGGTGGAGGGGGGCTATCGGTGTTTTTGGCCACTAGCGTGTGTGAGATGCCTCATTAAATTAGAGTTGCTTACAACGGATGTCGACAAAGTCTTCGCTCCTGGACATAATGTACACATTACATGCACGTTCTTGCCTTTGAACACCAATGAATTTGAAGTAGTGCTTATATCTCCACCTTGAAAATGCCAACTTTTCATCGGATTGCTCCTGACCTCTGCTGTTTCATCGAATCTCTACTTTAGCTGTTGCGTGTGTGTGGCGCGTGTGCTGGCAAGTGTGTAAAAACACTGGCTCTGATTGGCTATCATGAAACATGACTCTGCCTTAGCCAATCCTAATCGCTTACGTCGTTATTAACCCACCTCCTCACTAGCTGTGAGCCAGGGGTGCGTTCGGATTACACAGACATTCAATCAATGCAAAGTAAGTAACGCACCGCATTTAACGTCCAGTAACGTTAACGGCGTTGTAACGTTGTAAAAAGTAATTAATTAGATTACTGCGTTATTGACAAATTAACGCCGTTAGTAACGCCGTTATACTTAAACGCCGTTACTCCCAACACTGCGTGGAGGTTACGTGCGAGAAACGTTGCCAAGATATGTTGCGGCAACGTAAACGCGTCTTTCACCCGCACGTATCGGCAACGTTAGCACTTACGTGGCGGCAACGTATGTTTGGTAATAAAGTTACGTAACCGCCACGTAACGGCGACGTAACTGTGTTAGCTGGGCACTAAACTGCTTTGGGAAAGGTGTGTTCCATGTGAGGGTTCCATGTGAGGATCCTTCCCTCACATGGAACACACCTTTCCCAAAGCAGTTCAGTGTAAATCATGGGAACCCACTTCTTTCCCGTGCTTATGTGCCTCTCCCCCCACAAGAAGAACATTCCAAATCAAACAATGTATCAATATATCTACTTCTTTCTCGTGCTATGTGCCCCACCCTTCACGAGAACAATATCATATTTACTGACAGACACTACATAAGCAGTTTTCATGTTGCTTTGCCCTCATTTTATTCTGCAAACAACATGAAGAGGCGAATGACAGTGATAGAGGCTCTGGAGATTGATGATGAAAAAATAGAAACAGAGTCAGAGCTAGAGGAGGATGTGTCAGAAGACGACTTCAATCCAGACATTGATCCAGAGGATTCTGCAAATGAGGAAGAGGACCAAGAGGAAGAAGCAGCTAAGGAGACATTCCAGTCTAAGAATGTTAAGCTACTTTGGTCTTTATTACCCCAGGAGAGAGCAGGCCGAACAACAGTTGAAATATTGTGAGGATGACCCCAGGGCCAACGCAGTAGGCTATGTCTCATGTTGATGACATCAAGTCGTGCTTCGGACTCTTTTTGCCGGAGTCTATTGAACAGACTATACTGGACATGACATACTTGGAGGGGAGGTGTGTGTTTGAGGACAGGTGGGAAAACTTGAGCCAGGAAGACTTCCAAGCCTACGTTGGCTTGTTGATTCTGGCAGGAGTATACTGGTCAAAGAATGAGGCTACACCTTCTCTCTGGGAGGCCCATTTTCCGGGGAACTATGAGCTTAGAACAGTTCAATGTCATCTCAAGAGTCATTTGATTTGATGACAAAGATACACAACATGCTCGCCAGCGAAATGACAAACTGGTTGCCATCAGAAACGTTTGGGACAAGTGGGTGGAGCGCCTGCCATGGATGTACAATCCAAGCCCTGAGGTGACAGTTGACGAGCGCCTGGTTTCTTTCAGGGGCCACTGCCCTTTCAGGCAGTACATTCCAAGCAAACCTGGAAAATACGGAATAAAGATCTGGGCAGCATGTGATGCCAGGAGTAGCTATGCTTGGAATATGCAGATCTATACTGGGAAACCTATTGATGGAAGGCCAGAAAAAAACAGGGCATGCGTGTTGTTCTAGACATGACAATCGGTCTGAAGGGACATAATGTCACATGTGACAACTTTTTCGCTTCATATGCACTTGGTCAGGACCTGCTGAAATGAAGGCTCACCATGGTGGGGACAGTGAGAAAGAACAAGCCTGAACTTGCTGCTGCACTGGTGAAAGCCAAAGGAAGAGAGACACTCTCATCCATGTTTGCCTTCACTGACACACACTCTCTTGTGTCATATGTTCCGAAGAAGGACAAAAATGTCATCTTGATGAGCACACTACACAAAGATGCTGCCATCAGCACAGAGGAGCACTAGAAGCCACACGAT
The DNA here is from genome assembly GCF_046254945.1 of Alosa pseudoharengus. Taxonomy (NCBI): domain Eukaryota; kingdom Metazoa; phylum Chordata; class Actinopteri; order Clupeiformes; family Clupeidae; genus Alosa; species Alosa pseudoharengus. Next base: position 23,996,567 of record NW_027468664.1, on the reverse strand, counting down.
CCTGGACTAAAACAGAAACAAAGGGGGCGTGGACTGCATTGACAAGGTACAGTAAAGCACTTTTTCATCTTTCATACATTTTCATTTTACATTTAGTCTTGTAAAACCTTTTTTGTAAGACCTGTTCGTCTAAAGCCCTCCTTACACTGACAGACTTTGGAAAGATTTGCAAAGATTTGGAAAAGATTTTTGAAAGACTACAGTCTTAGACCCTCTCACATCTAAAGACAAGTAGTAGAGTTTTAAGTCACAGACTATTATTTTGCAATGACTAGGGATCTTGCAGGGTCACTATTTACAAGACTGCAACTAGATTCCTTTAAATTATTACCCATCGTGCAATAGATAAACAGGAACTGAAATGATAGCATACTAAACTCAAAGTCGTATTTTCGTGTTTCTGCAGCATTGTTTCATTCGTGACATCCCTAACCGATATAGAGTTGTTCTGTCACATGGAAGAGCCGACTAAATATGTATAAGAAATGACAAATATTATAAGAATAACAAATAATCATATAGGCTACAGCTGTTGCCTACTTTGTCCCTTCCTGTTTGGTGTTGGAGAGAGGTCACTATTGGTTTTCATATTGTTCACGTCACTATTTGCATGAGCCACGACTCAAAAGACTTGCGATAATATCAAACATGTTTGATATTGTTGTAACGGCAAAACTAGAAAAAGACTGACTCCGACTGACTTAAAACCGCTAAGATTGGCACTTTACACTAAACGATCTAGTTGACGGGAGCGCGCCGCGATTCCAGTACAACTCCCATGATTTCTGTCCCGACTTTGGAAATGTAGTCGCCGACTGTGAAAACAGATAAAAATCGTACAATGTAAGGCCGCCATAATCTCTTTGTATTTCATTGCAGCTTACTAGTACCTATACCTGCAAGCGCAAGACCGCCCGCTGGCCTGTAGTTGTGTTCCACAACATTCTGGATGTGTCTGCATAAATGCATTTGTAGTGTGGACAGCGATAAACCCAGCCTGGAATCATGAGAAACCCTTCAAGAGGAGACTCTTCCTTGCAGAGCTTGGGAAAGCTTTGGCTACTCCTTCTATTCATCGACGACAGCTCCTACCCCGTAAACCAGCATCTGCCAGTCTGGTGAGGAGTATGCAGGGCCCTTCTACTCCCCCATCCCATCAACCTCAGGAGGTGCAAGCCAAACAAAGGAAGAGGTGTACACTCTGTGCCCCCCAGGATGTGAAAACTGGCATCACATGCCACAGGTGCTTCCATTTGCAAGGGACACTGCACCATGACTGCAATTTGCCATTTGTGCGTGTGAACCACCAATGCATGCACGCTGTTGTACAACTACATGTTGTAGTTGTTAATGTTCTAATGAGGTTCTTTTTACAATAAATGTTGTATTAAAACGACTTTTTGTCACTTTTTATTGGTATTTATGGTATGTAAGAGCAGTTAAAACTGTTCGGTCAAATTTGACCGTGAACAGTAAATTAAGGGGGGGTAGCAACGAACAGTGTTTAAAGGTTAAGTGACACATACACGCAAGATGGCGGAAATACGGGACCGACGGTAATAGGGGGACTTCCAATAAGTCACGGCCCTTCCGTTAGCCACCATGGGACCTATCTTTGGAAAAATTATAAACGGTAGTCAATGGCGAAAGAGAAATTATTTTCTGGACCCCATCGACTTGTGCCTTGAACTACCTATATGACGTTTGTCAATTTTAAAGACAATTTTTATAAAGAATTTTTTTTTTTTTTTAATTCAGACCATTCTCATTTATTTGTTTCCCCAGCTGCCTGTAAGGCCTATTACGAGACAGTACACAGGAGCTTCAGGTAAAAACAACCAGACCTTGCATTGCAGGCGGAAACTGAAGAGTTTAGCTCGGAGTCGATCGAGAAGAAAGAGGGTAAGATCTGTTTTCAGGTGCATTAGATGTGTTGTTTCCATAGCCTACACAGTGCATTGTGCACAGAGATTGGAAGTAACGAAGTACAAATACTTTGTTACTGTACTCAAGTAGGTTTTTCAGATATTTTTACTTTACTATTTATTTTTGTGGCGACTTTTTACTTTTACTCCTTAGATTTTAACACGAATATCGGTACTTTCTACTCCTTACATTTTACAAAACTCTTCTTTTTCTTAATTTTCATTTAGTATGTATGCTGTTCAGTGATGCCGGGAAAAGCGTGTTGTGTGGTCGGCTGTTTTAACAACAGTACGAATATACAGACCTAGAATTAAACCGTTTGTGAAATTCACAAACCTTTGTTGCAAAAGTGGATGAAATACATACTTTTAATAAAATAATCCTGAATACCTGTAAGAACATGTATTTTACTGCTACCATGGTCATGGCTAATAGTTATTTGCAACTTCTGAAGCTTGTGAACATATTAGCAACACAGCATTCGGTTTTATTGTTGTCATTAATTAATACACGTCTTAATACATTACCTTCATCGGTAAGTTTTGGCCACTGCCTGACATCATCTACCCAATGTTCCCTTTCACCTGACATTTTTTTCATGAGCAGGATTTCCTATTAGATATTCTCTGACAGGATGCTTTCATTGAAAAGTCATTAGAAGGCACAGGCAAGTGTCACACCGTCACACTCCGCAGGCACGCAGTAATGGTGGCAGGCAAGATGGCGGCGCCCAAAGAGTTTGCGGCGGATTGGTGTATACTGTATAGGTTGCACTTGATGCACCACTACAAGATGACTCGACAGATTTGGGCGGCATTCATTCAAGGCTAATCATTGTAGCTTGATGGCAGTAACGTCAACGTTAGCACGTAGTAGTAGGCTCCGAAGCATCTGGCCCCCCATCTGGCCGCTCAATTAAATTTAGTCAAAAATGCCCTCCACCTCTCCTCGCCTTTGGTGCTTCCCTAACTTCAAGCTGCAGTGTAACCTATATTGTTAGCAATAAGTAGATGCAGCTTGAACAGGGATGTAGTGGAGGCTAAACGCAAGTAGGCTAAACACAGTTTACCCACCTGAAATTTCAGAAATAGTTTATCCACCTCTTATTAGAGTTTATCCACCTCTCAAAATTGTTTATTCACCAATTACAACTGTTAACATTTAAAAAATCACACTGTATTATCCACAATAACAATAGGTACACTCATCAACACTCTATGAACCATTTAATGGCACTTGTATTATATAAACATTGGACAATAACCTCCACCATCATCAAACATGTTCTGAATGCCTCTACAAAAAAATTTGATAGGCCTACGGCATGGCACAGTCCACCTTACTGTGATCACAGAATTGTTTACCCACCTCTTATTTTACCACTGCATTCCTGGTCTTGAAATATTCACAGGAATCCATAGGAATTAAATATTTATGTTGATTTATCCCATATTAGTTGTATAGTCCATTTTATACACACAAAGCCAACAAAAAAAATGCAAAAATAGAGACTTTTGTATAATCATTCCATTTTGTGTTGTCATTATCAGAACCTGTGATACCAGCATTAATTCCTGCAGGCGCCCCTGATTAGGCCTACTGGATGGCCTTTCCCCCGACGACAGTTGCAATTTGTTGTTGCCCGAGTGACATAACCATGTGTCTTAATAATGTCGTTACGTTTGTGTGGAAATTTTCTCTTTAAACAATAAACTACACATTTGAAATAATTGTAGGCCTATTTAATTATTATTATTATTAATAATAATATAATTATTATTATGTAATAATGGTTGTAATATTATTACATTTGGTTTAAGCTGGATGAGAAAGATGTGACATAATTCTATAGCATTAAACAGCTGACAGGAACGAAATTAACCGTTCCGGGAACAGTATTTTTTTGTTCTAACCGGTTCGGGAACGTCAATTTATTGGTGGAACTCATAACCGGAAACGTTATAATTCCGTTTCTGTTCGGAACGAACCGATTGGGGGGAAAAAATCGGTTCAAAGCCCTGCTTTATTATGTATATCTATGGTTCTAATAGGCTTTCACAACATGGCATCTTGTTGGGTTTTCCAACACAGGGAGGGTGAGAGCCCCTAGTGGCTGGAAACAGTACTGATGGGAGAGCAGAATAAACCCCAAGAGCTGGGCTGGCCTAGTTAGATAGGCTATGCATGATCGTACTTCACCACCAATCTAGGCTATCAGCAAACATTCCATTGCACATTTGTTTACTTGTGACAGGTGCATCAGAAATGACAGTAAATCATTTGCTGCCAATTAGATAATTATTCTGCCCCAGTTGTTAAACACCCGGATTGTACCATTCACATCGGAATTGACCCTAGTCAGATCCTCTTCTCACACAACCCTTGACCCGAGTCGGACAACCCGGGTTTAAAAACCCTTCACATCAAGCATCAACCCAGGAAGTTGAAGCCCTGATTTAAAATGGGTATTAGACCTGGCCATTTGACATACACGTCCAGTTAGTTGTGCTTGTGGTGATTATTTGGATATCCTAATCATATTGGAATTAATTTTGCATTCAGTGAGAGATTGCAAAGTGCTGGTACAGTGGGCATCGCTTTCAAATGGCCACTTCAGTCGCGCATTACGAGGCGTGAAGCTGCGTGAAGCTTTAGTACCACTTTCAGCCACTGTGCGTCGCTCTGCCACTGTACATCGCTCTGCCTGCCGCCCCTTCTGAAAAAGCTCGATTTACCTCGATTTAGGCTACTTGGGTATGGCTTAAGGCTTGACTACACGGTGGCAGGCTCGGACTGGTAATCTGTACAACCGGGCAAATGCCCGGTGGGCCGGTCCACATGTGGGCCGGTGACCTCCGGGATTTTTTTATTTTTTTTTAAAAGTTATTTAGCCTATTTGCGGCCCGTCATGTAGACCTAGGCAGGCTTAGCCTATAAATGCAGTTGCATCCATTTGGATTGGGGGGTGACAGGTCAATCATTTTGGCCTCTTCATGACAGGTTCAGTGTGTGTTACGATCGCGCCCCCCTGCCCCACCCCTCAAGTGGATTTGTCCAAGCAGCCGCTTGGTTTGTGGGGAAATATAGCCTACTACGAGTCCATGCATGGTAGCCTAGGCTATATAAGTGCCCTCCGCTGGCTGGTGTTCACATCATCGCAGTTTAACCGTAAACAGCAATCAAAGGTGTCTAGTTTTATTCCATAAATATATTGTTTTTATAGACGTTAGTTACACGCGCTACGAAGAGCTTCCATTTACTGCACCATGTAGGCTACTGTAGTGCGGTTTGTCTGTCAACATAAAAAAAAACTCCGGGTAGCCTACAATTTTCGCACAACTTGGTGGAAAAGTGTAGCACAGGTTAAAGAAAACCTATTCATGTTTGGACTCAAAAGGAACTTCAAAGTATTTTCCATATACAGTAGTAGCCTTTTAGCTCACAACGACACTCTCCACCGAGTGTTCCATTAGATGCACAATCAATCGTGAGTCGATGCACGTGAAAAAAGTATCAACTGGTAGGTTAGTAACGAAGGTAGCCTTATTTTGCAAAATGTGATGATGGCACACAAACTTGCAAAAACGTTTAGTATACACTTGTGGTGATAGCCTACAGTTAATGTGAATCGCTGACTATAACCAAAGTAAAGGAGAAGATTTGCACCAAATAGGCCTAAAGGCTGTGGTTGTGTTTCTACAACATGTTGGCACAAATCGTGATTTCTGTCAACTATGACGATCTCCACGCATGTTTAGTAGCCTATATTTTTCATTTAGTCAAGCAGTGTGGTTTAATACATGTGGTTTAATGCATGGGGTAACATGACGTGAGACAGACAGAAGATGAGCCTGTCTTTAGAGGAGTGAACAAGTCTCTGGTGTCTGCAGAAGTGAGTGTGGCATCTGACTCATATTCTGCGCGAGGGACTGTTGTGGTAGGTGAAATTTCACGGGGAAACCATGACCAAATTTGCGAAAAAGTTGCAGTGTTTGGACAAAATTGCGAGGTCGCCCAGAATTCACGAGGATTTGCTGAATTTGCGTTAATTGTTGCGATCGCAACATCGCGAAATCCTGGAGGGACTGCCTAATGCAGTTCAGTGAATTAGCAAGATACCATCAGAAGGCAACAATCATAAAGCACAGTGCGCGCGCGCGCTCTCTCCCCTGCGCATAAAGCTGTCTGCGTGTTGTAGGCCAGATTTGCGTGAGTTCTTTCTATCTGCTTTACTTTTATGAGTTGCGACCACCTAGGCTATGTTATAGACGTTCTATGAGGTATCAGTGTTTAGCTGTGTCACAAAACAATAAGCTTTGTCAGACTACTTTTAAAATGATATTCAGGGCTATATACATTTTAAACATTCGGGGCTGAAGACCTGACAAAGCCTTGCGTTAATTCTTCAGGTGGGAAGTGTCAGGAATTTTCATACGAGAGACGCTCTCATTGGTGGTCAGTATATGAAGTAGGGAATTGACAGCAACATATCCAATCACATTATGAGAGATGCTGAATTTAACATAAACTGCGATGTTTGATTTTAAATTAATGTAAATTTAGCCGGAACTGTAAGCTGGCACACGTGGGTGCTCGATGTTTTCAGTGGGTGCCCGAGAGACGGAGCACCCATGGTATCGGCGCCTATGACAAGTGTATCTCGCGGTTGCATCCATTACAAACAAACATGCAATGTGAACGTCTGGGTTTGAGCACTAAATGCTCTTCTGAATAAGCACGAAGTCAAGCCTTTAAATGAAAAAAAAACACTCTTTAATAATCAAAGAAATAAACGCTAATGAAGTAAACTTGTGACCATCAAAAATAGTTTATCGCCTGTAACTCTGTGATAACAGGACGTAACAGGAAGGCATTTTGTACTGATCTCCCTGCGCGTTAGGTACTTCGTGTACGTTATCACAGTTCACCAGCCAGCCAAACTCAGGTATTGATGGGTTTCATCAGGTCCCTTTCCACAGGTGTATTAATCAAGCACCATGCATTGATAATCAAGGTGCTTGATTTTATACACCTGTGGAAAGGGACCTGATGAAACCCATGAATAGAACTACACTTGAGCCAGGATTCGAAGCGCCCTGCTCCCTTTATTTCCTTTCACAAAAGTTGCAATACCACGAGTGAAACTGCAAATGGAAACAATACAAACCCTTAGTTTCTTTTTACAGTATGTCGCTAATAAACAGTATAAAATTACGCTATTTTCAAAGTGATTCACAAGAACTACGCGCCAAAAGTCAGCCCTTATGTAAACATGCTAATACACTATTACCGTTAGCACACAATGTAGTTACATTAGCTCATAACCAGGGCTTTGAACCGGTTCAAGGAACGAAAACGAAAACCGGGAACTTTTTGTATTTTACAGGGAACAGAAACGAAACCGGAAACGTTATTATTTTTTATGTTCTGGAACAGGAACACTTATTTAAAATAATGGTAACCGGTTAATACCATAGACAGTAAAAGAAATGGACGAACAGACTCCGTCGTTTTCAATGGGAGGGCACTGAGTCAAATAGAACGATTTTTCAGTTGGTCCCCCCAGTACTGCGCAGACTCACACTTAACTTCGTGACGTTAGCCATCGAACTGAATCTTGTAACTCATATAGATACACAGAAATTCTTCTCACACTTCCTTCGCCTTCAAAGTCATCAAAGTTAAACATTTATTTATGTATTATCATCCTCACCAAGTCGAGTTAATGTTGAAGCTACCACACATGATCATCTTCAAAAACAGTCATGCTAAAACAAAACAAAGTTATAGCCTTGAAGCTAATCTTCTTTCCACTTTTCCGACCTACGGTCAATCCATCGAAAACCTCTGAAATGATTAGTGCCCTTTTTAAAAAAAATTAGGTTTACTTTTTTATTATTATTGGGTTCCCTCTGTGTAATGCTTTACCTTAACATACGGTCGTGTATGCTAGGTTTTGCTTATGAGTTACCGTCAGACAGTAAGGTGGACTGAGCTTCTTATCCAAACAATACGGTTATCTCCCTACGGCGGGAAAGAGAGATTACGTCAAAGCTAGCTTCCTTCCAACCGAACAAGCTAACCGTTCTTCTTACGGGTAACCAACGTTACGGACGAGGTAGTGGAGTCTGTTTTGCCTTTGTAGTGTTTATGTGGATTACACAGAAGCTACAATATCGGCACAGGATATATGTTATATGAAGTTATGGTATTTCAAAAAAATCCTACAATGAATGGACTTCTATGGGAGTTAGCAGAGAGGTGGTCCCTCCAGCCTACGTCGATTCTTCTACTTCCGGGAATTCGCCTGCCCCCTTGGTTAATACCAAGGGGGCAGGCGAATTCCCGGAAGTAGAAGCATCGATGTAGCGGTGGTTATCAACTCTCTGCTAACCCCATAGAACGCCCAGTCATTTAGGATTTTTTTGAACTCCCATAACTTCATATAACATATATCATGTGCCGATATTTTAGCTTCTGTGTTATCTACATAAACAATAAAAGGCAAAACAAGACTCGACTACCTCGTACGTAACGTTAGGTTCCCGTAAGAAGAATGTTTAGCATGTCCGGTTGAAGGGAAGCTAACGCACTGAAGGGAGATAACCGTATTGTTTGGATAAGAAGCGTAGCTGCTAGTCCAGCCAGCACGGAAACTCGTGAACAAGCTATGTAGCCTACAATAGCATTGTAGCCTATGTTAAGGTAAAGCATAGAGGCAAGTAAACCTAATGGAAAAACAGTAGTTTTACCGTTAGGTAGTCTAACGATAATCATTTCAGAGGTTTTCGATGGATTGACGTAGGTCAGAAAAGTGGAAAGAAGATTAGCCTCAAGGCTATAACTTTTTTGTTTTGTTTTACCATGACTGTTTTTAAAGATGATCATGTGTGGTAGTTTCAACATTAACACGACTTGATATCACTTGTGAGGATGATATTAATAATAATACATAAATACATGTTTAACTTTGATGACTTTGAAGGCGAAGGAAGTGTGAGAAGAATTTCTGTGTATCTATCATATGAGTTACAAGATTCAGTTCGATGGCTAACGTCACGAAGTTAAGTGCGAGTCTGCGCAGTACTGGGGGGACCAACTGAAAAATGACTCAGTACCCTCCCATTGAGAACGACGGAGTCTGTTCGTCCATTTCTTTTACTGTCTATGGTTAATACCGGTTTTATTTCGTTCCTCAAAGTTTTCGTTGCCTAATTAACTAAAAAAAAAAAAAAGTCATTATTTTCCTGCGTACGTTACCATGACGGCTGAGGTTCACTTCCTGTGTGACATCACATCAGACATTCGCTGACTGAATGGAGAGAGAGCTCCACTCCACATCTTAAATAAGAGGTGAATTACGATCCATCGTTAATTAAAACGCTCATTCCAAACACAATATCAATAGCTATATTTGTCGACTCCACGTTAATAATGGACTAGCGACATAGGCCCAGGCGCGCCTGCAGGTGTACGTCCGTACGCACTGTGCGTACCATCAAGCTACTCAACAACAGAACATTTCCCTTGTGTGTGTGTATTCACACCAAATTGGCCTACCATACCTTCCCAAATATGCACAGTATCCCTTTAGCTGCATGCCATTGGGCTATTTACCATCTATTACGTAAAGTTAGTGAACTTCAAAATTAACGTGCACGCATTTTGTTTGAGCAGGAGAGAGAATACGCACGCAGACACGCAATAGGCTACTTGTTGTTTTCTTTTACTCGGCTATCTATATATGGTTATCAGCACACAATGTTGAGCTAATTCACTAACTCAATACTCATCATGGATATCACAAGTTTACACAACGACAACAGAAAGGATGGAGGCAGCAAAGCTAGGAGTTATTCCAGATTGGCAAGGTAGGCAATTGGTGTGCTTGTCAGAACGTTAGACTGTGCTAAAGCCAGACGTCACGTTACGCTAGAACAAAACTAAAGGTAGCTTTAGCCTGTATAGGGCTGTATCAAGTTGTCCAAATGAATAGGTCATTGTAGACATTGTCGTTGTATTATTGCATGTGGATGTTGTTATGTTATGTAGGCTACTTTTTTGCTGACCAATGCACGGACCTAAAACGGACAAATATTGTTCACGAGTGATTTTTTTTTTTTGCGGGGAGGTGATGGGTGTGTGTACCATAGCATTAATTCCTGCAGGCGCCCCTGATTAGGCCTACTGGATGGCCTTTCCCCCGACGACAGTTGCAATTTGTTGTTGCCCGAGTGACATAACCATGTGTCTTAATAATGTCGTTACGTTTGTGTGGAAATTTTCTCTTTTAACAATAAACTACACATTTGAAATAATTGTAGGCCTATTTAATTATTATTATTATTAATAATATAATCATTATTATGTAATAATGGTTGTAATATTATTACATTTGGTTTAAGCTGGATGAGAAAGATGTGACATAATTCTATAGCATTAAACAGCTGACAGGAACGAAATTAACCGTTCCGGGAACAGTATTTTTTTGTTCTAACCGGTTCGGGAACTTCAATTTATTGGTGGAACTCATAACCGGAAACGTTATAATTCCGTTTCTGTTCGGAACGAACCGATTGGGAAAAAAAATCGGTTCAAAGCCCTGCTCATAACTTCAACTTAGTGCATGACTTTACAGTCGGTAAACTTTAAACTTACAATGCCTAACATCACATTGCATATTCAGTCAAACTCATACATTAACTAGATGTCCGCATAGCGGTACAAAATATGACCGCCGCTCAGTCCTGTACAGCCGTTCCGCGAAAATAAATCACTTCAATTTGTCTCCATATTTTACTCCATCCCCCACTCTTGAAACTGTAACAAACTGTAAGATTGTCTCAAAATGGTCTTTATTGGTTACGCACCAAAAACATGAACGTCATAAAACAGGCAACACAAGGGAGGTCAATTAAACAAGCACAATACACAAACAGGGTAGTCACATACAATACACGGGGTAAACACATGAGGTACAACATAAAGAAAGACTATACCAGCTAACACATACATGATAAGGTAAACGCCATTACTCATACTAAACCAACATCAACATTACACACACACACACGCACAGCATTATGGGAGTACAGTGATGACAGCTAGGCTCAGATCATTACACAGCCCCCCCGAGACTTAGTCCATGTCCCCTTGACTCAAGTCTTACCCTACGTCAGTCCATGAGCCTGGCTGGGACGCGACGCTGGCGTTGTGGGCGCCCCGCTGTCGCGGCGGTGACTTCCGGTGAAGGCTGCACGGTGATCGGTGTTAGAGCCACAGCTCCATTGTCACCAAGTTCCACAGAGTCAGTGTCAAAGTCTCCACGACCCTCAGCTGAGGCCAGGGGTCGATACGGGGCCAGTCGATCACGGTGGAGAGCCACAACTCTCCGACGCTTAATCAGTCTTACACGATAGACCACATCAGACAGCTTCTCTAAGACATCGCACGGCCCGACCCACTGGCTAGTGAGTTTCAGGGAAATGCCTTTCTTTCTCTCCGGGCAGTGCACCCACACTTTATCGCCGGTCTGGAACTCCTGGCCGCGACAGCGCGTATCGTAAGCTCGCTTTTGACGTATTCCAGCTTCACTCATAGCCTGCCGGGCCAACTCATGTACTCCTTTTAGTCTCTCGCGTAGCTGCTTGTAGTATTCCAGCCCTGGCTTACCTCCAATCTCCGCTTCCGGAGGCGAACCGAACACCAAGTCCACCGGCGTGCGTAGCTCTCGCCCGAACATCAGAGCTGCCGGTGTGCATTTTGTTGACTCTTGCACCGCTGTGCGATATGCCCATAGCACCAGGGGCAAGTGTAAGTCCCAGTCCTTTTGTCGGCGGTCGGCCAATATGGCCAGCTGCACTGCTAGCGTCCGGTTAAACCGTTCGACCAGCCCGTCGCTTTGTGGATGCAGAGGTGTCGTTCTCGTTTTCCGGATGCCCATGCGCTGGCAAACCTCAGCAAACACCTCCGCCTCGAAATTCCTCCCTTGGTCGCTGTGGAGCTCTTCCGGTGCCCCGAACCGGCAGAACATCTCAGTGACCAGTCTGTCCGCTGTCGTGTGGGCGCTCTGATCTGGCACTGCATACGCCTCCGGCCACTTAGTGAAATAGTCCATAGCTACGAGCACGTAGCGATTTCCCCGCTCTGTGACTGGCAGTGGGCCCATGATATCGACGGCTACCCGCTCCATGGGAGCCCCGACTGCGTATTGCTGCAGCGGAGCGTGCGAGCGTCGCGTGGGGCCCTTCTTCGCTGTGCAGGCGTCACATCAGTGAACATGCAGTTCAACGTCCAGCCTGCATCCCGGCCAATAGAAGTGGCTTCTCAGCCGACGAAGAGTTTTTGCGATGCCGAAATGAGCCGCCCCCACAGCCCCATGTACCTGTTCCAGTACACGGGCTCGTAATCCAGCAGGAACCAGCAACTGGAAAATGTCAGATTGTCGATCGGGGGCTCGCCAGTGTCTATACAACAGTCCTTGACGTGCTACTATTCCCGGCCACTGTGAATAAATCGCTTTGGTCTCTGGATCGAGTGCTGATACGTCAGTCCATGGCGGTCGCTGACCGGCTTCGATCCATGACCACACTCGGCCAAGCGTGGCGTCCTCCGATTGCGCCTTCCGGATCTCCTCCCTCGACATCACGTCCACCGGCGACTGCGCGTCCATGGCCTCAGCTGCCGCTCTGCAGTGCTGTGTTGTGGCGTTGGGCTGCGGTGCGTTGTCTCTCTCGCTGGCGTGAAGCTGGCGAGCGGTGGCTCTCTTGATGGCGCGGCGCTGGCGAGCGTTGAGTCTCTCGCTGGCGTGCTGTTGGCGAGCGTTGACCCTCTCGTTGGCACGACGCTGGTGAGCGTTGAAAACAGCGACTCTCTCTCTCTCTGCCAGCGGTGATGCAGCCTGTAGCCGACGAGCGGGCTCCGGTTGAGCCGCGGCCAGGCTCCTCTCCTCCCTCCGGTGGCAGTGCTGGCACTGGTCTGCTGCACACGGACGCCTGGACAGGGCGTCCGCGTTGCCGTGAAGGCGACCCGCCCGGTGTCGAATCTCCGTGTCGTAGTCCTGGAGCGCCTCCAGCCAGCGAGCCAGCTGGCCCTCTGGTTCTTTGAAGTTCAGCAGCCAGGTGAGCGATGCATGGTGCGTTCTCAGCAGGAACCGTTTGCCGTAGAGGTAGGTTCGGAAATGGCGCACTGCCACCACCACAGCCAACAGTTCTCTGCGGGTCACGCAGTAGTTCTTCTCCGCTCGGTCCAGTGAGCGGCTGAAGTATGCCTGCTTGAGAGAGGACGGCGCCGACGCCCACGTCGCTGGCGTCGGTGTCCAGGATGAACGGCAGTTGAGGGTCAGGGAAAGCGAGCACTGGGGCCTCACATAGCGCCCTCCGCAGCCGCCGGAATGCCGCGTCGCACTCTCGCGTCCACTCGAAGAGCTGGCCTTTGTGCGTCAAACGATGCAGCGGACTGGCGACTGTAGCAAAGTCCCGGATGAAACGCCAGTAATATGATGCCAGGCCCAGGAAGCTCCGCAGCTCGGCACCATCGCGCGGAACAGGCCAACGTCTCACCGTCTCCACCTTAGCTGGGTCGGTGGCCCCCACGACATGGCCCAGGAATCCGGTTTGCCTCCGGAACAGGTGGCACTTTTTCGGGTGCAGTTTGAGCCCAGCACCCCGTATGGCGTCGAACACCTTTTCCAGATGTCCTATGGCACCGGTGAAGTCTGTTGCATGACACAGGATGTCGTCCAGGTAAACCACGCAGCATGTACGTGGAATGCCCGCCAGGACACGCTCCATCAGCCGCTCAAAGTTCGCTGGCCCGTTGCATAGGCCGAACGGAAGTACCCGGAACTGCGGGGGAGCGGGTAGGAGTCTTTCCGGGTTACCTGGTTGAGGCGCCTGTAGTCAACACAGAACCGCCACGAGCCGTCCTTCCGGACGAGTACAGCCGGCGCAGCCCAGGGACTACTGCTTGGCTCTATCACTCCTGCCGCGGCCATTTCCTTGATCTTTTCTTCAGCTGCTTGTCGTTTGGCGAACGGTAAGCGATGAGGCTGAAGTCGGATGGGCCGAGCATTTCCGGTGTCGATATCGTGTTGGACCAGGCTCGTTCGGGTCCAGTCCTCATCTCTTGCAGCGAAGATGTCGGTGTACGCTGCTAGTAGTCTCCGCACCTGGCTACCCTGTGCTTCACTCAGCCCCTCACAGCTACGAGTGCAGAGTTCATTTACGGCTTGCCTTGTCTCTACAGAGGGCCGCGCTCTCTGAGTGGAGAGTGGTGATTGCTCAACCCGCGCTCCTGGCTCCTCTCTAGTGGGCGTGAGCTGAGCAGTGGCGAACTCAGCAAGCCGACCTGGACGAGACCTGTTGTTTTCGCGGGCTTGAGTTTCGCGGGCTTGTGTGGGGCGGGGCGGAGACTCAGCAAGCGGACCTGGATGAGACCTGTTGTTTCCGCGGGCTTGAGTTTCGCGGGCTTGTGTGGGGAGGGGCGGAGTCTTGGATGGCGAGCACTCTTTGCGAGTTTGCTTCCTGCGGGCTTGTGTGGAGCGAGTTGGAGAGTTCTTCGTCGCGCCAGCTCTCCGCACTTCATGCTCTGTTTTCCCCGCCGTGTGCAACACTACGCTGCTCGTCCCTAAGTGTAGTGTGAACCGGGAAATGTCCACCACAGCCCCCCATTTCTCTAGCACGTCCAGGCCGAGAATGCAATCATCCTGAATGCTAGCCAACCAAAGCCGGCGGCTCGCCGTCTCACCGTTGATGCACACGCACACCACTTTTTGTCCATACAGTTCCGCTCGCTCTCCGGTAACTGTTGTGATGCGCGTTTTTGTCTTTTCCCAGCCTCTGGGTCTGGCTACTAGCGTGCCGGGTAAGAGACCGGGGCGCACAAGCGAGATGGTGGAGCCAGTATCGATCAAGGCGCGACACCGAGTCCCATCTAGCGTGCAGTCCACATACAGTCCTCTGGTTTGGCCGAGCCGGCCCAGCCGTATGCAATCCATAGCCCCTCCCGCCGTGCCACCTTCTTCTAGTAACTGGGGTGCGAGCGTGAGGGGTGCCGGGGCTGGGCAGTACCACGCGATGTGTCCCGGCTCGCCACACCGGTGGCATCCGTCTCCGCTGGCCGGCCTCTTCCACTCGCGTGGGCGCCGTTGTGGTGGCTGTGCCGTGGTCTGCCGCGTCACCTCCATCGATGTCTGGCGTACGCAATGCCGCGACTCTGTTGTGCGGAAGATGTTTTCCACCCGTTCGGCTTCCGCGAGCGCCACGGACAGCGAGCTGGGGGCGCTCAGGCGAAGGTGTTCTTTTAGCCGCTCTGGGTGGATGCCTCGCACGAACGCTTCCAGTGCCATCTCTTCATGTAGACCCTGGCTGTACGTTGGGTAGCCCCGCCGGGCATACAGCTGCAGGTCAGCCGCGAACTTGCCCAGTCTCTCGTCCTTGTGTCGCCGTCTGGAAGCGAGTTGTTCTCTGGCATCGCTGATGAAGATTCTCTGGCCGAATCGTCGCTGCAGAGCTGCTTCGATTGCGGTCCAGCTTACTTGCTCCGCCGGTGGCAGGTCTTCTAATACTTGTAGCGCTTCCCCCTCCAGGGCCAACGCCACCTGTACGCCCGTTTTCTCCGCCGACCAGCCATTCAGCTCGGCTGCCAGCCGGACCTGTACCAGGTATGTCGCCAGCGGCCTTTCGCCATTGTAGTGGGGCAACTTTACGCTGGGGCGCCCTTCTACCGCCGCCGTCGCACCGAGGACTGGCCGGTTTCCATCGCTCCCGTGTGGAGCGGGTTCAAGTGGCGGGATGCTGCCATCAGCCCGGTTCGTTTCCTCCTGTGGCCGGGGGCGGGTCTCTTCATCACGGTCACGCTGCAGGCTGGCTCCGTCTGCTGGGCTCAGCAGGTGGCCATGGGCGAGCGTGCTGTCGAAGAGCCGTCTTGGCAGGAAACTCATCATCGCCAGGTAATCGGTTGCAGCTTTCTCCTCCCGTCCAGTAGGGGTCGTCATCCCACTTCTGACACCAATGTAACAAACTGTAAGATTGTCTCAAAATGGTCTTTATTGGTTACGCACCAAAAACACGAACGTCATAAAACAGGCAACACAAGGGAGGTCAATTAAACAAGCACAATACACAAACAGGGTAGTCACATACAATACACGGGGTAAACACATGAGGTACAACATAAAGAAAGACTATACCAGCTAACACATACATGATAAGGTAAACGCCATTACTCATACTAAACCAACATCAACATTACACACACACACACGCACAGCATTATGGGAGTACAGTGATGACAGCTAGGCTCAGATCATTACAAAACTTTTGTGTATGCTTGTTTGGCATGCCTGAGTGTGTGTGTGCGGCTGCACAGAAAGTACCCTACTGGTGCTGAAAAGTTGAATAGATTGTAGAATAGCCAAAGAAGATGTAGCATTATAAAACCTTTAAAATCTCTAAACAATCACAAGTAGGGCAGTTCATCACAGTTCATCCATTGCAACTGATTGATGAAAGGTCATTTACACCTGAGGCTACATTGTAGGCCCTATTTGGGAAAAGCAAAAGGTATCAGCATAATGTTATTTATGTATTTATTTGTTTGTTTGTTTGTTTGTTTATGAACAAAAACATCTCTGTCAGTTCCATGCCGTTTTCAACAGCTATCAAAAACAAAGGTCCTTTTTGGATGGATGGATTTTTTGTGAATGTTTCTTCTTCTACATAAGATTTTAGTCATCTTTAGTTCATGTAATACTTCATTGTCAATGCACAAATTAAGTAACAGTAGTCTGAAACGTTATTGTTAATGCACAAATTAAGTAACAGTAGTCTGAAACAAAATGCTGTTTTACATGTAACCAGTGGTGCAAATAACTGACATGTCCAAATGGGCCTTGATGAAATGCGTCGCTAGACTGTTCATACACATTTTAACGGGCCAAAGTTGAAGAACTGTTGTCCGTTATTGTTCGTGCAAATATAGGCTGATTCATGTTCCCTTGCATTGTGTAACTGAGGTCCGTGGCTAGTCTGGCTTTCACCAGACCAAGCTCAATCTTTTAAGAAATCAAAAAATAAATAGCTGGCAGATCAGGCTGGGTTCACCCATCCTAGTCCATGGCACCCGATATTGTTTAATTTTCCGATTGAGATATCCACGCTCTGGCTATTCTAAATGCAAAAATGCATCAGGGAGTTATGACAAAACTGTAACTAACAAACTAGATCCTAATAGAAAGCTGTTAGCTTCCCTAAGCTACAGGTAGGCTTATAAGGTAGGCCTATTTACAACATAAATTGTCAATAGGCTATGCTGGCAACACAAATAAAATCTCCTTTGGAAACCAATGGCTTACGCCTTACAGTATCAAGCGGACTTAAACTGCCATATTGTGGCGAAAAGTTGTAATAAAATTCATGCAGGTCCATGAGTTAAGGAAAGCGCGAATGAAGTAGCCACTTCTAAATGGGACCCACTACACAGTAGCTTAAGGTGTGTTGCTAAAGCAACCATAATGAAATGAAGGTGTCATTATTGTTTGGATACTTCACACACACATGCTTTTTAATTTCACAGACTACAACTACAAAGCTGGAATCAAAGCACATCGATTCCCCTCTCACACACCCTGCACGCACTTAAAACGAAATAAACAGGCGTCTTATCACGCATGTATAGGCAAAACTGTATCAGTAACGTTGGAAAATCTTCCATTGCACAGAATGATTTTTGTAGCACGTGCAACAAATGACAGTCGAAAGATACAATTACAGTGCTGCTATCAATTTGCTTGGTATATCCGCATTTCTAGTTTTCTACAAATGCAATCAATCAAATTGGCCTCCATCACTCAACCAACGCTAACGGTAACATTACCTAGGTCCTTATTGATATTATAAGATTAACGTACCTGCAGTAAAAACTAAGCATGTCCGATAAACATCCTCAGATTTATGTCGGCTTCAAGAAGAAATGGGAATTACATTTAATGTGAACATCGTCCTATCCTTATTAGACGTTCTCTGCGGTAAATTACAGTCCTTGTAGGAAGCGTCCATTGTTTTTTTCAACCCACTTTTAACTTCCAACAAAATTACGTCTCACTGCAACAATGCGCCATCTAGTGGACAAACGACTACTTATCGCCAATACTGGAAATGCAGCCATGATGATGGTGATGAATATTTAGTATGGCTTTCTTTTAATCCTACTGAATTTGTAATTATGTATCGGCCGTTCTAATACCGATAGTATGTGGGTGCCTGTGTGTGTGTGCATGTGTATATGTGTGCACCGCCATCTACAGGCCAATGAGTGTACAGTCACTAACTGTACACATAACCTAATTTTTTTTAGACCCCCCATGGATGAAATTCTACGAAACTTGGCATACCCCCAGAGAATGCCAGGTCAATCATACATTTTGGTGCAGTTCTGAACATCTTAACTGAAGATAGGGGCGATTAAAGCAGAATAATATTGCATTTTCATTTTTTACCGGGGGGGTGCAAATCACAAATGAGTGATTATGGGCCAGGTTGATGTGGGCCCTTGAGACCAACATACCATAAAAGATTCTTCATCCTCAGTTCCACGGTTCAGGTAGTTATTTAGGAAAAACTGCTTTTTTTGCGGTTCGGGGGGCCCAGCACGGGGGTGGAGTGGCCCCCGGGGACAAAACTAAATTTTTCCGTAAAAGTCTAGTGGGGCTACATACCCACCAAATTTCATGTGCCCCGGTGGTTCGGTGTCCCGGGTATCGTTGACCAAAAATTCAGGAAGTAGACGACGGGAAAAAAAAAAAAAAAAACTTTGACAATCCCTATATGACCGCTTCGCTAGCGGCGGTCATAATAAACTTACAGCCATTGCTTTCGTGAGCTTGAGAAGAGAAGATTCATCGAATGACCAACTGAACTGTTACCGTCTTTCTTACTGCTGGCTTCTACGTGCTTCAAGTGTAAGCGTTCATAGTTTACCACTGCATGTCAAAATAAAAGTCCAGTTCACTGTAGAACTATAACTACTTGTGTGTGTGTTATTCTTTCTCTTTACCCGAATACATTCAGTAAATCATTTCAAATACCTTTTACCTTCTTTAAATCAGGAAAATAACTCTGAGGACAGAACACATTTGGCTGAGCAACGGAGGTTAATGCTCTATATTTTGTCCAAATGATGTCTGTCTATCATCGTTGCACTCGGAGAAAACCAGAATGTTTCATTTGTCCTGCGTTTCTTCGGCTGCAAACGGGATTCACTCGCCGTTAATCAAATATTTCTTTATTAGGGCAGGGCAGGCATATTTCTGGCTATTAAATTATTTCTAAACCAGTCTGCTAAAGTCTGTAGTGAAAGTCTGTGTAGGGTTTTCCAGCTCCATTTCTTTTTACGAGACACCCTGCTCACTTGAGATCTCTGCCGGTTGTTGCAGCGTCGTTGCAGCGTCACTGGAAAAATACAAATTAAAGTCGTGTGATGCCGCGTGATCCCGCTCGCGGACCGCGAGGGAAGCTGGCCAAGTCGAAGCAATGCCCACTGTATATTTAAAGACCAAGTCAGTAAGCCTGTAAGTCATTAAGTAAGTAGATACGTAGATAGATAGATAGATACTTTATTGATCTCCAAGGGGAAATTCAAGGTCTCAGTAGCATACAGACATAGATAGATAGATAGATACTTTATTGATCCCCAGGGGAAATTCAAGGTCTCAGCAGCATACATACAACACAAACACATTCTTTAACAGCAGAAAGAGTAATTAAAGTATATAATATAAAAACACAACTAAGCAATAAGGACAGAAGAAGATAAAGAATATGCTAAATATACTAAAATACAAATTATACTAACACACTTAATACAATATATAAAAATATACTAAAATACAAATTACAAAAATACAAATTATACTAACACTTAATCTAAATCAATTCTAAAAACAGTATCCACATAGTGGTGATTAATCAATCAGAGGCGCTTGCAATGACTGAGGCAGGGACTGAGCCTGTGATTCTCTGTGCATAGTAAGGTATGGTAAGGTGCTCTAAGGTGCTCTGTGTGAATGAGTGTCATGGTGGTAGTGCAATGGTGATAGTGGTTATGGTGATAGTGTGATAAGTCCAACAGTGCAACAATGCAGAAATAAAGTAAAGTAAAGTCTATATATCTATATATTTAACTATTTAAGAAAATGTATAAGTGTGGCCACAGTTCGGCTGTGGCATGGAGGGGGGGTTATGTGCTAATGTGCTAATATAGCACGCAAATAGTGAGGCATAAAGACAGTGGTACAAGTGGCTAGTGGGCAGACAGTACCAAACATGGAGGGGATGAAGAGGCAGACAGACTATCTCTCCTCTTCCCTTAAGTGAGGCATTGAACAGTTCAATGGCCCTGGGGACAAATGACTTTCTCAGTCTGTCAGTTGTGCAAGGCAGTGAGCGAAGTCTCCAGCTGATCAGGCTCTTCTGCTTAACAATAGTGCTGTGGAGTGGGTGACACTCATTGTCCAAGATGTTGATCAGTTTGTTCAGGGTTCTTGTGTCTGAGTAAACTCAGCTGTAGCTCAGTCTCAAACTGCAGTACTTATGAAAATAGCAAACAGATAGTAATTTATCCCAAGTGGAATTTCTACAAGTAAATTAGCTATTTATTTCACTATACAGATATAGTTTGGAGAGTGTAGGTCTGAGGAATGTACTGTATACAAATGATGTGGAAATGCTGCTGAAGAGCTGCACATCATCACTGCTAATAATAATAAGTGTGAGTTCTATAAAGGTCATCAGTATTACAGTATTAATTTAATATAAAATATATGATAAAATCACATCTATGTATGCTTATGGAATAATTTCTATGTATATATTTTCATCTAGCTGGTAATGCTCTATACATACATGGTATCCCTATACTATTTTAGATTCATTTGCACCCCTCAGTGGATGATAAATGACATTGCAAGGAAAATATCAGGCCTCTGTTCCTCTTTCAACATTGCATAATGTGTAGAAGTCCACACATACTGAGACATCGAATGTAAATAATTTGTAAAACATAAAAATACATTTTTGTACAAAGAATGTAAAAAGACATTCTTCACTAATTCATATAAAATTACGCAACACAAGACTCCACAGAGCATTAAGCTTTTGGTTTTGGCTTTCAGATTCCACTTGCAGGGAAAAATATGAACATGTGACCTCTCCTGAGTAGCCACTAAAGACATGAGATGAGTCTTATAAAGGGTTTATTAGTGTTATCATTATCATCATATATACCTCGGAAAGAAGATTAGTGTTAGTAAGGATTCACACATTTTTTTACATCCTTCCGCAAGTTTGTGTTGATCATGTTTGTGGTTGCTGACTGAGACTGTTTTGCTTTGGCAAGCACAAATCTCCAGTAGGTGCAGTGACTTCCTGACCACAAGGATGCGTCTGTGTGACATCATTGGTGAGGGTGCACAGGGGGTGGGCTGACTGTAGAGACTCTCTCTCTCTCTCTCTCTCTCTCTTTCTCTCTCTGCTCTCTCTCCTCTCTCTCTGCTCTCTACCAGTTTCACATATATGGAGAGCAGTCTAAACAGCGCCTTCTGATTTGCTACTGAAGTGTTTTAATGACTTCCTATCACTCTGCTAATATGGTCACATCAAGTGTGATTGGCGGCTCAGACATACGCATAGGGTCTAGGTGGGGAGAGGAGGGCACAGTTGTGTCAGTGAGTCGTCTGGGGGAGCAGAGGTGAGGGTTGTGCTGTCTGCTGAGCACCAAACTCAGAGCTTCTGCTGGGGGAGATGAAGATGGAGGGCTGCCTAGGGGTCATTATCCTGGCCTCTGTGGCCCTGACCAACCAGCAAAGTAGGATATGATTTCAAGTTTTACAATCTTATTTTAAAAAATGTCAAATTCCTTTAATTTATGAAGGTAGTATTAGTCTCTGATATGTGCAGAGAGGTTTACAGTTTTTACTTAAGAAAGTGTAATGAAACAGTGAGTGCAGGTCACTTAAATTGTTGCAATTAGTAGTCTAAGTAACTACATGTATATATTGTATAAGATACATTACATTACATACATTGTGTAAGATAACAGTAAGAGGTGATTTATCTCCTTGTCTCTGTCTCAGTTGTAGATACTGTGAGATTGGTGGATGGAGGCAGTCGATGCTCTGGGAGAGTGGAGGTTTATCATGCAGGAGAGTGGGGCATTGTGTGTAAGTATAAGTGGGACATGCCTGATGCTGCAGTGGTGTGTAGAGAGCTGGACTGTGGTGATGCTGTAAAGACTCTGGGTGGAGCTCACTTTGGACAGGGATCAGGGCCAAGATGGATGGATGGTGTGGAGTGTGAGGGATCAGAGTCCAGACTGAAGAACTGTAAACACAGGGGATGGAGTGAACGGAGTACAAATGAGTGTCCTCATTCCAGAGATGCTGGAGTCATTTGTTCAGGTAAGCAGGATAACTTTTTTTTAATATTTAATTCGTTTTCTTTCATTAAATAATATCAAATTAACAAGAAATCCATATTACAGTACAATTCTATTGACACATTTTAACTACTGTGATAAAATGTGCAAGCAAAATTTAATGAAAAGTGTATTAATTGTTGCTATTAGTAGTTTAAATAACTATTGCATATGACATTGTGTGAGATAAGAGTAAGAGGTGATTTATCATATTTATCTCCTTGTCTCTGTTGTAGATACTGTGAGGTTGGTGGATGGTGTCAGTCGATGCTCTGGGAGAGTGGAGGTTTATCATGCAGGACAGTGGGGCACCGTGTGTAGTGATGGGTGGGATATGACTGATGCTGCAGTGGTGTGTAGAGAGCTGGGCTGTGGTGATGCTGTAGAGGCTCTGGGTAGAGTTCACTTTGGACAGGGATCAGGGCCAAGCTGGATGTATTGTGTGGAGTGTGAGGGATCAGAGTCCAGACTGAAGAACTGTGAACACGACGGCTGGAGAGACCGGAGTAAAAATGAGTGTCCTCATTCCAAAGATGCTGGAGTTATTTGTTCAGGTAAGCAGGATCACTTTGTTTTGACATTTAATTTCCTCATTCATTAAATAATGTCAAATTAACAAGAAATCCATATTACAGTACAATTCTATTGACACATTTTAACTATGTGAAAAAAAGTGCATGCAAAATGTAATGAAAAGTGTAATAGATTGTTGCTATTAGTAGTCTAAGTAAGTATATTGTATATGACATTGTGTGAGATAAGAGTAAGAGGTGATTTATCATATTTATCTCCTTGTCTCAGTTGTAGATACTGTGAGGTTGGTGAATGGTGTCAGTCGATGCTCTGGGAGAGTGGAGGTTTATCATGCAGGACAGTGGGGCACCGTGTGTGATCCTGTGTGGGATATGCGTGATGCTGCAGTGGTGTGTAGAGAGCTGGACTGTGGTGATGCTGTAAAGGCTCTGGGTCACTTTGGACGGGGATCAGAGCCAAAATGGATGAATGGTGTGGAGTGTGAGGGATCAGAGTCCACACTGAAGAACTGTGAACACTGGGGATGGGGAAACATGTGTCCTTATAACATATATGCTGGAGTCGTTTGTTCAGGTAAGCAGGATAACTATGTTTTGATATTTAATTTGTTCTCTAATTAAATAATATCACATTAACAAGAAATCCATATTACAGTACAATTATATTGACACATTTTAACTACCGTGATAAAATGTGCAAGCAAAATGTAATGAAAAGTGTAATAAATTGTTGCTATTAGTAGTCTAAGTAACTATATTGTATATGGCACTGTGTGAGATAAGAGTAAGAGGTGATTTGTCATATTTAGTAATGATAAAAATGACATGAAACCTAATTATCCGGAGTAAAATGCACTTTAGATCGATTTACGGATGATTGGGAGTACATACGTTGAGTTGACATCCAAATCATGTCATTCGGATGTGTTTTGAGAAAGTTCGATGTTACCGTTTTTAGTCAAAGCTCGTTAGCGTGGAAGTGAGAAGGGCATATTATTTTGCCGCTACAAAACACTATTTTTATACAGTTCCAGATTGCCAAGTGTGCTCTGGAAATTCACAATTTCGTCGCCGTTTAAAAAAAAAAAAAAACATAGTCCAGTATTTCTTTTGAAATTGAAATGAAGTTGTATGGACTGGACTATGTTTTTTTTTTTTTTTTTTAAACGGCGACGAAATTGTGAATTTCCAGAGCACACTTGGCAATCGACTCCTACGGACTTTCCCCTAAAGATGGCAGCAAAGATGGCAGCAAAGATGGCAACATTTCCGGAAAGGTACTGGCTTGATGAAATTCATTCTGGACTCTACTCTCTATACTCTCTCTCTCTATACTTCGGTTTGGCTTTAGGGACCCTCTACTCACTACCACGTAAGTGTAATGTTGTTTGGAACTGTAGAAGAGGTATAAAAATAGCGTTTTGTAGCGGCGAAATAATATGCCCTTCTCACTTCCACGCTAACGAGTTTTGACTAAAAACGGTAACATCGAACTTTCTCAAAACACATCCGAATTACATGATTTGGATGTCAACTCAACGTATGTACTCCCAATCATCCGTAAATTGATCTAAAGTGCATTTTACTCTGGATAATTCCTTTAAATCAGTATAGTTTTTTCTTTTAAAATCAACCCACATTTTCCCCTAGATTAACAAATGGTATCACTTACTGCTCAGGACGTTAGGTTGCTCCAAAATTCAGCATGAGTACCCAAGCTTTTTAATAGATCCTATTCCTGCTCTGGGAGAGTAGAGCTGCTTCACAATATGGCCTGGGCCATGTGTGTAATGATGCTCCCTTTGACAGGATGCAGAGGTTGTGTGTCGACAGCTGGGCTGTGGGGCTCCTGTAGAGGTGCTGGAACTCAACCTCGACCCCAAGCATGTGATAGCCAATCTGACATTGTTATGATGTGCTGCCTGTAGGGGTGTAACGGTTCATGTATTCGTATTGAACCGAAACGGTACGGGCGTCACGGTTCGGTGCATGAATTTACACGGAGAATACACGGTATAAAAATACATAAAACTCGTGTGCGGATTAATTAATGTCATGCGCAATTACTGTTAAGTAGCGAGAGTTACGGGGGTTCTTTAGCGACACCTAACGCTAATCTGTAGCCTCGCCTTAGCTCTGAAGCTCTGATTGGCGCCTATGTTTTTTTTGTCAGGTCGTCGGTCGATTCCGTCAGTCATTAGCAGCACTAAGGTTAGACCCACAAGAGGATCCGCTGGTCTCTTTAAGATCGGAAGTTTGAGAACTTCAGTTACAGTAACGTTAGTACAGGCGAAAGAGTGGTGGATAAGATGAAACTGTGTGTCGGCGTTGTTCAGCAGTTGTTGGGTATGTGAGTGGAAAAAATGCTACACATATTCGAAGCCATCACCCAGATGATGTAGGCTACCAATCACTGAAACGAGGGGAAAAAACTTCCCCTGCGCTTCAGCAGCCTTTGGATACACATACAAATAGGGCCAAAACCTATGGCTTAAATTAAATGATTTCGTAATGACAGAAAGCTATGTAAATCACGTGGTAATTACCTTTATGTTGGGGTAACTTGTAACTTCTCACATGAGGTTCTGGTAGTGTTAAGTGCATAGACAGTAAAATAAAGTGACAACGCTAACCAGGCTAATAAACAAACCATGCTACGGTGAGTTAACGTCAAAGGGCAAAGTCACGTGACTTCTAGTTGTAGTCTGTTTATGAAATGAAAGGAGCAATTTCGTTTTTAAAAAAAAGGCAAAATAGTGTGATATTTTAACAGTTAGTAGGCTAGATTATTACTTTACACACAATAAAAAAAATATTGAGGCAAATTGTAGACCCTTCCATATACAACTAAACACAGATGTTGAAGGTCTTGCTTAAGTGGATTTTTAAAAATAATTTTTCTATGTAATTTGCACTTTCAGAAATAAGAGATGCTGTAGGCCTATTTTCAGTTTTAGAGCTGATTGTCTTATTTTGTTTACAATTTACAGATGGAGTCTGGGTACTTATTGTACTGTTTAGCTTACATCTTACACACTTCAGGCTGTTGCAGATAGCTCAGGGAAGAGACTGTATGACACTAGGTGGTACAGCCTGAGACATGTACAAAAAAAAGTGCTTTCTGCATTTTTGTTTTGCTTTTCCCTCCATTGTACCGAACTCGTACCGAACCGTGATGTCCGAACCGAGGTATGAACCGAACCATGACTTCTGTGTACCGTTACACCCCTAGCTGCCTGTGACTTGCACTTAGTTAGACAGTACACTGTCACAAGCACACCTCATCCACAAGGGGGCACCATTTTGCTTATTTCAGCTGGTAGCCATTTACATTAGCATTAGCTTTACAGTAAATAGCTACCAGGTTTTTTACTGCAAAGAAGTAGCTTAAATGGGGGATGCAGTTTGGCATGGTGGGGCAGGCCTACCAGTTTGTGGGTCTACTAGTGCCTTTTCGTGTATGTCAATTGTAACGGCGGCCTCTGACACAACGAAAGGAAATGATTATGTTGGGCGCCAGACAGCATTAAAACTGCCGTGTCAGTATTAAGACCAGGGGCGTCACTAGACCTTATTCACTGGGGCACGTGCCTTAGTAAAAGTCTCCAGTGCCCCAGTAAAATTCTAGCGCTGCTCTCGCTGGAAATGGCATTCATGAGCGCATCTCCGTGCCTGCTTTAGTCATGACTCGAGCCTGTCACTTACCAGCCAATAAAAAAAAAAACAAGGAAAAAAAGAAGGGGCCATAATAGCCAATCAGGAAATAGCACCTCTGTAGCTGGGTAAGATTGAACGCAACAACCAATGAAAATCGTTCACATGATTCTTCCGAGTGTTAAGTTTCGTTTGTTTCGTACACACACATATATACAGTGGAAACCGCTCGTCACATCGCTTTGAGCACAGAGTAAGTCGTCCCCTGTTTTAATGTTACAACAAATTCACAAATTGTTTGACAGAAAAAATGACAAGTTGATCGCTGTTAGAGAATGTTGCCCACATAATTAGCATCTGTTTTTCAATGCTTAGCCTCATTGTAGCCTAAATTTAGCAACGGTTTACCAGCTTGTGCTCTCTCCCTCACACACACACTCACACCATGCCTTGGCTGCATGCACACATTTCAGAGACTATTCAGAGATGGACATCAGAAAATTCTTCAACAGAGGCAGAGGGAGAGGAACAGTGAGGAGAGATGAGGAGGACGAGGGAGGTATGATAAATGCCCACATTAATGGTAACATTAACATTTATGCTGGTAATAGCCAGTGCTGTGATTTGATCAATGGTTTAATGGCAAACTTTAATAAGTTTTCTGCATTTGCAAATGTAGCCTATAATAATCTACACAGAATCAGAGTAGCCTATAATAATCTGCCTATAATAATCTACACAGAATCAGATTCTGTGTAGATTATTATAGGCTACATTTGCAAATTATCACAAAGTCAGTATGAAGGCTTTAGTAGGCTATTTAAGCTACAAAGAACTATAGGACCCTTGCCTGGGAGGGAAGTATATCTCAATTTTGACTAAAAATAAGTTTCCCTTGTGTTAGGAAAGCCTATTAAATGTATGCAGTGAATATAGGCCTACTTATGCCTATGTGTTTGGATGTTGCTGGATAGTGGCTGCTACAACAATTGAGGGAGAGAGTGCTGGAGGAGAAGGAGGAGGAGAAGGAGAAAAAGAAAAAGGTCAAAGAGAAGGAGAAGAGAGAGGAGAAAGAGCACAGGCTGGGCAGTCCAGTACCAGGCAGGAGGAGGAGAGACACAGGCAAGAAATGGATAAGGACAGTCCAGTCCAGGGGGCTAGACGTAAAACTATTCAGAGTATGGAGGAGGATGTCTGTGACCTAGGGGAGATATGTGATGGTCCAAATCAGGTCAAATTAGCCCAATACCCACAAAACTGGTTTGGGTTGAAAAAACGATCGTTCAATTCCAGCTGGTTTGTAAATTTTTCTTGGTTGGAATACTCTGTGGCAAAAGATGCAGCTTTCTGTTTTTCATGCAGAATGTTTGGAAAAAATGTGAAACATGACACGTTTGTTACCACTGGATTGACTAATTGGAAAAAAGCCCTTGATCTCTTCAGAGAGCATGAGAAAACACCTGCCCATAAAGCAAGCATGGTGTCATGGCACAGTTTGAAATCAACTGTCTCACATGGGAGTGTGGTTGACCAGTTACATTCAGCAAATGAGGCTGAAATCAGAAATAGGCGAGAATACTTGCGGCGCATTGTAGCCACCACACGATTGCTAGCAAAGCAAAACATTCCATTCCGGGGCCATGATGAGGGGATATCTAGTAGCAATAAGGGAAATTTCTTGGAGTGCATTGATTATTTAAAGGAGTTTGATCCTTTCTTGCAATCCTATTCAGTCCCATCCCACAGCACCTATTTATCATCTTCATCGCAAAATGAAATGATGGAGTGCTGTGCGAAGGAGGTAACAGCAAGTATTGTCAAGGAATTGAGACATGCTGGAATGTTTTCCATTATGGCAGACGAAGCCAGAGATGGTCACACGGAGCAGTTGGCTATATGTGTCCGCTATGTAACTGAGGGTAGAGTTAATGAGTGTTTGCTGGCCATGAGGGAACTGAGAGCATTTGATGCAGAGAGCATAACTGCAGCCCTTGAAGAACAGCTAGTTCATGCCGGCATTTCAGATGTGAAGTGTGTTGCTCAGGCCTACGACAGAGCATCAGTCATGAGTGGTGCTATTAGAGGTGTTCAAGCAAAATTCAGGGACAAGCACCCAGAGGCCATTTATGTTCATTGTTATGCGCATCAATTAAACTTGGTGCTCTGCTACACCTGTCATGCAGTACCAGAAGCCAGTGATTTATTTGACACATTGCAGAGTCTATACTCATTTTTCAGCACTTCACTGGTACACCATCACACATTCAAAGATGTTCAAAATAGGTTGGGATTGCAACCATCTGAACTTGTGGAGCTGTCAAAGACACGCTGGTCATGCCAGTTGCGTTCTGTAAATGCAGTTCTGGAGAACTACCCTGCTCTATTAGAGTGTCTCTCTGGCATAAAGACTGCCAATGCTGTGGGACTATGTGTTAAACTCCGCACATTCTCCACTGTGTATAAGCTCATGGTGTTTAAGACCTTACTGTCTGTGACAGAGCATCTACACAAGTACCTCCAGAGTGAGAAAGTGGACCTGGCCAAGGCTGTGGAGTACAATGGAGCTGTGTGTGAAACACTTAAACAAATGCGCACAGATGAGGATGCTGCTAAACTGTATGATACAGTCAAGACCTTCTGTGCAGCAAATGAGATTCCAGAACCATGTACCAGCAGACAAAGGCAAAAGCAGAAGCGCTTAGATGACTATGTAGTAGAATCTAGTTGTGGTGCAGTGAGTGACCTGAGCAATTCAGAGTGCCTCAAAAGGAAATTGTACTTACCATGCCTGGACAGGATGGTAAGTGAAATCGAGCAGCGATTTTCCTCAGTGAACAGCCAAATACTTAGAGGTGTTCAGGCATGCAATCCCAAGGGAGATAATTTTTTCTCTGAAGAGCACCTTCGTGGTCTAGCTGATCACTACAATGTTGAATTGAAACATGAGGAAGTTTTGGTGGCTAAAAACTTCCTCAAAACCAAAACAGAAATTGTGGATATGCAGGGTGTTCTCAACATTCTAGATACAGAAATGTTCCCAACACTAACTCAAATAATCCAGATTGCACTCACAATCCCTGTAAATAGTTGCAGCTGTGAAAGATCATTTAGTGTGTTGAGAAGGCTGTCCACTTGGCTAAGGTCAACAATGGGGCAAGACAGGCTCCATCATCTGGCTCTATTGTCTATTGAAAGGGACCACTTTTGCAGAGTCAGTCAAGGCAATGTCATCGACCGCTTTGCCTCCATGAAGACAAGGCGATACAGTTTAATTGTAAAAAAATGATTAAAAAATGCATTAGTGTATGGCATTACTTAGTTGGACTTGTTTTATAACATTTTCCAGGTTAAACCTTGTTTAACGCCTTTTTAGTCCATGTTGTTCTACCATTCTGTTATACTGTGCTCCACACAGCTTGTAAATGAATAGGCTATGTGCATGTTGGATGTTACCATCTTGTTAGAGTTTGTTAGCTTAATAATGCACAACAGCTTCTTCTGAGAAGGGAGCATCCTGCATAATATAAAAGAAAGATACTTTTTGTTTTTGTTTGTTAGTTACTTTGCTTTCCTGAACTACTTGCTTAAGCATGGATTGAGGTTTAGGTAGTAAATAATCTGACTCTTTCTAATCTTAAATGGTTGCAGTAAGACCATGTTGTTTGTAAATCTTTGAGGTGTGCATGTGCAAATAAATATCATTATATTGTACTCATGAATCTATCCATGTATCTTTACCAGTGGTTTAATATAGCCTACAGTATGACAGTGACAATAATGAAGCTTGTACCCATAGGCTAGCCATTTAATTCATATTGCGCGCACATTTTTTTTTTTA
Organism: Alosa pseudoharengus; assembly: GCF_046254945.1. Taxonomy (NCBI): domain Eukaryota; kingdom Metazoa; phylum Chordata; class Actinopteri; order Clupeiformes; family Clupeidae; genus Alosa; species Alosa pseudoharengus. Next base: position 23,966,144 of record NW_027468664.1, on the reverse strand, counting down.
TGTATTGGGAGTTGGGGGCCTGTGCCCCAGCAAAGCTCTAGGTCTAGAATCGCCCCTGATTAAGACCCCGTCACCCTTCCCGTTTTGAAGTTGACAAGAAAAGAAACAACACAGCATATGGTTTTCAAGCAGGTGATGCAGTGTATTAAATAAAATGTCATTCAGTTCAGGACGTCGGCGACGTCGACAACAGTTCATTAGATCAACAAAACGCTATACGTCTATGGCGACGCACACAAAAAACCAAAAAACAACCAAATGAAAACGAGCGGCCTAGGAGAGGCTGGCAGCAAGTGTTTCTGTGTGTGTGTGTAGCCTATATGAGCGTGTGTGTCCCGGGAGGAGAGCAGCAAGGAAGAGATGAAAACGACGTAGGCCTAGTTGAAACCGAAGTTTTTGGAGGTTTGGTATAGGCCTATGCTCGATTAGCCAGGCAAAAAGTGTAGCCTAACACTTCGCACTAATGCAATAGCACAGTACCTTTATAATCCACACGTCCATTACAAAAATCCACGTTCACTTCCAGTAGTCCAATAGGTCCATAGATTTTAGTTTACTTCCAGTAGTCCAATAGGTCCATAGGTTTTAGTTTATTTCCATCAAAGCGCTTCCGAACTTCCACCGAGCTACCGCAACCTCCGACACAACGCATTGACTGAACATTCAACTCCCCGCCGGTTTGACAGCTCACTTCCTATTTTGTTTAAATCGAGACTCCAGCTCATGACCTCCACCACACCTGATTGGCTAGTCAATTAGAAGGTCACTAAGCCAGCAAACTACTTCAAGTGACAATAGTGAGGAAATAATAGATTATAAAAGTGTGATGTAGTGAAAATAAGTAAATAAATATATTTGAGTAGATTAAATATTTTATGTAAACATGACAGAAACGTGATTCTGTCACACAATGCAAGTGAACATACACGCCACTTATCGTCTCACTTCCGCGTGTATGTCAACACCAAGTATATGGCGCCCTCTAGGGTTAGGTTATGGCGTTGATAAACACGGCAAAATGCTATTTTGCATTAGATAACATGCTAGTGGCCATTGGCGTGTCATACATGTACATACGCAGTTCATGATATCAGTTTGTTGTGCCCCTAGGTTTGTGATAGATAGATGGATGTTTATTGGTCCTGTCAGAAATTAATCTTGCACCATACAGCTTGTCAGATAAACAGACAACAGGACAACCACCCAATCACATAACACCCACACAAAATCACTAAGCAATTATGCAATAGTAAAGTACAGGATTGTCAGTGACATTTAGTACTAACAGAGGTGGGAGTAAATCACACATGTGCAAGTCACAAGCAAGTCTCAAGTCTTAACCTTCAAGTCTCAAGCAAGTCCAAGTCATTTTTTGTGACAGTCAAGCAAGTCAAGTCAAGTCATAGCTTGAGTCAAGTCAAGTCATAGCCAAATCATTGAAATTCATGATGATTTACCCATGTTTTCATTTTAAAATAAGCTACAATAGGCTAGTTATGAACTGCTGGAGTTTTATTTGTAACAAACAAATAGACATTGCATTCATTCAAGCCACATAGCCTACATCTGAACGGTTTATAGAATAAGATGAAATGTAGACCTATTACAAAATAGCCTATTATTGTTTCAATATGCCTCAAATATTAGGTAGCCTAGCTACATCAAATCATGAAAATATATTCAAACAGTTTAAGTTACACCTGTCCTGACCTGTCACATCTCCAGGGAACCAATAATGTTGAAAAAGTGAACTAATCAATCAATCAAACGCTGCCGCCGACGTCACTGCTAAACTTTGACAAGCGCGACAGCGCAATGGGTTTTAGGAGGGTTTAGGACCGTCAATGCTATATCATATTATACATAAGCCTAACATGTGAAATAAGCTACTTTTCTATGCTGATTGCTGGCAGTTAGCTAGGCCTACTTACTGTTGTTAGCCTACTACTAGGCTGCAACGTATGGAACAGGGACGTGTTTAAGAGGGAGGGAGAAAGAGAGGCGCTTACTTTAGGTTACATTGGCAACATTTTCGCTATATTAAACTTAGACAAGAAAATGTTTCACTTTGCCATTTCACACATTTTAACCTAATATGGCGTTAACTAAAAATCATAATAGATTCAATGCCAACTCTTAACATGCCTCAAATTTGACGGTTTCTAACATGACTAACTTCGGATGAAAATCAACGTGGTGGTGGTTACAGTATGTCGCTATTTTGCACACTTGCAGACTGCTGTTCATTTCTCTTTTGACTTGTCAGATACATCATCTGTGAAGCCAAACATTATTATGTTTTGGTATAAACGTAGAGCCTTCCAGTTAGCCTACCTCAGTCTGTCTCATTTGATCTGGCACTTGATGTTGGTCTGTCGCGTTGCGTCACTTGGTACAATGACAGGTTCGCTCGCGTGACGCATGCAACAGCACCTAAGCAGATTTTCTAAAATCGTAAAGTTAACTCCTTAATATCTATGAAAAAAATTAAAAGTCAAGTCATTTCAAGTCATTTGTCTCAAGTCTAAGTCAAGTCTTAAGTCATGAATAGCAAGTCAAAGTCAAGTCGAGTCTTTTATACATATTGATCAAGCAAGTCTCAAGTCTTAAAAAATGTGACTCGAGTCAAGTCATGTGACTCGAGTCCCCCATGTCTGAGTACTAAAGTGCATTATTTTCTTTCTAGCTTATTCAGCAGTGTAATGCTGGTAGGGATGAATGATCTGTGAGCTCGGTTGGTTTGGAGGCACAGCACCCTATACCAGAGACTTTCTAATGAGGAGACACAGCACTCAAAAAATCCTCCATAGAAATGCATTGGGTAGTTTGTAATGCCAATATGGCACTTGCTACACATATCACACCCCTTCCGCGGCAAAACGTCGACATGTGCCAATCACGTGCCAATCATGTGTTGTAATCTCACTGCTGGAGCAAGATTGTTGTCGTGAAGCCTTGCGCACGCGCATTTCTGCCGAAATAGATGCCTGATAAGTGCCCAAAAAGCGTTGCAATATGGCCGCCGAGTGGAGGGACTTGTCTAAAAGGACTTTGCCTGATGGCAGCAGCTCGTACAGCTGCAATAGGGGATGTAGCGCATCACCACTAATTGCTTGTCCTTTCCTCACCACTCTGCATTCAAAGATCATGGTCATGTAATTCCTAATCACTAACAGTGAAAAAAATAGGCAATGGAGCAAAAATGTAAAATACTCTCAACAAAAGAGCAATAGAAAAGAACCATCATATCACTATCTACTCTAAACTGTAGATAGTAAATTAAAGTATAGTCGCTGCAGACCCTTTTTGTAAATGGCATAATCATCTGCTGGTGGGTCTACCAGTGCCTCTTTGTTTCAGCTGTTGACCCTTTGTTGGATTTGACCTCTCCCTGTTTTGGATTTACTTTGTGTTTGGGCCTTGACTTACTAACAGACATGCAAGTAACAGGCAGATATTCATGCTTGCATAGCCTGGGAGAGATCGTCAGAGTACGCTCGTGCTAGAGACTGCTAAGCTAACTGGCCATCACAAGCTGCTCAGATTGAAGAGACAGCGTTGGATCGCATTGTCCCACTGGTGTTCCTCAGAGACAGTTAGCACTGGTGTGAACCTGAGCCAGGTGAACTGCTGGATGTTGGCGACCCCAGACAGCTCCCTCCATGGCTGTAGGGCCATGTACGAGGGCAGGACTGCCAGTGGTGTGTGGATGAGTGCCCAGAGATGCCTCCACATCAACACACTAGAGCTATACGTAGTGTTGCTCTGAAACACGTCGTCCCCCCGGCTGTTGGGTTGTCATGTCTGAATCACAGCAGACAACACAGCAACGTTGGCGTTCATCAACCACCAGGGTGTCTTACGCTCACCTCAGCTCTGCCACCTGGTAAGGAGACTGTTGTTGTGGGCACGCACACATCTGTGGTCACTATCTGCAATTCATTCATCTGGTGCACAGAGCGTTGGCGTGGTCTTGCGGCCCAGAAGCTGCCCGCAACCATCAGAGTGGCGCCTGAACATTGAACACGCTTTGATGCTGGACAATTCAACCTGTTTACATAGAGAGAGACTGTCTGATAATAGGTGTGGTCACCGATCCTTGATGACAACCCATCGCTGGGCCTGGATACGTTAGCACACGCCTGACCGCAAACGCTCCTCTATGCCTTCTACACAGTCTCCCTGCTCTTTGAAGTGGCTGGTGTTTGCTGATTGATTCACCGGTGTCACAAGAGCTTCAACTGACTATGGAGTCTGTCAGCAATGGCAACGACTTGCTACGCTGACCACTCCGAGTCGTCAGCACCACCTGCCTAGCGGGTTACCACTGCTCAACTAAAATTCGCCCAAGAGTAGCCTGGACGCTACTAGCCTGTCGTCTGCTCCCACCAAAAAAGCCATCCACAGCTGGGCTCTAGACACACGTCAGCATGCTGCTTAAGCTAGACTGCCAGCTTGTGTTCATGACTGCTAACCATGCGTGGGGCACCCTGGTAGTAGTTAGTACATCATATTATCATGGCTCTATTGTATTCACCTTATTCCGCGCGCATACATGGAGGGCGCTAGCTTTGCCCACATTGTCTCCGAACTTCCGTTTGAGCAGTAGCATCCATTGCGATACATTGAGATAGCAGAGCTCTATCGAGATGACTGGCATCATATGTTATGGGTCATCCATAAGTTAGGAACGTTTATTTAGGATTTTGGTGACTTAAGACATTTCTGTTATACACCTTTCCTATCTGAAGTTAGGAAAACACTGACTTTGGAGCGGCTGTTCTGTAATGACTTTCTAAACTAGTTACCATAGTTACCAAACAGATAAGGATTTGCGAGTTTCTCCATACGATACAGCGGCCACTGCCGCATATCGTCTACCCACTCCGTAGGGGTAAATAGCCTTGGGTAGCGAAGTACAATATTACAATCTGACCTCCTGATGGCATTTGTCGTTTTCCTCCCAAGTTAGCCTCTCTATCCTCTTCTGCTGTGTTATCCCATGTGTTATCCCAATGAAGCTAACTAGGCGCTAGCCGTAGCTAGCCGACCGGAAGTTTAAAGACAATGTGGAATTTAAAAAAATGGGCGGGGCTGAATAAGGTGAATAGCATCAGCTAGATGAGCACGCCCGCCACAGCCAGACACTAGGGACACGTCAGTATCCAACTTGTGTTGTTGGCCTTTGTTCATGACCGCCAACCATGTGTGTGTGATGCCCCCTGGTGGTGAGTCTTATGCTGGACGTGTTGTCCATCGTCACCAATGAGGCGCTTATGGACATCACATCAGTTCTCTAAAGGAGAATTAGAGACATTTACCCTTTCCTGCCCCATTGGCACTCTGGAACTGATCTAATTTGATCCCTTGAGAATGTAAATGAGGCGAAGATTGTTCCAGGTGCAGTTATTTGTCTGAAGTAGTCCACAGGAGTAAATGCATGAGATTCTAGTGTTTTGGTGAAAATAACTAGGCAATAGTAAGCACTAGTCAGCTGGTTGCACAGCCTGTGATGGCTAGTGTTTATTCTTGTCAGGGCATGAATATACACATTTGGACCAAAGGTCCATTTATTCGTTTTTTTTTTTTCAAACTGCAGAAATCAAATTATTAGGCTGTTCGCCTACAATCAAACGATTGGAACACTTAGGATATGCTTTTGTGAAATTGTATAAAATATATAGAGAACGAAAAAAAAAAACGTTATTAACCGGTTTTGTGGATTTCAGAATAACGTTTCTGTTCCGGAACAGTTGAAGACCATTTTGTTTTCGTTTCCGTTTCCGCTCCTCGTAAAATTCCGTTCATTTTCGGTTTTCGTTCCTTGTACCGGTTCGGAGCCCTGATTCTTGGAGCCTTTTAATCTGTGTAGGTTTGGCCATTGTTGCCTACTTTTCAAATCAAGTTGGCAAGCATTTCAGTATTTACACTTAGTTTGGTTAAACTTTACTTGACAGTATCGACATAAGAGTGAAATGACACTGTCATAAACAAGTCATAAACGTAACATACATAAATCATAACGCTTTTGTTATTAAGTGATGTTCGTCTTTTGTCATAACACGTTAGGGTTACATGTAGATTTAGGGTTAGCTTTAGAGTTAGGGTTAGAGTTAAGGTTAGGGTAAGGGTTCATGTTAGCCTGGCGAGCCAGACCCACATTAAAATGTAGGGTCTGGGCACTCACCGTTCGCAGTGCTCAGTCCAAGGGGCGGGATAATCAGTTGTATTTCAAATTCCCTCTGCACGCAATAGGACGCAATGGGATATTTGTTTTCAAGTAGCAGGGAATTCAAGCCAAACCGTTGCAACTCTGCCATCAATCATTATGTTAAGCCCACCAAACGACTCTATACACGATTTCAATGCCAGATTAAGTTTCGATTTCTGGAGCTCACAAGCCAACGGAGAGTTGCTAGACTAGCCCTGGCCGCTAGGGGCGCGTCTAGATTTCTAGGCTAGGTTCATGTGTCATCACAGTGTCATGTCACTCTTATGTCGATACTGTCAAGTAAAGTGTTACCCTTAGTTTTTAGTTCTAGTCTTTGAGCTATTGCAAATCATAATTTCTATCACTGGGACTGTCTGTCTGAAGTCCTCTTTTTCATTTAATTCTCTTTTTCATTTAAGTTCATTTATGGTTCTTGACAAACACTTTTGTCAAAAGCGAATAACAATAAATATTATCATCAAAAATCAGTTGAAAGTTGTCGTATAGCCTACATAAAAATACTAATAATAGTAATAGACTAAAACATTTTTATTGGGAACTCCACATAAAAATACAGTATGCAATTTTAATCCCATACACATTTTGTCAGTTTCAGGTAAATGCTCTTCATGGTCATCCAACTGTCTGCTCAGCTCAGTCTTCATTACTCTGTAAATGGCAAACAAGCAGAGGTGCATAGAACAAGTGTATGTAAGGGCGGGGCACAATTTCATTGGTTGTTCAGTACAAATATCAACAACCTATTGTAAAATTGAAACTGAATGGTGGACAGCATCCTTAAATATGGGTTATGTCTCTTATGAACAACACATTTCATGTCGGTCACATCTGAAGTACTTTGTAAAGGTCCAAACCAGGAATTAGTAAGCGCAACTCTGAACACTTGTGCCCAGCTCACCTGTAGGATACAGGAGCAACATATAGACAGGAGGAGGAACCAGGCAGGGCCATATCAAAATTCATTTGAACCCAGACTTTTCTGTAAAAAAAGAAAAGAAAGAAAGAAAGTGTGGAGGCAACGAGACTCAGATTCACCTCTGCCCAACATCCACTATGGACCACAATTGCTCACATGAGAACGATATAGGACTGATCTGCAGACATACAAATAAAATATATTATTGTTGGATTCATGATAACTGACAGACTGCCATATATATGCACCCTTTAGATGCCCTGAGGTTGGTGAATGGCAGCAGTCGCTGTTCTGGAAGAGTTGAAGTTCTACACAGAGGACAGTGGGGGACAGTGTGTGATAACAGATGGGACCTGCATGATGCTGCAGTGGTGTGTAGAGAGCTGGACTGTGGAGAGGCTGTAGAAGCTCTCAAAGGTGCTCAGTTTGGACCAGGCTCAGGAGGAATTTGGATGAGTGATGTGGAGTGTGTGGGGTCTGAGTCAAGAATGAAGGACTGCAGGTCACAAAGATGGGGTGCAGAAAACTGTGGTCATCATCAGGATGCAGGAGTCATCTGCTCAGGTAGGCTAACTGAAAACAACGCTATTTTAGTTCATCACAGGTCTTATTACACCTGTCCATTATCATAATATGACTATCGATGCATTTTTTAAAACATGCCAGTGTGTGAAGTGATATGTTAATTTAAATAAACACAGGGGATGGAATTAAGATACACATTTTATAGCTAGACATTAGTATTAAAAATATACTCATATCAAATGGCTAATTGCAGGAGTCCAACTGATGGGCCATTCTCACTGCTCTGGGAGAGTGGAGCTGCTTTACAAGGAGACCAGACACACTGTATGCAGTACCACATTTGACCAGCAGGATGCAGAGGTTGTGTGTCGACAGCTGGACTGTGGGGCTCCTGTAGAGGTGCTGGGAGCAGCTGCATTTGGAGAGGGAGAGGGCCAGGTGTGGTCAGAGGAGATCCAGTGTGGAGGCAACGAGACTCAGATTCAACTCTGCCCAACATCTCCTACACCCTCATACAACTGCTCTCACAAGCACGATGTTGGATTAGTTTGTAATGAACTTAAAAATGATGAAAATGAAAATGAATTTAAAAGAACAAAATAAACAATTATTGTTCAATATTCCATCTACTATTTTAATGTAAGAGTTGAGATGCATCTCTATTTTCTTAAACCCACAGATACAGTGAGGTTGGTGGATGGGCCCAGTCGCTGTTCTGGGAGAGTGGAGGTTTATCATGAGGGAGAGTGGGGCACAGTGTGTGATGATTATTGGGACCAAGTTGATACAGCAGTTGTGTGTAAAGAGTTGGGCTGTGGTGATGCTGTAGATTCCCTGTCAGATGCCCACTTTGGAGAGGGAGCAGGGAGAGTCTTGATGGCTGAGGTTGGCTGTGTGGGGTGGGAGACCAGACTGAAGTCCTGTTCTCATAAGAGATTGGGAGAGCATACATGCCAGCCTAAAGACAATGTTGGAGTCACCTGTACAGGTAAGCAGAACACATGGCTGCAGTATAAATACTGTGTGTGTTGAGAACTGGACTGTGGGGCTCCTGTAGAGGTGCTGGGAGCAGCTGCATTTGGAGAGGGAGAGGGCCAGGTGTGGTCAGAGGAGATCCAGTGTGGAGGGAATGACACTCTGCTTTGCCTGACATCTCCTATGAACCACATCTTCTCACATGATAGGGATGTAGGGTGAGCTCTTACCAGGGTTCTGTTAATAGCTCATGTCCTTGGAAAGGATTTTAATTCTAATTTCCTGTTTTTAGAATTATGTATTTGCCTACAATTCTTTTAAATCTTGCAACAGTGTTGTACAAAGTGTGAGAACAACAATGGCGTGTCATCATTTTGGTTCAACAGACTTTTCTGTTCACAAAAATGAAATGAAATGGTTTGTCACTGTGCCCTTTCCAGGATACACTGATGCCAGACTGGCCAATGGCAGTGACTCCTGCTCAGGCCGAGTGGAGCTCAAGTACCTCAGAGAGTGGGGCACAGTGTGTGATGCATCCTGGGATATGAGGGCCTCCAGCGTGCTCTGCCACCAGTTGAAGTGTGGGAGTGCTGTGGCTGTTGTAGGGGCAGAGTGGTTTGGTGAGGGGAGTGGAAGCATCTGGCCTGATGTGTTTGTGTGTGAGGGGAATGAAACTGGCCTCTCAAGATGTGGAATCTCCTCATGGCGTCGAGCTGCATGCTCCCATAGACGGGATGCTGGAGTGATCTGCTCAGGTGAGCTCATGACAAGACATCTCTGGAGAGAAAATGGTAGTTAATTTATGAATGTATCAAGCTAAATGTAACTTCAGGACAGAAAGGCAGTATGATGTAGTTTTAGTTATGAGTGAATTAGAAATATAATATTAGCTTTACATCAGAGTACCGGTAAGCACTCAGTTAATATCACATGTATGATTAATAGTTTATTGGCTGACAAAAAAGTTTAGACACACATACTGTAGACAGAATGCTGAAGTTATCTGCTCAGATGAGCACATGATGAAGACCAGCTCTAGGAGAAAACATCAGGAACAGAAACATTTTAGGTTGCTCAGCATAAATGCATCATTTGGAAACTGATTTTTGCTTTTATTTATATTCTATTTTTATATATTATGTCATGTATTATGATCATTTATAGGGGATGAAAATTGTATAAGCATATAAACTGTTTATTAAACTGAAGACGTTTTGCAGGTTCCTCCCTCTCCCAGTACAATGGGACGGTGCGCTTGTCTGGAGAGAGGCAGTGTGAGGGAGCGGTGGAGGTTTACGTCAGTCAGAGGTGGAGGAGAGTTCTGCTGGACTCCTGGAGTCGGTCTGTAGCCTCCGTGGTGTGCAGACAGCTGACCTGCGGTTCTGCTGTTAGGTTCTTTGGTTCTACTGACACAGAGGGTGATGGGTGTGTCTCGGGGATCCATTGTTCTGGACGTGAGACTCATCTGGGAAACTGCAGCACTCCACAGATACTGAACTGTACTTCTAGCCAGCAGGTGACCATTGTCTGTTCAGGTATGTACACTGCAAAATCTACCAGTGACAGCACAGATAGGACAACTATAGATTAGAAGTATTTTCTAGTGTGTTGCATCTCTTTCCCCCATATCAGGGCATCAGCTAGTCAGGTTGACAGGATCTGGAGGAGACTGTGCTGGCAGGCTGGAGGTTCTCCACAACGGCTCGTGGGGGACTGTGTGTGACGACTCCTGGGACATGCAGGATGCCCAGGTAGTGTGCAGACAGCTGCAGTGTGGCACAGCTCTCAGTGCTGAGGTCCCTGCATCCGTTCCCCCAGGAGATCTGCCCATCTGGCTGAGCGAGGTGAACTGCACAGGAGACGAGACGAGCCTGTGGGAGTGTCCCCCAGCAGAGTGGGGGCGGCACGACTGCTCACACAAAGAGGATGTGCGGGTCATGTGCTCAGGTACAAACATCATTCGGCTGCTCACTGCGCTATACATGTTCGCCTTTAAATGGACACTTAGAATCACCTTTAGTTCGCCTTTAAATGTACACTTAGAATGCACACTATCCTTCATGCTCATGCGCTTCAGGCACTAGCACTTCTCCCATCCCAGGATGCCCCACACACTAGTGCTTCTCTAGGATCCCTCTCACAGCTCACACATTTGGCCTCTGATGGCCTCCCAGCAAGCCGTCCCACTGACCTGTACCGGGTCTCCAAACTGGGTCACCGGGGTACTAAACCTGCAGGTGACCACAACGCCTAAGAGCCAGGCTTATTGGAATGGCAGTCAGAGTGCATACTCAACCGCACTCTGTCACATACACATTGTCTTCATATGTATGACAGTGCTTTGACACTCCAGTTATTCACCAGTGTGTACTTGAAGACCAATATGGTCTCAGTTTAGATGGGTAAAGCTGTTACAATTTGAGACAGGTTTCCCATGTAACTCTTTCTGTGTGGTGAATTGTGGTACTGTCATAGACAGAATTACTTTCATGTGAAATATCTATTGTCCACAGGGTTCATTCAGCTGAAACAAACCACAGACAGTCGTGGGCCATGCAAAGGTGTAATAGATGTCTATTACAATGGCACCTGGGGAAACATCTGTTTCAGTGGCATGGACACAAACACAGGCTCTGTGATTTGCCATCAGTTAGGCTGTGGAGGACTAACGATGACCATTGATGCAACGCCAACTACAACCAAGCAACTGATCCCTCCACAGTGTAGGAAGCACGATACACACCTTGAGCAGTGCCAACCTTTTCAATGGAGAACAGACTGCAAGAGGGTTGCTGATCTAGAGTGTAAATATCAATATTGGTACCGCCTAAAATTATGCTGTAATCATACTATTATTGCTATGCTATGTGTTTGTGTGTGTTTGAATGTGTTCATGTGTGCATGCACAAATGTGTGTGTGTGTCAGTGTACTTGCATGCATGTGTGAGTGAGTGGGTGTGTGTGAGAATGTGCATGCATCTGTGTTAGTATTACTTTTTGCAATTTTTGCATTGCAGCCACTCTGGGGTTCGTGCTCCTGCTGCTGCTGCTGGGCTCACTGGTGGTGCTGGTGGGGGAGAACAGGACACTCATGAGAGGTGCTGCAACCTCTTCATTATTTCATCAATACGGTTTGATAATGCATGCATTTGTTATACATGTGTAAATTAAGCCATCAAATGTACAATAAATGTACATTTGCCATCAAATGTACAACATTAATTTTAGTCAATGCTTTAATTCATGACTGTATATATTAAATATTATCATGGGGGTCGGTACTTTACTCTTCCTGTTCTGCAGCTCTCTACAAAAGGAGACACGTGGAACTGAGTGAGGCTGTCGATGAGGAGCTGGACCTCAGACTGACCACAGCCGGCTCCTCCAGAGGTCGTCACAGAGGTGAGAGGTCCTGCGAGGAGAGGTCCTCCTGTTATTTTCCACATGATTTATTTTTGTGTAGAGAATGTGCAAGACTGAGCTGCGGTAATATTTTGTACCGCTATGCAGTACATCTAGTTGAAAAAGAGATAGTAGTGATTTCATAACATCACATTTGACAGTTATAGAGTAAGAAAATGGAGTTAATGGGTGACTGTTCAATTTATCTGGACCAGTGGGGCTGGCAGTGTTATTCTATTATACCATGTATAACATGCAGCTCAAATGAGAGATGATATAGAGTGGCTGGTGGAGTTGGATGATTTAGTGAGAGGATTTCTGTCAACAGAGTCTTTGAGAGAGGAGGTGCTGGAGGATTGTGATGATCACCACTGATGAGAATGCCCCTAAAATGACCAAGGGTGAGTGTATGTCATCAGCATTTTATCAGTTCTCATGCCATACCATACTGAACGTTGGGAAGGCCCATTCAAATGAATAGATAGATAGATAGATAGATAGATAGATAGATACTTTATTGATCCCCAGGGGAAATTCAAGGTCTCAGCAGCATACATACAACACAAACACATTCTTTAACAGCAGAAAGAGTAATTAAAGTATATAATATAAAAACACAACTAAGCAGTAAGGACAGTAGAAGATAAGAATATGCTAAATATACTAAAATACAAATATACTAACACTTAATACAATATATAAAAATATACTAAAATACAACTTACAAAAATACAAATTATACTAACACTTAATCTAAATCAATTCTAAAAACAGGATCCACATAGTGGTGATTAATAAATCAGAGGCGCTTGCAATGACTGAGGCAGGGACTAAGCCTGTGATTCTCTGTGCATGTAAGGTATGGTAAGGTGCTCTAAGGTGCTCTGTGTGAATGAGTGTCATGGTGGTAGTGCAATGCTGATAGTGGTCATGGTGACAGTGCAAATGAGTAAGTCAACAGTGCAACAATGCAGAAATAAAGTAAAGTCTATATATCTATATATTTAACTATTAAGAAAATGTGTAAGTGTGGCCACAGTTTGCTGTGGCATGGAGGGGGGGGGGGTTATGCATATGTGCTAATGTGCTAATATAGCACGCAAACAGTGAGGCATAAAGACAGTGGTATAAGTGGCTAGTGGACAGACAGTACCAAACATGGAGGGGGTGAAGAGGCAGGCAGACTATGCAGAAAAGTCTATCTCTCCTCTTCCCTTAAGTGAGGCATTGAACAGTTCAATTGCCCTGGGGACAAATGACTTTCTCAGTCTGTCAGTTGTGCAAGGCAGTGAGCGAAGTCTCCAGCTGATCAGGCTCTTCTGCTTAACAATAGTGCTGTGGAGTGGGTGACACTCATTGTCCAAGATGTTGATCAATTTGTTCAGGGTCCTTTTGTCAGATAGTGAAGTGATGCACTCCAGTTCAGCTCCCACTACAGAGCCAGCTTTCCTTACCAGCCTGTCAATTCGCCCCACATCCTTCTTCCTTGTGCTTCCTCCCCAGCATACTACTGCATAGAAGAGGACGCTGGCAACAACAGACTGGTAGAACATCCTGAGGAGCTTACTGCACACATTGAAGGACCGCAGCCTCCTCAGGAAGTACAGCCTGCTCTGCCCTTTCTTGTAGAGTGCATCAGTGTTGGCTGACCAGTCCAGTTTATTGTCCAGGTGGAGACCCAGATACTTGTAGGTGCTAACCACCTCCACATTGACCCCATCAATGTGGACTGGTAGCAGAGTGGGCTTAGACCTGCGGAAATCCACCACCATCTCCTTGGTCTTTGAACTGTTAAGTTGAAGATGATTGAGTTTGCACCATTGCACAAAGTCCTCCACCAGGCTCCTGTACTCCTCCTCCTGCCCGTTCCTGATACACCCCACAACTGCAGTATCATCAGAAAACTTCTGCATGTGGCATGACTCGGTGTTGTAGCAGAAGTCAGATGTGTACAGGGTGAACAGGACTGGAGAGAGCACAGTTCCCTGTGGCGCTCCGGTGCTGCAGATCACAGTGTCAGAGAGACAGTTCTTCAGTCTGACGAACTGTGGTCGCTCGGTCAGGTAATCTGTAATCCAGGTTACCAGGTGAGCGTCCACACCCATCTGCAAGAGCTTGTCTCCCAATCTGAGGGGCTGGATGGTGTTAAAAGCACTTGAGAAATCAAAGAACATGATTCTCACAGCACTTTTCCCCTTGTCCAGGTGGGAATGTGTCCTGTGTAGAAGATAAGTGATGGCATCGTCCACGCCCACTTTCTCCTGGTAAGCAAACTGTAACGGGTCTAGTGCATGGCGTACCTGGGGTCTGAGCATGCCTAAGACCAATCGCTCCATTGTCTTCATCACATGTGATGTAAGAGCGACAGGTCTGTAGTCATTAAGCTCACTAGGGTGTGGCTTCTTAGGGACAGGGGTGAGACATGATGTCTTCCACAGTGTTGGAACTTGTCCAAGGCGTAGGCTCAAATTGAAGATGTGCTTCAGTGGCTCCCCCAGTTCAGCAGCACAGGCCTTGAGTAGCCTTGGGCACAGTCTGTCAGGCCCAGCTGCTTTATTGCTGCGCAATTTCTTAAGTTGGACTGTCACTTGATCTTTTGTAATGGCGAGGGGTGTAAGGGGAGGGGAGGGGGAGGGGTGCATCTGGGATCTGTGTGTCTGATGGCTGTTGACTGAGGTCGTTGTCACCTCATTGTTCGTGATCGCCCAGAGGGGTGCAAAATCCAGTGATGGTGGGGATACGATAGCCTGTGATGATGGAGGTGAGTGTTGCGCTGGTATTGAGGGGGTGTGAGGGTGGGGGCTGGGGGATGGTGGACAGACCACCGCCATTGAAGCTGGAGCAGGGCAGTCAAACCTGTTGTAGAAGTGGTTCAACTGGTTCGCCCTGCCCAGGTCCCCCTCCACAGAGCTGCTGTTCTTCTTCAGAATAGAGCATTCTGCAGCATTATGAAGAGCCGTGTAATAATCACAGATTAAATACACACATGAACATTTGTGCCAGTCTTAGTGAGCTTGACTGTTGGATGTTTATCTATTACTATAAATAAATAAGCAAAACAACATTGATTTCAGTATTAATCAGTACACACTTTTGTGTTGATTGGTCAGTGGGGTCAGTGACTGTTGTTGTTGCTAGGGATGGATTATGATGATGTGGGGGCGGAGTCTGAGGAGTGACACATGAAGAGGTCAGCAGAGCAGAGGATTCATCAGCTGTGGTGGACTGGAGTTCTGAGCTTATTGTTGAGATGCCATATATATTTGATAGCTTATAACAAAGTATGTGCAAAGCTTATTTTTGGATCAATGGATATTTTGTCATTGTTGAAGTTGTAATGCCATGTATATTCCAAAAAAATATTTTTATGATTTGTATATAGTAGTCAGGGGGGAAATTTGCAAAATTAGATTGGACCCCTTTAACACTTCATTAACATATCTCATGAATCATCAGGACTTAACATGAGTTCATATTTTGTCATCCATGACCTCATACATGAACAGCGTATCACCTAAAGCATTACGTACGGTGGGCACATCATTATGAATTATGATTTATTAAGCATGATCATGATTATTTATTTGTCTGCCAAAAATGTGGTAAGCTACAATTCACCACTTTAGTTCAGAGAGGCCACAGACATGATGAGCAATTAACTTTAATGTTATCATGATGATCATGCTCAAGAAATCATAAATCATAATGATGTACCCATTGTACCTAATGCTTTAGTTCAGCGGTTCCCAAACTTTTCCCCCCGCGTACCACCGCCTACATTCCGACTCGGCTCGCGTACCCCACCATCCGACACATAAACACATAAACCCCCCCCCCGTTGACAATATTTGTCCGTTTCCCGGTTTTAGGTGTGTGCATTTGGTCAGTTAAAAAGTTATGAAAATTAGCCTGCATAGTAGCCTAACTACATCCACATGCAATATCTTATAATAGGCCTACAACAACGCATGACAAGGATGTATTCGTTTGGACAACATTAGGCTATACAGCCTAGAAAGGCTAAACTTAGGCTACCTTTAGTTTGTTAAATGTAAAGCCTAGCTTAATGTTACCTTTCTTGCCCATCTGAAATAACTCCTAGCTTGCTCCTTCCCTCCTTTCTGTTTTTGTTGTTTTCAAAAACCTGTTATATCCGCGAAACCCCCCACGGACCATCCAACGCATTCAAAAGTAACGCATTCTATTAGCTATTCCAGGCGTTATGTTTAATAAGCTGCCCTTTTTTTGATGAACACATACAGAGTTTATAAATGATATCCTTTAATTTCATGTTTCCATATCATTATGACCTGATTCAAAATTATGTATTTATTCATGAATTAATTAGAAAAGATTTAAAATTTTCATTTTATAGGCTACCTGTCCGCCATAGCCCTTTTCATCTCGCGTACCCCCTAGAAGCAGCTCGCGTACCACCGGGGGTACGCGTACCACAGTTTGGGAATCCCTGCTTTAGTTGATGTGTTGTTCATGCATGACGTCATGAATGAAAGACTATGAACTAATGTCAATTTCTGATGATTCATAAGATATAAAGCAAAGATTCTGGAGTGGAGCGCTCTAGAATCTTTGATATAAAGGAACAAAGTAATGCATAGATCATGAATTAATTAATGCATGAATTCATGATTATTCATGTACTCTTACCGTATTTTGTACCGTACCGTATTACTTAATTTGGTAAGTGTTACCAAAATAAGTAATTGAGTTTTTTGCATTTTTGGTATCTTAAGGACATCTAGTGAACATTTCTCGATGATAACATCAAATGTAGGCTGTGGTAATTTTTTCATTGGCTTATTTTCAAAATAGTCGCATATCTCCACACTTAATGGGTCAAGTTTGATGGTTTTGATATCGAATCATATGTTTTGGTATTGCATACACGGGTCACGTGTAGATTCCTGCAGAGATGCACTCACTTGTCATCAACATGCCAACATACTGTTTGATTTTGCGCTCCTTGCTCTTAAAGGAAATGGTAGATGTCGCTCATTGATGTTACAGCCAAAAATACACTCATAACTAATTAAGAAACATAAGGCCAACGGTCATCAGTTTTTACTGTTGTCAAGACAGCATTTCAACACACTTTAAATGAACATGCCCATCAGATCTGAATTCCACCAACTTAAGATTCTGATACTATCATCTTACCATCCAGGATGTGGCTAGGCTGGTATCCAGGATGTAGCTAAGATGGTATCAGAATCTAAAATTGGTGACATTTCTTCTGACAGGGTTGAAACGGAGCCATAATGAAGGGTTTTTGCTCTCACCATTTCACCCTGGAGTTCTGTGATGTAGATGTAAATCTGGTTTCTAGGGCAAGTATACTTGCGTATACAAGGAATTTGGTCTCTGCATTTATCCCATCCGTGAATTAATGAAAACACAGTGAACACACAGTGAGGTGAAGCACACATTAACCCGGAGCAGTGAGCTGCCTTGCTACAGGGAGCTCAGGGAGTAGTGAGGGGTTAGGTATAAGTATATAAGTATATATACTCTTTTGATCCCGTGAGGGAAATTTGGTCTCTGCATTTATCCCAATCCGTGAATTAGTGAAACACACACAGCACACAGTGTACACACAGTGAGGTAAAGAACACACGAATCCCGGCGCAATGAGCTGCTACTACAGCAGAGCTCGGGGAGCAGTGAGGGGTTAGGTGCCTACTGGTCGGGGATCAAACCGGCAACCTTTCGGTTTCAAGCCCGAGGCCCTAACCAGTAGGCCACGTCTGGCCCCATGTGATTCACATGCACTAGGCATGCTTACCAATCAGAAGTTGCACAACTTGAAGAGACATTTGGAATATGGAAGTCAATCAATTCGTTGACATTCAAAAATCAAAAATCTCTAATCGCAATCCAGATTCTTCATCATCACAATTAGATATTTTCCCTAAATAGTGCAGCAATAGTGTAGGCTAGTCCCAGATGGTAAAATTACCTTGATTAACACTATAACCAATGTCTCAATTTTTAGTTAGCAAGTGAATGATTTTTTTGTTTGCATGTTGGGCCAGAAATTACCATCACCTGACCATTGCAATATTAACCCCAACCTTTTCATTCACTTTAGAACAGGGGTCTCAAACTCAAATGAGCTGGGGGCCAATTCTGCCAATGTCATCTGATTGGAGGGCCGGCTATTTCTGAAAATGCAATGCTCTTTTTTTCAAATACCACACAAAACTGCAAACAGAAAGTGCAAGTGTTTTTATCTAGTTTTAGACACCTGCTAGCAACCTTAGCATATAAATAAAATAATGATAAAATAAAAATTAATACAAATTATAAAACAAATGAAAAGCATAAAAACAGGTATGTGTGTGTTTCACACCAAATAAAAATATTTTCCTCTCATAACTTTTTTTAAACCTGGCAAACTAGGCGTCAGGGTTAGGAAAGCAACACCATTGGATTTTTATATCAAAATTTCAAAAGGCCATGGCTTGAAAGTGGTCAGAGATAAAATCCTACTGTAAATGTAAAAATCTTTGAGTAAAACAAAAGTTTATGAAGGGGGTAAATTTACCCATCTAATTTGCTACTGGATGGCAAGCACCTCAAATTATGCACCTTTCAGTAAATACTGGATGAACATATTTGAGCAGGTTTAGGCTACTTTCCTTTTTTCATATTACCCACAACAAATTAACAGGAAAACACCTAAGATGTATACCAACACCTAACCAACACCAAGGCCTACAATAAAGTATTCTGGTCAAATCAGTTCGCGGGTAATCTGAGTACCCAGAAGTTTGCATCATATTGCGGGTGACTTTGTAGTTTAGAGCCCTATTTCTACTAGCCCTGCTGTCTGTACCACATCCATTACGGACACTATCATCACGATTACCACCGCAACCTCCAAGCTATGTTGGGCAGAGGGTCGAAATAAGCATGGTATGCTTAGTGGACACCGTCGTATACACACATACGCACCTCCATTCAATAGACGATCGATCATAATCTCCAAAAGGATATTCTCCTTCAGATTTAGAATAGGTGAATAACATGAGACCCCTGCTTTAGAAAATGAACTCAGCATCCTAGAAAACCTTTAGCCTAGAAAATCCAGACCCTGATAATCTAGGAAGATTAAGGGTCTGGCAAAGAGCAATGTAATGGCCTAACTCGAGGGGCGGCAACAAGCATGCATTTAAAAATCTCACTGCACACAATTGGATAACACTAGACCATGTTTACTCTGAATGTTTTCGTACTTTGACGCAATCGGGTAACACTACAACCAATGTGTACTGTCCTCCAACGTTGTAGTGCTGTCTTCATCAGTTTAGCTGGTTCCCTGGAATGTAAGGGTAAAAGTAACGTGCATCATTGCTCTTTGCCAATTCCATTGTGCTCTCGCGAGAACAATAGATTTCCAGGGTAGAAAACCTTTGATTTGATAGCAAAACCATCAAAACTGACCCATTAGGTGCAGAGATATGCTCTTCTTACTCTTTTTCTGGCCATTTTGGAAATATGCCAACAAAAAAATTGGCACCACCTAAATGTAATGTTATCATCCAAAAAATGTTGACCAGATGTCCTAAGAATACCAAAACCTAAATAACTTATTTTTAAGTGGTTCAGCTGGATTTTCTCCTGACTACAGGGTTTTGTATTTCCTGATACGTTTGCTGACTTTTCGTCAATGTACTTTTGTGTTTTTCCATGAGAGAGTATAAGAAGTACTTAGTTTCAATTATCACTAATTAAAAAGTGACAGGTGGGCGGGACTTCCGGTTAATGAAGGTCAAAGGTCTTTGATTTCCGGTGAGGGCGGGACATCCGGTCTTTGAACTAGTCATCAATTGAGTCTGACAGGTTGTTTGAATGTGGCGGGTTGCTTTTGGTAGGAGTCATGTGTCTGGGGGAGGGATTGTGCATGTGTGTGTGTGTGCGTGTGTGTGTGTGTGTGTGTGTGTGTGTGTGTGTGTGTGTGTGTGTGTGTGTGTGTATGTGTGGTGTGTGTATGTGTGTGTGTGTGTGTGTGTGTGTGTGTGTGTCTGTGTGTGTGTGTGTGTCCAGGGGTGGGGGCGGTACACGGATGTGTTGGTAATGGGTGAGCGTGTGTCCAGGATGGGGGTGTACAGGGGTGTGTGTGTCTGTGTGTGTGTGTGTGTGTGTCTGTGTGCATGGGTGTGTGTGTGTGTGTCCAGGGGTGGGGGCGGTACACGGATGTGTTGGTAATGGGTGAGCGTGTGTCCAGGATGGGGGTGTACAGGGGTGTGTGTGTCTGTGTGTGTGTGTGTGTGTGTGTGTGTGTGCATGTGGGGTGTGTGTCCAGGGGTGGGGGTGATACACGGATGTGTTGGTAATGGGTGAGCGTGTGTCCAGGGTGGGGGTGTACCGGGGGTGTGTGTCTGTGTGTGTGTGTGTGTGTCTGTGTGCATGGGTGTGTGTGTGTGTGTCCAGGGGTGGGGGCGGTACACGGATGCGTTGGTAATGGGTGAGCGTGTGTCCAAGGGTGGGGGTGTACACGAATGTGTTGGTCATGGCTGTGGTGTGTCCTGTAGGGGGATGTCATGGGAGTGTCATGCGCGAGCAATTATGAGCGGCGCTGTTAGGGAGAATAAAAGCGGTGTAAAAGTATGGGTAAAGATAGCAAAGTAAAAATGGCTAGTTTATCAACTCCTGAAAATGCGGGTCCTAGTAGCGAGCGGATGTCCCTAAACATTATCCAATCGGTGTCACAAAATGAGATGTGTGGCATGTCATCTGAAAACACCAAATCCTGCGATGCCATAGCATATAGTTTCACACTGCAATCATCTTTGTCAAAAACATAGCCTCCTCTGCGACCATCGCTCAGGAGCCATTGGTATTCCACTGCATCACTCGGTTTACCCAGAAAGTTTCCGATCCTGTTGCTAACCGGCATGAGCGTAACTCTTTTCTTGGAGACGGGTGGGCTAGGTACATGTGTTTCAGCCATGTCGGTAAGTCTTTGAGAGCTATTAACTACATAGCCAAACTAGTTTATATAGCTAGTATATATGCTTATGTTACCACACCCGCCCTAAAATGTTATCGTCCAATGAAACACAACGGGTACAGTTACACATCTAGGTAAGACACAGTCCCCAAACACCCCAAAACAAATAGTTTTATTGCTATTGGAATAGTGTTTGTATGAACTTACATTTTCAGAAAACTTGTGATACAAAACAAAATTGTCTCAACATAAGTAATCAACTAAAGAAGTTGCCACCTAAAGATGTTGCCTGTAGAGGTCTATGTTAGGCCTAACATGCTATTTAGACTACTATTTCGGGGTAACTAAACTATGTTGTTTCACCTATTATTATGCCCTTCTTGACTAGCTGTTCATGTTCTCGCCTGTTTCAAAAGATTCTGACTTTTCAAGAATGAAATGAAAATGCGGAGCGGTTGGTTGTATAGTGGGACTTTGATACATGCGTTAAATTTTTAAACTATCTACATACTTTACCATGTGTTGATGTGTTTGTGAGGGTAAAGATAAACATGTTCAAAATCATTATTCTGTATCTGTCCCTGCCTAAATAAACTTTAATAATAATTGTTATTTAAGCCTATGAGCTTAACGCACAACGTTTTGAAAAGATTAGGCTACCAATTGTATCCATTTTTCATAAAAGCATAACAAGAATCCTTGATTACCCCACCATGTTCTATGTACAAGTTCCGCTGACATACAATCCCCCGCTAAATCAGCCATTTCGACGGATGAGAGTCTAATATCTCCCTAAATCTATGATGTATAACATTAATGACTAAGGATGAACAATGATCAACTTTTCTCCAAAAATGAGTCGGTGTCTCACAACATTGTGTGTCAGCTTTTTTGACCTATTAAGGGACCTCTAAATGCCCTCTAAAAGGGATTTAATATGCATTGGGACATGAACCACCTTCCTCCGTGCCACGGGCAGTACAGTACTTCTGTATCATATTTACACAGTATACCTACTGAATCACATTGGTTTTCCTGCATTTTATTTCTTCAGAGCAAAGTAGGAGAAGGAGGAGTTAGAAACAGACCTTTTTAATTAAAAGGTGAGGGATCCTTTCTTTTTATACTTTAGCCACCCTTGAACTCCTCCTCAGAATAAAGTAAGCATCTACTCATACACTTTGACCGCTGAACGATGCATTTTACTTTTTAAAAAAAGTTTGTTTTTTGTTAAGGATATGACCAGATATTTTGCCCTTGTAATGCCACCAAAAAACAATTATGGATTGTGTCCAAAGCGACTTACTGATGAAAATGACTTTAAAATGTGGTTAAGACTATGTAAAGGAAAAAAGTAATAAACAATAATATCAATGCAATATCCATGACCAATAGCCTAATGAGAAGAAACAAACAGTTAGAGATGAAACTACTAAAGACAATAAATGAGCCGACAAAAGAGATGAGTGAAGAAGAAAAGTTGGAAATATCAGCTTACAAACTTGATGATGAACTTTTATTGGGATTTGGCTAAAGGAGACTTTATAAGATCCAGGACCAGATGGTTAGAAATGTAACTACCGGTAAGTGTCCTACCCCTAATTGAATTTCTAAATGTCGCAGCATTTTACAAAAATCTGTACTTTTCCAAGTTTAAACCTCAATAGTTGCAACATATTCAATTGCTGGCAATTCCCTCAATTTTTATTTTTAATTTTTTTATTTTTCTATAAAAAAAAAAAAAAAACACTACACCTCAGATCTTTTAAAACCATATCACATATCACATTGTCATAACACATCCATCCATCCAGCCATCATATGATCTGATAATGTTTGAACCAGTTACACCCTAATGTAGGCTACTCAATGTCCTACACCTATGTAAAAATGTTTACCCCTAGGATATAGTGTATGAGTCACAGTCTGGTCCAGTTTCTATGTTTCCTGTTCCTTGTCATGCCGTGTTGGTCATGTGTGCTAGGCCCCTCTGTCCACGCCATGTTGTGTCCTGTTACTGCACTTCCTGGAGTTCTGTTGATTGAGTCCTGCATCCCTGTTCTAAGTTACTCAATCACCCTGACTATCTCTGTCACACACTGTCTTGTTTCTGGGTCTTTTCTGACTTATTTTCTGTCGTTCCGCGTCACGTCTCTTTTCAAAAACTCTTGAATTTTTGGATTCTTATTGATTCTTATTTTTGTCTTGCCTCTGTTTCCTCTGTATTGAACCTGACTACCGAGATTTACCTACCGCTTTGTGCTGCAGACTAACCTTAACATTCTAACCTTATATCTATTTCCCATCTCGGTGTCTGCATTTGCGTCCTCCATTTTACACCCATGCAGTATGCCTAATAGTAACCTAATAGTAATCTATAACTAATGCTATAGTAACCTAATATTTTTGCAAAGGATTAGAGGATAATTTAAAGTACGTATACATAGAGAATATACTGCCCAAACATGCCGCATAAGACCCCGCCTCTACATTGCAGACTTTTTTCTCTTCACATGGTGAAGTACACCAAATACATCAATCCAGTTCCAAATTTGATCTGGAAATTCAGAAATTCTGGAAATACTATGTTGGTAAAAAGAGCGGTGTTTGGTAGTTGGGTCAAACAAAAAAGATAGAAAGCTATATGTTACGTGGCTCGACCCAATCTTCATAAGCAATGTTGCTCAAATCTCATCTGATAAATACATGTGGTCCTTGTCTTTCTTCACATGTGCCTACAGTTATCTCTTCCTCAGTGCTATATTGCCTTAATTTTCTGTTGCTGACTAGGGCTCCACTGTTGCCCTGTGTTTAGGCCTGATTGTTGAGTTGACAGTTATGCAGCTAGGAGTCTTTTCACCTTATCATTGTGTTTGATCAATTGGGTTCTGGTGGTAGTATTTTGGAAGAATTTTGGAAAATATGTGATTTCTACATCACAGAGTAGAGAGATATGTTTAGTGTTTTGTAAATCAATGTTTGTAGCGTTTTGCAAAAAGTGTGAATGCTGTAAAAAAGGAAAAGTCATATAACATTACATAATACAGTCTAGTTTGGAATGAAACACCAATGTATGGCATTCAGCTAGTCGTTCCAATTGAGCATTCCATTTACCTAATTGTTTTTTACTACTGTGAAAAAAGGAAAACAGGGTTTGTCGCAGTTAGTGATCCATGGTATTACGTTGAACTGATATATTTTACCTCCTCAATGAATTTATCTGACAGAATCATGTGTAAGTGCTGAACCAGGTAAGCAATTGATCATATGGCAAGTTTTGGTGTTGCCGTTTCATGGTGTTCCCATGAGCCTTTTGCCAGAATACATAGGTTTTTATAAAGACAGTTATGCTAAGAGAACAGTAGAATTTGATGCAGGATTGTGTCTTATATGCTTTGAGAAGAAGTTTGTTGAGAAGTTTTGTTCCACGACATACAGTATAATGGAAGTGAATAGGTGAATGCTGAGGCCTGACCTATTCATGTGGTTTGTCAAGGCTTCAAGACAGTTTTGTCTTTGTCTATTTTGTCTCGGAAAAACGTATATTTTACCTTGCCGTAGTAAATACTTTTCAAGGCTTTTCTATACTTTTCAGCCAAATAGCAAGACTGGTTTTCTGCCTGAGAGACGCTGCCCTCTATGCTAAGTGCACAATACTCCCTATTACAACTTTGTTTGCCTGAATGTCTATCCTCAGTAGGCCTATATACTATAAACTTTATTTTCATGGGATTTAAAATGAAGTAAATCCCATTTTTTAGCGAAGCTAACAATGTGGTTATAGTAGGCTAGTGCAAATATGTGCTGATGTTTTGCTCCTTGAGTTTAAGGTTTCGCTAACTGTGGAATATTTTTGATGCTAGTGTTCATGCAATAGATATAGCTAGATATACCTACTGTGGGGGAAAAAAACCCTCCATGCCATGAAAAAGGAAAGGATATATTGAAAAGGATATATTGGGTGTGAAGCAGAAGGAAGTGTGCGGATGAAACTGGAAATTCTTAATTATTTCACTCATTCCCAACTCCTAAATGTTATTATTGATTATAAAATTTTACTTTTAGTTTATTTCATGATATCCTATTAGAGACACCATCTGACTATGACAAAATCTGCATATAACACTAATATAATCTGACCCAGTACAGGTAAACCCTCAACTTACTTGCCTTTGGTGCCTCTTTTGTTGATATAATGGAATTTCTAGATAGATAGATAGATACATTATTGACCCTCAAGGGGAAATTCAAGGGTCTCAGTAGCATACAGACATAACACACAACATGCACTTACAGCACAATGGTAAACATAAGTATAAGTATAAACATATAACTAAACTCCACTGTACAATAAAGACAGTAGAAGATAAGACAGATAAGAAAACTAACAAAACTAAATACTAAATACACTATATAAGTTAAATTAAGAAAGTCCAATGTGCTTGAGGGTGATCAAGCATAAGACGCGTGTAGTGACAGGGCCAGGACTGGTGAGGTGCTAAAGGGAGTGAGTGTCATGGTGAAGGTGCAAACAGTAGTCCAACCATAGTCCTTAGTTATGTGTGCCTGGCAAGGTGCTCAAGAGAGTGAGTGTCATGGTGAAGGTGCAAAAAGTAGTCCAACATTAGTCCAACAGTGCAACAGTGCAAGAGTAAGCATAAATAATATAGACAAATAGGAGAGTAAAGTGTAATGTAGACAAGGTAAAATAAAAAACTATTTCAGTGCAAGAACAGGTTGAGGTAATAGGGTTATAGCCATTCATTCATTCATTCATTCTCATTTGGTATAACCCGCCCTCTCTTTATTTATTAATGATAAAACAGTAAAAAAATATTCATTAACCTCACAAACTTAAAAAGGAGGTGGTCTGAGTGCAAAGTCCACATGAAGTTACAATATGCGTGTTAAATTAATTCCAGTGACCGGTCTACAGATCATTGGATGGATAATTAGATTGATCAATAGCTCCACCACGTTCCTACAGTACAGCAAGTCTCCCCTCCCCAATCTTCATTCATAAACACACACACAGACACCCATCCTTCAGCATAAAGTACCTATACATAGACCCTCTCTCTCTTTTCTCTCCCCCTCTCTCTCTCACACACACACACGCACGCACACACACACACACACTTGCGACCTACCCTTCAGGGCCCTGGAGCCATGACGTTAGACACGCTTACCCCAGAACATTACATTTATGATTTATTTTTTACTCTAGTTCACAGAAATATGAAAGAAGGTTCTGGACAGGATCAGATCATTCATTTCATTCACATTCAGTTTAATCATCCTAAAAACATAAACATAACTAAACATTCCAACCTTTCTCCTTCTCACTCTCAAGCATGCATGCACACACACACACACACACACACCCACACTCACAACCTACTCCCTCAGGGCCCTGGAGCCGTGACATTAGACACGCTTACCCCTGAACCTTAAAGTTCAGCTTAAATGTAGGATTTATGTTTTATTTTAGTTCACAGCCACATGGCTGAAACCTTTTTAGACTCTTGGCATCATCACCTCCTTGATTCTTTTATTCAGGTTCATATCACTAAAACTTTAAACATACACACAGTCATACAAACCCCCTCATCTCTCTCTCACCCCTCTCTCAGACACACATACACACACACACGCACATACACAGACCTTTGACCATCCCCCTACCCTCTCACACTTCTCTGCTGTCTGATACATTTTATTCTTTTCAATGACTTGATGAAAATCTTGATGAATTTGAATGTAAAACTCTGTTGATACCAACCTTTTTTTATACAGACACATTTTTTGGATCATTTTTGATTTTTGATAATACACTCACGCACACACACACACACACACACACACACACACACTCACAACCTACTCCCTCAGGGCCCTGGAGCCGTGACATTAGACATGCATGACCCTGAACCTTAAAGTTCAGCTTAAATGTAGGATTTATGTTTTATTTTAGTTCACAGCCACATGGCTGAAACCTTTTTAGACTCTTGGCATCATCACCTCCTTGATTCTTTTATTCAGGTTCATATCACTAAAACTTGAAGCATACATACAGTCATACAAACCCCCTCCTCTCTCTCTTACCCCTCTCTCAGACACACATACACACACACACACACACACACAGACAGCACCCTCCCCCAGGCACATGACTCCTACCAAAAGCACCCCCGCCAAATTCAAAGGCACCCATACTCAACAGATGCCTATACTGTTGCCTATAGCTTTCTCTTGTGTCTTTTCTTAATGATTTCTCTTAATGTTTTCTCTTAGGGGCACCACTTAGCCGCTCGCTACTAGGACCCGCATTTTCAGGAGTTGATAAACTAGCCATTTTTACTTTGCTATCTTTACCCATACTTTTACACCGCTTTTATTCTCCCTAACAGCGCCGCTCATAATTGCTCGCGCATGACACTCCCATGACATCCCCCTACAGGACACACCACAGCCATGACCAACACATTCGTGTACACCCCCACCCTTGGACACACGCTCACCCATTACCAACTCTAGATTCTGACTTTTCAAGAATGAAATGAAAATGCGGAGCGGTTGGTTGTATAGTGGGACTTTGATACATGCGTTAAATTTTTAAACTATCTACATACTTTACCATGTGTTGATGTGTTTGTGAGGGTAAAGATAAACATGTTCAAAATCATTATTCTGTATCTGTCCCTGCCTAAATAAACTTTAATAATAATTGTTATTTAAGCCTATGAGCTTAACGCACAACGTTTTGAAAAGATTAGGCTACCAATTGTATCCATTTTTCATAAAAGCATAACAAGAATCCTTGATTACCCCACCATGTTCTATGTACAAGTTCCGCTGACATACAATCCCCCGCTAAATCAGCCATTTCGACGGATGAGAGTCTAATATCTCCCTAAATCTATGATGTATAACATTAATGACTAAGGATGAACAATGATCAACTTTTCTCCAAAAATGAGTCGGTGTCTCACAACATTGTGTGTCAGCTTTTTTGACCTATTAAGGGACCTCTAAATGCCCTCTAAAAGGGATTTAATATGCATTGGGACATGAACCACCTTCCTCCGTGCCACGGGCAGTACAGTACTTCTGTATCATATTTACACAGTATACCTACTGAATCACATTGGTTTTCCTGCATTTTATTTCTTCAGAGCAAAGTAGGAGAAGGAGGAGTTAGAAACAGACCTTTTTAATTAAAAGGTGAGGGATCCTTTCTTTTTATACTTTAGCCACCCTTGAACTCCTCCTCAGAATAAAGTAAGCATCTACTCATACACTTTGACCGCTGAACGATGCATTTTACTTTTTAAAAAAAGTTTGTTTTTTGTTAAGGATATGACCAGATATTTTGCCCTTGTAATGCCACCAAAAAACAATTATGGATTGTGTCCAAAGCGACTTACTGATGAAAATGACTTTAAAATGTGGTTAAGACTATGTAAAGGAAAAAAGTAATAAACAATAATATCAATGCAATATCCATGACCAATAGCCTAATGAGAAGAAACAAACAGTTAGAGATGAAACTACTAAAGACAATAAATGAGCCGACAAAAGAGATGAGTGAAGAAGAAAAGTTGGAAATATCAGCTTACAAACTTGATGATGAACTTTTATTGGGATTTGGCTAAAGGAGACTTTATAAGATCCAGGACCAGATGGTTAGAAATGTAACTACCGGTAAGTGTCCTACCCCTAATTGAATTTCTAAATGTCGCAGCATTTTACAAAAATCTGTACTTTTCCAAGTTTAAACCTCAATAGTTGCAACATATTCAATTGCTGGCAATTCCCTCAATTTTTATTTTTAATTTTTTTATTTTTCTATAAAAAAAAAAAAAAACACTACACCTCAGATCTTTTAAAACCATATCACATATCACATTGTCATAACA
The DNA here is from genome assembly GCF_046254945.1 of Alosa pseudoharengus. NCBI lineage: Eukaryota > Metazoa > Chordata > Actinopteri > Clupeiformes > Clupeidae > Alosa > Alosa pseudoharengus. The sequence goes on along the minus strand of NW_027468664.1, from coordinate 23,937,201 downwards.
CATCCATCCATCCAGCCATCATATGATCTGATAATGTTTGAACCAGTTACACCCTAATGTAGGCTACTCAATGTCCTACACCTATGTAAAAATGTTTACCCCTAGGATATAGTGTATGAGTCACAGTCTGGTCCAGTTTCTATGTTTCCTGTTCCTTGTCATGCCGTGTTGGTCATGTGTGCTAGGCCCCTCTGTCCACGCCATGTTGTGTCCTGTTACTGCACTTCCTGGAGTTCTGTTGATTGAGTCCTGCATCCCTGTTCTAAGTTACTCAATCACCCTGACTATCTCTGTCACACACTGTCTTGTTTCTGGGTCTTTTCTGACTTATTTTCTGTCGTTCCGCGTCACGTCTCTTTTCAAAAACTCTTGAATTTTTGGATTCTTATTGATTCTTATTTTTGTCTTGCCTCTGTTTCCTCTGTATTGAACCTGACTACCGAGATTTACCTACCGCTTTGTGCTGCAGACTAACCTTAACATTCTAACCTTATATCTATTTCCCATCTCGGTGTCTGCATTTGCGTCCTCCATTTTACACCCATGCAGTATGCCTAATAGTAACCTAATAGTAATCTATAACTAATGCTATAGTAACCTAATATTTTTGCAAAGGATTAGAGGATAATTTAAAGTACGTATACATAGAGAATATACTGCCCAAACATGCCGCATAAGACCCCGCCTCTACATTGCAGACTTTTTTCTCTTCACATGGTGAAGTACACCAAATACATCAATCCAGTTCCAAATTTGATCTGGAAATTCAGAAATTCTGGAAATACTATGTTGGTAAAAAGAGCGGTGTTTGGTAGTTGGGTCAAACAAAAAAGATAGAAAGCTATATGTTACGTGGCTCGACCCAATCTTCATAAGCAATGTTGCTCAAATCTCATCTGATAAATACATGTGGTCCTTGTCTTTCTTCACATGTGCCTACAGTTATCTCTTCCTCAGTGCTATATTGCCTTAATTTTCTGTTGCTGACTAGGGCTCCACTGTTGCCCTGTGTTTAGGCCTGATTGTTGAGTTGACAGTTATGCAGCTAGGAGTCTTTTCACCTTATCATTGTGTTTGATCAATTGGGTTCTGGTGGTAGTATTTTGGAAGAATTTTGGAAAATATGTGATTTCTACATCACAGAGTAGAGAGATATGTTTAGTGTTTTGTAAATCAATGTTTGTAGCGTTTTGCAAAAAGTGTGAATGCTGTAAAAAAGGAAAAGTCATATAACATTACATAATACAGTCTAGTTTGGAATGAAACACCAATGTATGGCATTCAGCTAGTCGTTCCAATTGAGCATTCCATTTACCTAATTGTTTTTTACTACTGTGAAAAAAGGAAAACAGGGTTTGTCGCAGTTAGTGATCCATGGTATTACGTTGAACTGATATATTTTACCTCCTCAATGAATTTATCTGACAGAATCATGTGTAAGTGCTGAACCAGGTAAGCAATTGATCATATGGCAAGTTTTGGTGTTGCCGTTTCATGGTGTTCCCATGAGCCTTTTGCCAGAATACATAGGTTTTTATAAAGACAGTTATGCTAAGAGAACAGTAGAATTTGATGCAGGATTGTGTCTTATATGCTTTGAGAAGAAGTTTGTTGAGAAGTTTTGTTCCACGACATACAGTATAATGGAAGTGAATAGGTGAATGCTGAGGCCTGACCTATTCATGTGGTTTGTCAAGGCTTCAAGACAGTTTTGTCTTTGTCTATTTTGTCTCGGAAAAACGTATATTTTACCTTGCCGTAGTAAATACTTTTCAAGGCTTTTCTATACTTTTCAGCCAAATAGCAAGACTGGTTTTCTGCCTGAGAGACGCTGCCCTCTATGCTAAGTGCACAATACTCCCTATTACAACTTTGTTTGCCTGAATGTCTATCCTCAGTAGGCCTATATACTATAAACTTTATTTTCATGGGATTTAAAATGAAGTAAATCCCATTTTTTAGCGAAGCTAACAATGTGGTTATAGTAGGCTAGTGCAAATATGTGCTGATGTTTTGCTCCTTGAGTTTAAGGTTTCGCTAACTGTGGAATATTTTTGATGCTAGTGTTCATGCAATAGATATAGCTAGATATACCTACTGTGGGGGAAAAAAACCCTCCATGCCATGAAAAAGGAAAGGATATATTGAAAAGGATATATTGGGTGTGAAGCAGAAGGAAGTGTGCGGATGAAACTGGAAATTCTTAATTATTTCACTCATTCCCAACTCCTAAATGTTATTATTGATTATAAAATTTTACTTTTAGTTTATTTCATGATATCCTATTAGAGACACCATCTGACTATGACAAAATCTGCATATAACACTAATATAATCTGACCCAGTACAGGTAAACCCTCAACTTACTTGCCTTTGGTGCCTCTTTTGTTGATATAATGGAATTTCTAGATAGATAGATAGATACATTATTGACCCTCAAGGGGAAATTCAAGGGTCTCAGTAGCATACAGACATAACACACAACATGCACTTACAGCACAATGGTAAACATAAGTATAAGTATAAACATATAACTAAACTCCACTGTACAATAAAGACAGTAGAAGATAAGACAGATAAGAAAACTAACAAAACTAAATACTAAATACACTATATAAGTTAAATTAAGAAAGTCCAATGTGCTTGAGGGTGATCAAGCATAAGACGCGTGTAGTGACAGGGCCAGGACTGGTGAGGTGCTAAAGGGAGTGAGTGTCATGGTGAAGGTGCAAACAGTAGTCCAACCATAGTCCTTAGTTATGTGTGCCTGGCAAGGTGCTCAAGAGAGTGAGTGTCATGGTGAAGGTGCAAAAAGTAGTCCAACATTAGTCCAACAGTGCAACAGTGCAAGAGTAAGCATAAATAATATAGACAAATAGGAGAGTAAAGTGTAATGTAGACAAGGTAAAATAAAAAACTATTTCAGTGCAAGAACAGGTTGAGGTAATAGGGTTATAGCCATTTATTCATTCATTCATTCTCATTTGGTATACCCCGCCCTCTCTTTATTTATTAATGATAAAACAGTAAAAAAATATTCATTAACCTCACAAACTTAAAAAGGAGGTGGTCTGAGTGCAAAGTCCACATGAAGTTACAATATGCGTGTTAAATTAATTCCAGTGACCGGTCTACAGATCATTGGATGGATAATTAGATTGATCAATAGCTCCACCACGTTCCTACAGTACAGCAAGTCTCCCCTCCCCAATCTTCATTCATAAACACACACACAGACACCCATCCTTCAGCATAAAGTACCTATACATAGACCCTCTCTCTCTTTTCTCTCCCCCTCTCTCTCTCACACACACACACGCACGCACACACACACACACACTTGCGACCTACCCTTCAGGGCCCTGGAGCCATGACGTTAGACACGCTTACCCCAGAACATTACATTTATGATTTATTTTTTACTCTAGTTCACAGAAATATGAAAGAAGGTTCTGGACAGGATCAGATCATTCATTTCATTCACATTCAGTTTAATCATCCTAAAAACATAAACATAACTAAACATTCCAACCTTTCTCCTTCTCACTCTCAAGCATGCATGCACACACACACACACACACACACCCACACTCACAACCTACTCCCTCAGGGCCCTGGAGCCGTGACATTAGACACGCTTACCCCTGAACCTTAAAGTTCAGCTTAAATGTAGGATTTATGTTTTATTTTAGTTCACAGCCACATGGCTGAAACCTTTTTAGACTCTTGGCATCATCACCTCCTTGATTCTTTTATTCAGGTTCATATCACTAAAACTTTAAACATACACACAGTCATACAAACCCCCTCATCTCTCTCTCACCCCTCTCTCAGACACACATACACACACACACGCACATACACAGACCTTTGACCATCCCCCTACCCTCTCACACTTCTCTGCTGTCTGATACATTTTATTCTTTTCAATGACTTGATGAAAATCTTGATGAATTTGAATGTAAAACTCTGTTGATACCAACCTTTTTTTATACAGACACATTTTTTGGATCATTTTTGATTTTTGATAATACACTCACGCACACACACACACACACACACACACACACACACTCACAACCTACTCCCTCAGGGCCCTGGAGCCGTGACATTAGACATGCATGACCCTGAACCTTAAAGTTCAGCTTAAATGTAGGATTTATGTTTTATTTTAGTTCACAGCCACATGGCTGAAACCTTTTTAGACTCTTGGCATCATCACCTCCTTGATTCTTTTATTCAGGTTCATATCACTAAAACTTGAAGCATACATACAGTCATACAAACCCCCTCCTCTCTCTCTTACCCCTCTCTCAGACACACATACACACACACACACACACACACAGACAGCACCCTCCCCCAGGCACATGACTCCTACCAAAAGCACCCCCGCCAAATTCAAAGGCACCCATACTCAACAGATGCCTATACTGTTGCCTATAGCTTTCTCTTGTGTCTTTTCTTAATGATTTCTCTTAATGTTTTCTCTTAGGGGCCCCACTTAGCCGCTCGCTACTAGGACCCGCATTTTCAGGAGTTGATAAACTAGCCATTTTTACTTTGCTATCTTTACCCATACTTTTACACCGCTTTTATTCTCCCTAACAGCGCCGCTCATAATTGCTCGCGCATGACACTCCCATGACATCCCCCTACAGGACACACCACAGCCATGACCAACACATTCGTGTACACCCCCACCCTTGGACACACGCTCACCCATTACCAACGCATCCGTGTACCGCCCCCACCCCTGGACACACACACACACACCCATGCACACAGACACACACACACACACACAGACACACACCCCCGGTACACCCCCACCCTGGACACACGCTCACCCATTACCAACACATCCGTGTATCACCCCCACCCCTGGACACACACCCCACATGCACACACACACACACACACACACACAGACACACACACCCCTGTACACCCCCATCCTGGACACACGCTCACCCATTACCAACACATCCGTGTACCGCCCCCACCCCTGGACACACACACACACACCCATGCACACAGACACACACACACACACACACACAGACACACACACCCCTGTACACCCCCATCCTGGACACACGCTCACCCATTACCAACACATCCGTGTACCGCCCCCACCCCTGGACACACACACACACACAGACACACACACACACACACACACACACACACACATACACACACCACACATACACACACACACACACACACACACACACACACACACACACACACACACGCACACACACACACATGCACAATCCCTCCCCCAGACACATGACTCCTACCAAAAGCAACCCGCCACATTCAAACAACCTGTCAGACTCAATTGATGACTAGTTCAAAGACCGGATGTCCCGCCCTCACCGGAAATCAAAGACCTTTGACCTTCATTAACCGGAAGTCCCGCCCACCTGTCACTTTTTAATTAGTGATAATTGAAACTAAGTACTTCTTATACTCTCTTCCATGCAAATAGCATTTATATTTACATTAAACTTTAGCTAAATAGTTAGTGTCACATTTAAAACTTCAGTTAAAAAAAACTTCATAATTGTTTGCTGTGAATGATAAGAATTTAACCACTTATTCAATATTTAAGACTTGTAAGCAGCAATACAACATGACTGCTTTGCTGACATTTTCCTTAAATTTAGCACCAATGCATTTTAAGCAAATCTTCTATATTAATAATTTTGTAACTAATTCCTACCACTGCACTGTTGTTGGACTGTGAATCATAGAACCAATTTACTCATGTGTTTGGCAACTGAAACATCCACGTGTACGTATATCAAGATTATTAGCAGTGAAGAAGTAACGTTGTCTCCCTATTGGTGTAAAAAGCTGTAATGAGCAAGAGAATATTTAATGCTCACAGCCTCCCATCTCCATGCTAACATTTGATGGGACGACGGATATGTTTTTTGTGTGTATCTAGACCAGCGGCAGAGCCGTATAGAGATATATCTATCTCTCTATAGGGCTCAGCCTGAACACATTCCTAGGTTGGTTGTATGATCCCCCTACAGGCCAAAATGTGCAATTGTTGTCAAAAACCTAGGGCCCTATCATGACATTCTAAAGTGCATCGTCACTCGTCAAAAGTCTATTCAAATTTAGTAGAATGTCCAGTTCACATTGGGAGGGGTTTCGTTATCAAACGTGGAACGCATGGCGCAACAAGGTGTTCCTAGGTTTTTTAATCGGTCATATGGGTGTGTTTGGGGCGTAACATCATTTAAACCAATGAGAATGACATCTGTCATTCCCTTTAACGGCGCAAAGCGCGATATGTCAAATACATGCATCGGTATTTTGGCATTCAACGGCGCATTTGAAGGAGGCTGCTTGCGAGACCGTATGGAATAGTCATTCTTAAACCATGCTTTATTAAACCCTAGCATAGCCTTCACGCATTTGCACTCGTCTATTATTTGAACTCATTGGCAAAGTGAAACTAACTTCACCAAGGTGTCAGTCAACGAAGCCAGTTATATGCAGTTACTTTCACTATTGACTGACAATGGGTTACCATCGAAAACATAGGCTGGAAAAAGCAACACTTACCCTAATATTGCTCAAATGACTGAATAAAACAACATTTATCTTGCAGAGGAGTTGCTTATATCTCGTGACAGTGCGTATTTAGCTGTGCTCCATACGTGTCTCTCGCCTCTCCCCTAATCACTTTTAAGGCGAGACACTACAGGTGAATAGGGTAAAATTTTTAAATAATAGACATCACCATGAAACTTCCTCAGTTGATTACTTACACAAGTATGAACAAAAAATGTATTACAAGTTTTTGAAATTCGAATGTTTAATTATGCAAATTAGGCATTATCTCATTAAATATGCGCAAATTTGCATATATTTTCGGTAGATAGATCGATCTGAACATATGATAAAGCCAGGTACAAAATTATTTTTTCATTTTGTTTGCATACAAGATAAAAATAAAATTACAGAGGGATTTCAGGATATCTGCTTTCATTACCTAGGAAATCAGAATATACTGTCCATAGCCTTAAAAAAACGATTTTTGCCATATATTTTTGATTAAAATGTCACATAAATCAGGCCAGAAATGATTTATTAACAAATCCCTCTGTAAATATCTTCAGAACACTGCTAAGTGTATATCTGAAAAGTTTGGTGTACATAGGTGCTACATAGGCTGAGATGTTTCTACTGGAAAATGAGAAAAACTCAATTTGAGAAAACAGCCTTGGAACACAGTCAAGAGATTCCGTTCTCAGCCTAGACTCGCCTTTGAACATTCGCGATTGTTTGCGGTTACAAAGGAAGTGTCCATATTTGGATAGCACAACGTCATGCAGGAAAAACAGAGCTTTCCAATGGTACTACACATGTTATGTTTTGTAGCACGGTCGCGGTAGAGCATGAAACGTTAGAAGACTAACTTTTGGTGAATTTAGGAGAAATATACAGGCGCGAGTTGACAAAATGTAATGAAATAAACACCTAAATGTGTAAATCGGGCTTTGTTGTTGTAGTAGTGTGAAAGAATACATGCTAAGGTAGCAAATTAGATCAAAATCTCGAAATTGACCAGTGCATGAAAAAACGATGTTTTCACCTGCCGTGTTTCGCCTTAACCGTCATTACCAATTTGCAAATGATGGTGAATAACTACTCATCATGATATGTACAGTATTTCGTAATATCTTTATTCTAATTATGTTTCCCATTGTAATTGTGCAATTTGTAATGCTTTGCATGGACGTGCGCTGGTGTGCGTTCATAAATGATAGAAGGATGGTGCGTGCACCTGCCAATATGACTGTTGACATGCGCTCTTAAAATAGCATATGAACAACTCGCCATTGACTTCTGACCAGGTTTAGGTGGTGTACGATAGCAATTTTTAGACAACGCGCCAGGCCCCTCAGGTTGTTAATTGCCACACCCCTGGGCGCAATGTTAATAAACATGCAAAATACTGAATTAAACTTTGCGCGGGTGAAAAACGAGTTTTACACCATGCGCTGGTGTGCAAAATACAGCCCCTGGACATTTGAAGTACTTCTGGACCTGTGATGTAACCCTGAATAGATGATAAATAAACTGTTTAAATTTCATGCAAATAGCCTCATTGGAAGTGTTGATGTGTTCAACACTTATTTCCCCCGCTATAAATGCATATATGGCTACAGTTATGCATAGTTTATACAAATGTATTTAGTTGCTAATGTCAAAATATCTTAAATGTATGTTTCCTGAACAAAATTAATTGGGAACTCCTACATGTAAAGATGGATACAGTCCAGCTGTAAATTAATTAATGCTCATTGTCATCATATCCAATAATATTCTCAGCATTCTCATATTTTGAATCCTGCATTTTCTGCCCCTAGTGAACTACACACAGGTTGGAATGGTATAAAAAAAAAACATTCTATTCAAACTTGAACTTAAAACTTTAAACTTTCAGGGTGAATTTGATGGTAATAATAAAACATTTTACCATTTAAATTTTTACTTTTTAAATTTAAAACCTTTCCATTTTCTTTGGTGGGCCTACTAGGAACAGACGTTTAAGTTAGTGCCAAATATAAATAGAATACACTCAAATAAAAAGATACTGTAGCTTTTGGATAGGTGGGTGGAACGCCCTCCACTAACAACCCAGGCTCAGAGGTCATGGTGAATGAGCGCCTGGTGCCATTTAGAGAATTTCTAAAAGCGTAGACAAGGAAGGTTTGTCTAGAGTGAGCATCTTCAGATAGACCGTAAACACTAACATTCAAAGTCAAAATCACATGCTGCACATGTAGGCTATAGGTTACTGTGTAATCCTTGAGTCTGGCAGCTTAGTGGCCCTTAGGTCTACACTCTACTATGCAGCATGTTGATTGGATGGAATAGTGTATGGCTCAGTCCAAGCACTTTGTTCCTTACCCATATACAGATCCAGGACTACAATCACCACATGTGGATTAGGCTCAAATTAACTACTTGTAAGATCCCTTTTCTGTAAGTTTGTGAGTTTCCTCCCACTGCATGAAAAGTGTGATTTTCGTCCCCGTAAACGACCGGAGATCTCCCTCATTTTCGGTAGCTGACGACAATTTGCAACCCGCGCTTGTCGCCGTTTGTCTGTGCCACAAATTGTCGGAACCGAACAATGACGTATGTGGAGAGCTTGCAGAGTGCTAATGGCCCTAATTAGCATATGAATGCAGCGAAACCGCGGCTGGCCAGGTCTGGCTTGAATATCCTTACTCAGTATTGGATGAAACCACTACTTTCAAACAAGTAAAATCACTCCTGATTGGCAGCAAAACCACACCTGGCCAGGCCAGGCTTGAATTTCCTTACTCAGTATTGGATGAAACCACAACTTTCAAACAAGTAAAATCACTCGTGATTGGTTGGCAGATCTGTCACTATTCGTCACCCTGCCTCATAATAAATGTATATATATATAAATATATATTAATTTATTTATTCATATTGAGCTGTATATTCATGTCATTGTTATCCTATTTAGGCTACCATCAAGGACATGAATGAATTTATAGAGGAAATGAACATTTGCCAGGAACATGTTTATGCAAAGAAAGAGCTTTATTAAAACAAACACAACTATATACAAAGCGAGGATCTGCCCACACATGGGTGGAGGATGATCCAAAAACTACAACTCAGTGAACTGTCCGTTTGCCTCCTCTGGGTTGTCGGTAACTGGCGCTGTTCTTTCCGAGGCAGGTCCGTTGTGCAGACGCCTATTGTGCGTGGCTCTGTACTTCGGAGTCGCCTCTTACCGGGACTGCAGCTTCGCACAGAGTTCAGAGAGCTCCAGCCTACGAAATGACGGCGACCGTACAATCCATCCAGAGACCCCACCAACAACGCCATCTTCTTCGTCAGACAGTTCCACCTAGTCACATGCTAGCACACTCTGTCTCGATTCCAGCAGCTGTAAAAAAAACAATGAATCAGTACTGTGCGATGATGCACTGCGTATGGACACAATACTATCAATGCACCAAATAAAGTCTTACCCTCTTTCTTCTCGCTCGACTCCGAGCTGAACTCTTCGCAGCTTCCGCCCGCAATGAGTTTTCTGGCTGGGTATACCTAACACTCCTGCGTACCGTCTCGTAATATGTCTTACAGGCGGCTGGAAAACAATTAAATGAGAGTGGTATGAATAAAAATCAAACGCAAGTCACAGTAACATTAAACAAGGAAGGAGAAACAGTAAAAAAAAAAGAGTCACTTACACACAATGTCGTCTTTCAACATCGTGTAAATCTGGACTTCCAGATATTGCTCCGAGCAAATAGGAGGCCACCGCCTCATTATGAGGCGAGATTAGTCTGTGAAAACAAAATGTACAGTTATGATCGGTATCTATCCTATGGTATCTATACGTATCTATTTCCTTATACCGCAGAATGAAAGCATATTCTTTAAATCTTACCCTTGCTCCGGTTCGTAGCGCCTGCAATTTGTCTCCGAGTTGTGAAGACGGCGTACTGCTTCCTGTAAATGACGACACAAAAAAATACACTTTAATAAAGCTGGTTCTGCTCACTTGTTCTTTTGCAAGGCTACTAGGCTACTCTTAGCTTTGGTTTTAGGCTATGGTACTTTTAGCTTAGCTAGCAGTCATCGAACATATTCTTACCGCAAGCTTGGGATTGTGCACCAGTCTTCTCTTCTTAAAGTTTGTCTCTCCCGCACAGTTTTTCGACTCCGGAGCAGCCAACCGGTCCTCTATGGACAGCAACCTAGAGTTTACCTAATTGCTTGAATGACTTGCAGACAGCTCCGAGCAAAGAGGAAGTCACGACCCCATTAGGAGGCAAAGTTAGTCTGTGAAAACAAAATGTACAGTTAAGATCGGTATCTATCAACGTAGCCAATCTATTTCCTTATAGCCTACAGCAGAATGAAAGCATAGTATTCTTTAAATCTTAACATTGCTCCGGTAGCACCTATGTGTCTCCGAGTGAACCCTGGTAGGCTACGGCTGGCTCTGATTTCCCGAAAGCAGATGTCCATTCTCCTGGCGAGACAAGTAACCACTCATCTGGCACTAGATCCAATGCTCTCCATTCTTCCAAGCAAAAAGGGAAGTGCTCGTTTAAAGGTCCCCTCTTCTAGAATGAGCGCAGACGATCGTGGGCGCGTTGTTTATGATTCACATCCACATACATCCAAATAACGTGAAGTAGTAGCCTAATGAAACTGTAGGCTAGCCTTACTGTTCTGCTGAATCCAAGTACAGCTCGCTGCAGCCTGTGGGAAGGCGAGGCTTGGAGATGCTCCTCTCTGAATTTGCCGCCGCACACTGACTGTTGTTTATCCTATCAGCTGTTCTGGTGGAAGCGCGACCACAGTGCAACCACTGCTCACTAGAGGAAGTGTCTCCCCTGCTGGCATGGGGGCGTAACGGTTGGACTTAGTGGTTTATTGAAGTGACCCTGCTGTGGCGTATAGACTGAGAATGTTTTGGACTGTGTAAATAGTCTACTACCAGGGAAACAGCCAATCTATTTCCCTGGTAGTAGACTATTTACACAGTCCAAAACATTGGCTATTTCCCTGGTAGACTATTTACACAGTCCAAAACATTCTCAGTCTATACGCCACAGCAGGGTCAATTATATAGGTATATATTTTTTATTCAACAAAAATATATGCAATTCTGCATATATTTTTGTTGAATGAAGATTGTCTTTATCACTATCATTTATATATTTGCCTCTGAAATTCTCATTGTGTTGGTGTGAAGGGAAAATCTGAATCTAAACTCTATCGACTGTTTTAAGTCAGGTTACATTATTGGAGCTTGCAGGGAACAGACATGTCATACCCAGCATCATTTCTGCCTGTTGAGCGTATTACTGTGAGTTGTTTAAGCAAGACCAAAGGCGATAGTCATGCCAGCATGCACAGTTCACTCTCCCTGCTACCCTGATTTGCATTTGTATAGCTCACAGCATTTTCATTTACATGTTAAAGCCTCCCCTAGAATTAGGAGGAGGGGGGTCGTGGGCGGACGACTGCCAAGCAAGGCCCACGTCAATTTCGGACAATTCATGGCAGTTTTCGGCATTGCCTGCAAACTGCCGCGAACAGCCATTAAACTGAACTTCCACGACAATCTACAGTGCCGCATACTGACGGAAATCACACATTTCATGCAGTGTCCACTAATGTACAACCCAGGCTCAGAGGTTATGGTGAATGAGCGCCTGGTGCCATTTAGAGGCTGCTGTCCATTCCAACAAAACACAGAAATTCAAATGCATCACATTTGTGTCTGTATATTACAGGACCTCCACAGCGCCCCCTCTCATAGTCCCATGTAAAACTGTGGTCAGATCATGACCTGCAGCTAACCCTTAAAAAGCTGTTGGGACAGAAATGTGGACTAACAAGGCGGGCCAACACAAATGGAGCGCAGGCCCCAAGTGAGGGAGAGATGATAGAGATAGTGAAAGAGTATCTTGCTGTCCAAGGTGCTGATATATGGTGCCTATTGATCAGTGGCAAGAAATTATTCTGTAGGACCGCTGGCCATAAATAAGCGTTCATGTTATGTTACTTTACATTACAGTAATGAGTACTGTAACTCATTGAATGCCAAGCTGTTTTCGGGAGCTTTGTCCTAGAGTGCCAGCAATCTAGACCATTGTTGATGATTTTTGTACAGCCACAGCATATTCTATGTTATAGCTATGAACACATACAATGGCTCATTTAAAAGGTGAGACTTTAAGCTCTCGGTGGGTGCAAACCGTGTATTTCTACACGCCTCTGTTCCTGAGAAATCCCAAGCTAAACAGTGGCTAGTTTTTATCAAAATCGCTGTTTTTTTTCTAGAAATGGAGATGTAATGTCTTTCATGAAATATGAAGTGTTGCCTGTTACTTACTTGTATAAACTTTCCGGGAAGTGATCAGCGAGACCTGGCGAGACTGCCACCTAGTGATAGACCCACGCAAATGGCCTGGTTTTGACCTGACGTGCATGCGTCACTGATTCGACCCAAAGTGGCAACCGAGTTATGATAAAATGTCCAGATAAAATGTCCAGATTGTGCGTTTTCATGAGTTTTCGATCGTCATATATTTCATTTCCATTAATCACAGAGTTCCCAAAATCACATATAAGGTGTGTTAGAGTGTCTAGTTTCGTAATTTTAAAAAAAGCTAAAAACGTAATATTACGTTTTTGGCACTCAACGCATGGGAAGGAAAAACTTAATATTAAGTTTTTGGCACTCAATGAGTTAAGTTGAAATGCATCACATTTGTGTCAGTATATCACACAGCGCTCCATGGTGACTCCAGCTACTCATGTCATGCATGGGCCTGGTGATCTCTACTAACAGATGCTCCACAGCGCCCCCCTCCACAGCAAATTTAACTCTTACATATATTTGTGTTTTTACAGCATATTTATATATTTATATATAATTATATTTATATCTGTGTGCCATGTTTATGCTACTCTATGGGACTGTGCAAATTGCCCCTCGGGACAAATAAAGTGTTATTAATTGAATTGAATGTCCTCCAGCTGAGTTGTATCAAACTATTCTGACTTGTATCAAATCATTAAATCACACAACCTGTCTAGACAGGGTCAAATGCTGCTCTCCTTCATCCTTGGTAGTTCTAATAGAAATCATAACATGACGACTGCTTGGGTTTCCAACACGGAGGGTGAGAGCCCCTAGTGGTTTGAGATGGTACTGATGGGAGAGCAGTATCAACACCTAGAGCTGAGAAATATATGAACACGTGACCAAACACATGAGCACTTCTTAGATGTTTTATATGTTATATAAAATATGAACACACAAGGTCTACATCCAACCAAGAAGAGCATTCAACATTTACATACTGTATACATACAATATTTGTATACCGGTAATTATATTTATTTTTTATATCTGTGTATCATGGTTTTCTAATGGTAAATATATAAGTATAAGTAGGTAAGTATAAGTATATACTTTTTTGATCCCGTGAGGGAAATCTGGTCTCTGCATTTAACCCAATCGGTGAATTAGTGAAACACAAACAGCACACAGTGAGGTGAAGCACACACTAATCCTGGCGCAGTGAGCTGCCTGCTACAATGGCGGCGCTCGGGGAGCAGTGAGGGGTTAGGTGCCTTGCTCAAGGGCACTTCAGCCGCGGCCCACTGGTCGGGGCTCGAACCGGCAACCCTCCGGTTACAAATCCAGAGTGCTAACCAGTGGGCCACGGCTGCCCGCCAATATCTAATGGTTCTAATATGATTCAGGTTAATCTCACTGGCATGTTTGAAAATGGCACTAATATTCATCATCGGTACTGATGGGAGAGCAGTATAAACCCAAAGAGCTGGGCTGGCACAGTCAGATAGGCTATATGCATGATTGTACTTCACCACCAATCTAATACCTGTGACAGGTGCATCAGAGCTGACAGTAAACCATTTTCAGCCAATTAGATAATTATTCTGCCCCAGTTGTTAAACACCCGGATTGCACCATTCATATCGGAATTGACCCTAGTCAGATTCTCTTCTCACCCAACCCTTGAGCAGGGTCGGACAACCCGGGTTTAAAATCCCTTCCCATCAAGCATCAACCCAGGAAGTTGAAGCCCTGATTTAAAATGGGTATTAGACCTGGCCATTTGACATACACGTCCAGTAAGTTGTGCTTGTGGTGATTATTTGGATATCCTATTCATATTGGATTAATTTTGTATTCAGTGAAAGATTCCAAAGTGCTAGTATATTTAAATACCAAGTCAGTAAGCCTGTAAGTCATGAAGTAACTAACCTCAGCTGTAGCTCAGTCTCAAACTGCAGTACTTATGAAAATAGCAAACAGATAGTAATTTATCCAAAGTAGAATTTCAACAAGTAAATTAGGTATTTATTTCACTATACAGATATAGTTTGGAGAGTGTAGGTCTGAGGAATGTGTACAAATGATGTGGAAATGCTGCTGAAGAGCTGCACATCATCACTGCTAATAATAACTTGTGTGTTCTGTAAACAAGGTTATCAGTATTATTAATGTCATATAAAATATGTTATAAAATCACATCTATGTATTGTATGCTTATGGAATTATTTCTATGTATATATTTTCACCTAGCTGGTAATGCTCCTTATACATGGTATCCCTGTACTACTTTTAGATTCATTTGTGCCCCTCAGTGGATGATATATGACATTGCAAGAAAAATAACAGGCCTAAAAAATATGAACATGTGACCTCCCCTTAGTAGTCGTAAGACTCGTATAAGTCTTATAAAGGGTTTATTAGTGTTATCATTATCATCAAACCCACCTTGGAAAGAAGATTAGTTGAAGGTATGCACACATTCTTTTGCATTCTTCCTCATGGTAAAATATACATGTATATATTTTTTTCTAAACTATTCTCAAGCTTGTGTTGATCATGTTTTTGGTTACTGACTGAGACTGTTTTGCTTGTGTAGACTCCTTTTTCTACCCCCCCTCTCCCCACACAATCACAAATCTGTGGTAGGTGCAGTGACTTCCTGACCACAAGGATGTGTCTGTGATCAATGATATGGGTGTCAGACTGACTGTGGAGATGCTCTCTCTCTCTCTCCTCTCTGTGCTCACTACCAGTTTGACATATATGGAGCGCAGTCTCAACAGCGTCTTCTGATTTGCCACTGAAGTGTTTTTAATGACTTCCTATCGCTCTGCTAATATGGTCACATCGAGTGTGATTGGCGGCTCAGGGATACGCATAGGGTCTAGGTGGGGAGAGGAGGGCACAGTTGTGTCAGTGAGTCATCTGGGGGAGCAGAGGTGAGGGTTGTGCTGTCTGCTGAGCCCCAAACTCAGAGCTTCTGCTGGGGGAGATGAAGATGGAGGGCTGCCTAGGGGTCATTATCCTGGCCTCTGTGGCCCTGACCAACCACGAAAGTAGGATATGATTTCAAGTTTTACAATCTTATTTTTTAAATGTCAAATGTCTTTAATTTATGAAGGTAGTCTCAGTCTCTGATATGTGCAGAGAGGTTTAAAGGTTTTACTTAACAAAGTGTAATGAAACAGTGAGTGCAGGTCACTTAAATTGCTGCTATTAATAGTATAGTATAAGTAAGTAAGTTGTACTGTATATCAGTCATTCCTAAACTGTGGTCCGTGGACCACTAGTGGTCCGTGAGGGTACTGCAGGTGGTTCGTGGAAAAGCAAAATAAAATCTAAAAAAATAATAAACCTTTATTTTACCAGGAAATGCTAACATATATTCTAAGAATATGTATATTCATATCAAATTTAAATGTAAATTAAATAGTAAAGTTATTGTGTGATTATTGTTTGACTAAAAGGCTAGTGGCACTATAGGCTGTGTTCAAGTGCAGTGCCGCTAAGCGCTAACGGTTAGAAGAGTTGGTTAGAACCACAACATGGATCGGTGGATGGCAACAGGTTCTCTGAAGAGAAAAGAGGCTTTGTTCTTTTAACAAGCCTGTTGTATCCGCCCTTTTACGAGTAGCCTATGCGTCAATTAAAGGACAATTCCGGCGCAAAATGAACCTAGGGGTTAATAACACATGTGTACCGAGTTCGACCGTTCGCTGGGATGTATTTTCATGCTAGTCGAATGTGACCAGTTTTATTGCAAACCGCTTATTAGCGTTTAACGCTAGCCTTCGGGGCACACGTACAGTAGAAAGAAATCGCTATTTCTATACCACCAACAAGGCTCAAAATAGCACCACACTTACACAGTAGCATAATGAGGGTCTCTACAAGTAAACCGAAGCATTGAGAACTTTGTAAGTGTACAGGCAGTTTATTAAAAAGAAACACATTACCGTTCACGTCTGGTTCACATATACAGGCAGGCGATGTGAACTAAAATCAAACGTAATTTGCTCAATATAGGCCTATCAGAAACTAGATGTACCGCAGAGCGGTACAAAATATGACCGCCGCCCAGTCCAGCACATTTTTTCCACAAAAAGAAATCACGCTGAAAGGCCTATATGATTCTAACTGTCTCACTAAATTGCATTATCCACACTCAATTCTCACTGGTATCTGCTAGACAACAAGTACCAAAACATGATTAGTTCATAGATTTCACATGTAAAATTCATTTTATACAACCCCACCTCCATCTTGCCTGTTTATAATTCTGAGAAATTCTTGATTGTTTGTGTTATGTTTATGTTATGTGTGTGTGTGTGTGTGTGTGTGTGTGTGAGTGTGTGTGTGTGTGTGCGTGCGTGCTTGTGTTTGTGCCTGCGTATGTGCCTGTGCATGCAAGCGTACATATGTCTACTGTGTGAGTATGTGTCATACGTATGATTACTGTGAATGTATGTGTGTGTGTGTGTGTATCTGTGCACATGTGTGCACATGAAGTGGGTTAACATGACCCCTGGAGGCAACCATACAGAAAAAAATGGTCATCCTAGGCCCTACAGTTCTCAAGATATTCACAGAGAACTGTGTCTGCCCTACCCTCCTTTCGGGGGGTCCAGTCATAATGATCCTACAGTTTTGACTTTGTTAGGTCACAGATACCTTCAATTACAACACCTCATTTTTACTTTTTTGTGTTTAACTAGGTGGCGCTATACATGAAATGAGTGGTTATGGAATGGGTTGACATGGCCCCTTGAGATCAACATACAACAAAAAAATGGTCCTCCTAAACCCTACGGTTTTCGAGATATTCACAGAAAACTGTGTCTGCCCTGCCCTCCTTTCGGGGGGTCCAGTCCAGCGGGGGGGCTACAGATCAAAACGAAAAACGATGGTTCCATGCTATCCATGTGGGGTTACATGCCCACCAAGTTTCGTGTACCCCGGTCTTTCAGTGTCCCGGGAATCATTGACAGAAATTTGGGCATGCGAAAAAGAAAAAAAAAAAAAAAAATCTGACTAAACCTATATGACCGCCGCTTCGCTGCGCGGCGGTCATAATAACAGCTCCGATGTAACATAACTTGTATAGTGTACTTACTTAGTGGATGTCCATCTGGTCCCTCTGGTATGGATCGCCGCCGCCTGTGTGGCATTGACTACAGGTAGCTTCTAGCTCTCTCTCATAGCCCTTTCACGGAGCTCCCGCAGCTCTTCGTTGGTATGTTCCGACTCGAAAAGATAAGGACGTCCAATAAGGGTTCATCCTCGATGTCTTCAAATTCGTTCAAATAACCTGCCATCTGTCTCCTGTTGCGTTCAGTGCTTCTCTTTTGCACAGTCCTTCTGCAACAACGTTTCACCCGAGATTCACTTCCCAGAGTGCTGTTTAACCAAGGCGCCTGCCTGTATGTGAACCAGACATGAACGGTAATGTGTTTCTTTTTAATAAACTGCCTGTACACTTACAAAGTTCTCAATGCTTCGGTTTACATGTAGAGACCCTCATTATGCTACTGTGTAAGTGTGGTGCTATTTTGAGCCTTGTTAGTGGTATAGAAATAGCGATTTCTTTCTACTGTACGTGTGCCCCGAAGGCTAGCGTTAAACGCTAATAAGCGGTTTGCAATAAAACTGGTCAATTCGACTAGCATGAAAATACATCCCAGCGAACGGTCGAACTCGGTACACATGTGTTATTAACCCCTAGGTTCATTTTGCGCCGGAATTGTCCTTTAATATTAATTTCTATACAAATCAAGACAGCGGATTCCTAAAGAAACACAAACACCCACCCCATAAGTGTATTTAAATTAGCTATGTACAGTGACTCGAAGAGTCAAAACCGCTTGGAGCTCCAGTGGAATTTTTTATTTCACGACAAGAATTCAAACTCCGAGCACGGTTCCAATTTATTGGGCATTAAAGCTCACGCTAAGAACCAACCCAGATTTTGTTTAAATCTACACACTTCATATTATGGCTACTGAAAAATGTAAGGTTAATTTATCAAATGCTATTTTGAAGTATTAAAAAACTTTTTTTTTTAGACATATTGGTGCTTTTACGATAGCCTACTGATGTGATGATGCCCAGTTATAGGCCTAGTTTAAGTGCTAGTAGGCCTATTAAGAGGTGCAGATTAATTCAGGTAGGGCTGTGTATAGACATTTTATTAAGGGTATTATGAGGTGGTCCGCGAAAATTCTTCATTACAAATAGTGGTCCACACACACAAAAAGTTTGAAAACCCCTGCTCTAAATGTTTCACCCTCCTACTTTCTCTGGCTTTCTCTTTGTCTTTCTCACTTTTACTTGTCATATCCATGAATTACAGTAAGCCATCACTCTTCCACTTGTAATTGAGCTAAAAGCACAGGCTGCTAGTTCTCTCACTAGCACGTCAAGGTATTATTTACTCAACGTACATACTGCACAGCTAAATACTAGCTGGCTACTGTTACTGTAGTACAAATCAAAATTCCGTAGCTTCTAATGTTATTATGACCGCCGCGCAGCGAAGCGGCGGTCATATAGGTTTAGTCAGATTTTTTTTTATTTATTTTTTTTTTTTTTGCATGCCCAAATTTCCGTCAATGATTCCCGGGACACTGAAAGACCGGGGTACACGAAACTTGGTGGGCATGTAACCCCACATGGATAGCATGGAACCATCGTTTTTCGTTTTGATCTGTAGCCCCCCCGCTGGACTGGACACCCCAAAAGGAGGGTAGGGCAGACACAGTTTTCTGTGAATATCTCGAGAACCGTAGGGTTTAGGAGGACCATTTTTTTTGGTATGTTGATCTCAAAGGGCCATGTCAACCCATTCCATAACCACTCATTTCATGTATAGCGCCACCTAGTTAAACACAAAAAAGTAAAAATGAGGTGTTGTAATCACAGGTATCTGTGACCTAACATAGTCAAAACTGCACGAAATGTAGGAAGTGTAGGATCATTATGACACCCTCTGTATGCACGCCAAGTTTCGTGGAATTCCGTTCATGGGGGGCCACACAATAAATTAATTTATGTTACTATACACCAACTGGCCTGTAGGTGGCCGGAGACAGTTTTCTGTGAATATCTCGAGAACCGTAGGGCCTAGGAGGTCCACCTTTTTTATGTATGTTGGTCTTAAGGGGGCATGTCAACCCATCCCATTACCACTTATTTCATGTATAGCGCCACCTAGTTAAAAATTAAAAAGCAAAAAATGAGGTGTTTTCATCACAATATCTCTGGCTGACAAGGTCAAAACTGCACGAAATTAAAAGTGTAGGATCATTATGACACCTTCCAAATGCATACCAAGTTTCGTGGACTTTCGTTCATGGGGGGCCATACAATAAATTAATTTATGTGTACATTTAGTGACTGTACACCAACAGAGTTTTCTGTGAATATCTTGAGAACCGTAGGGCCTAGGATGACCAATTTTTTGCGTATGTTTGCCTAGGGGTCATGTTAACCCATTCCATATGCACATATGTGCATAAACAGATACACACGCACACACATACATTCACAGTAATCATACGTATGACACATACTCACACAGTAGACATATGTACGCATGCATGCACATGCACAGGCACACACACAAGCACATGCACGCACATACACACACACACACCCATCCACACACACATAAACATAAACATGTACACGCACACATGCACACAATTCAAGAATTTCTCAGAATTATGAACAGGCAAGATGGGGGTGGGGTTGTATAAAATGTATTTTACATGTGAAATCTATGAACTAATCATGTTTTGGTACTTGTTGTCTAGCAGATACCAGTGAGAATTGAGTGTGCATAATGCAATTCAGTGAGACAGTTAGAATATGCCTTTCAGCGTGACTTATTTTTGTGGAAAAAATGTGCTGGACTGGGCGGCGGTCATATTTTGTACCGCTCTGCAGTACATCTAGTTGTTTATTGTTTTTGTCATCTGACTGACTCTCTGTGCCCTTCAGTGGCAGTTCTAGACTCAATTACTCCCCGGGCGAGATCCCCCCGAGCGCCCCCCCAACAACAAAAAAATAGGCTACTATGCTTTGCACTCTTTTAGTTATGACTGAATGATTGTTGTGATTAAAACTGCTGTCACGGATTTGTTGCAAATGCCAAGTGTTCGTCTTTGAAACTAGCCTACCTACCTTGTTACATGAAAATTGCGTTGTCTAAACAGCAACGTTAACCAAAATGATGGAAACTAGATGTACCGCAGAGCGGTACAAAATATGACCGCCGCCCAGTCCAGCACATTTTTTCCACAAAAAGAAATCACGCTGAAAGGCCTATATGATTCTAACTGTCTCACTAAATTGCATTATCCACACTCAATTCTCACTGGTATCTGCTAGACAACAAGTCCCAAAACATGATTAGTTCATAGATTTCACATGTAAAATTCATTTTATACAACCCCACCTCCATCTTGCCTGTTCATAATTCTGAGAAATTCTTGATTGTTTGTGTTATGTTTATGTTATGTGTGTGGGTGTGTGTGGGTGTGTGAGTGTGTGTGTGTGTGCGTGCTTGTGTGTGTGCCTGCGTATGTGCCTGTGCATGGAAGCGTACATATGTCTACTGTGTGAGTATATGTCATACGTATGATTACTGTGAATGTGTGTGTGTGCGTGTGTATCTGTTTGTGCACATGTGTGCACATGAAATGGGTTAACATGACCCCTGGAGGCAAATATACGGAAAAAAAATGGTCATCCTAGGCCCTACAGTTCTCAAGATATTCACAGAGAACTGTGTCTGGCCTACCCTCCTTTCGGGGGGTCCAGTCCAGCGGGGGGGCTACAGATCAAAACGAAAAATGACGGTTCAATGCTATCCATGTGGGGGTACATGCCCACCAAGTTTTGTGTACCCCGGTCTTTCAGTGTCCCGGGAATCCTTGTTGGTGTACGTCACTAAATGTACACATAAATTATTTTATTGTAAGGCCCCCCATGAACGAAAGTACACAAAACTTGGCATGCATTCGGAGGGTGTCATAATGATCCTACACTTTCAATTTCGTGCAGTTTTGACCATGTCAGCCAGAGATATTGTGATGAAAACACCTACATTTTTGCTTTTTACATTTTAACTAGGTGGCGCTATACATGAAATAAGTGGTAATGGGATGGGTTGACATGGCCCCTTGAGATCAACATACAAAAAAAAGGTGGACCTCCTAGGCCCTACGGTTCTCGAGATATTCACAGAAAACTGTCTCCGGCCACCTACAGGCCAGTTGGTGTATAGTAACATAAATTAATTTATTGTGTGGCCCCCATGAACGGAATTCTACGAAACTTGGCGTGCATTCAGAGGGTGTCATAATGATCCTACACTTCCAATTTCGTGCAGTTTTGACTATGTTAGGTCACAGATACCTGCGATTACAACACCTCATTTTTACTTTTTTGTGTTTAACTAGGTGGCGCTATACATGAAATGAGTGGTTATGGAATGGGTTGACATGGCCCCTTGAGATCAACTTACAAAAAAAAATGGTCCTCCTAAACCTTACGGTTCTCGAGATATTCACAGAAAACTGTGTCTGCCCTACCCTCCTTTCGGGGGGTGCAGTCCAGCGGGGGGGCTACAGATCAAAACGAAAAATGATGGTTCCATGCTATCCATATGGGGTTACATGCCCACCAAGTTTCGTCTACCCCGGTCTTTCAGTGTCCCGGGACTCATTGACGGAAATTTGGACATGCGAAAAAGAAAAAAAAAAAAAAAATCTGACTAAACCTATATGACCGCCGCTTCGCTGCGCGGCGGTCATAATAAATAATCAGAACTTTTGAGGTTTTGACCGTTTTGTTGCAAAGCATAATCCATCTCATGGTGAAATTAGTTGTTGTGTTTGTTAAAACCGAATTATTATTTTATAGGCTAAGCATAGGTATCATTGCAAGATGGCTAACAAACGTAAAAGTTATACTAGGCTAGGCCCTATCAATTAACATTGACGTTAGCCCTTCACTCATGACATGATACTGTTATTATTAGGACATTACATACCTTTATCCTTTGCTCGTTTCTCCTCTTCTACTTTTCTTTTTTTTCGGAACTGGGCACCTAATGGCTTTGACCGCTTTCTGTCCATCGTGTTTGGCACTCGACAGTCGACAACAATCCACAAATTCCCATGATCCACTCGCGACCACAGTCAAGACCAAACCAATTCACCTGGGTGACCTCTTAATCGTTTTGTCACCTATTTTTATTAGCCATTTCACAGAGTTAATTAAATGTGCAGGAATCATAGGTCTGCATTCATAACATTATGAGATGTGCGTTGTTTGGAAGAAAGTCAAGGTGTGACTGATTTTAGCCCACTAATAGACTGTTGTAGGCTACTATACAGTGGATCCCCATTCATCCCCCCTTTCCCGTTTCATTAAGGAGACCCAGAGGTAAACTGTCCCCCGCAAACCCCTCCCTTCGCCCCTTCCTCTGCACAGTGCAGTGCAGTAGGCCTACCTTCTGAGCAACAGGGGCGCCAATTCCCTAATTCCTCACACAAGTGATGGATAATAGAAAATCGTTTTGCGACGTTTATTATTATTATTCTTTTTTTTTTTTTTTTAAGCGCTCGTGCCGCCCCCTACAAGATGCCGCCCCGGGCGACCGCCTGGTTCGCCCGTACCTAAAACCGCCACTGGTGCCCTTTGACCCTTTGTATTACCGAGATGTCAGGTCTTCCTAGAATGATGCTGGCGCCTAATGTAATAACATTGTTGTGGGCTTTGTTGTATTGCTTATTGTTTTTGTCATCTGACTGACTCTCTGTGCTCTGTAGGTTGTGGCCCTCCCCCTCCGGTGGACCATACCATACCGATAGAACAGACCAAGTTTCCTGTGGACCACACACTGCGTTACGAGTGTGAGCCTGGTTTTAGGAGGAAAGCGGGAACTTCAAACCAGATCAAATGCAAATTCAACTCAACATCACTAGCCTACGGCTGGCATACACCTTTGCGTCTGATTTGTGTCGGTAAGGCACTGATCTGTAGGCACCACAGAAGAGATTCTGGTGAAGTTTACTGTTCTGTGCTAGTGGATGTTTTTACAGAGAACTATTCCTGAAACTGAAAGGCTTCACAGGCAGAGTTGATATTGACAAAAGGTTGCTGATATTTGAGCTATTTGCTTCTCTGCTCCTAAAGCATAAATACATCAATCAATCAATCAATCAATCTGATCAAAACACCACACTGCAGTTTGGAGTTGCAGTTGATTTATATTGGATATCTGTTTTTTATGTATACTAATGAACTACAGTAGACTAGATGACTGTGAGGATCCATTCACTGACTTTTGCATTGGATTGCACTCATACTGTAGTCTATTCCTTTAGAATACAGCGATGCCACTCATGAAATCGGCAAATTCTGCAAATCTGATGCAGCCAGGGATGAAAACACTTAAGTCTACTTCAAACAGACGACCCATCAATACACACAGCACAGATTGACTCTCTCTCACACGCACACACACACATACAGAAAGAGAGAGACACACACACAGGCGCACACACACACACACACACCATGGGCTCTATCGTGCACTTTAGCGCAATTGACTTCGCGCAAATCGATTTGTGGGCGGATCTTGGGCGCTGTTTCTATTTTACCGGCGGGTTAATGACTGTTGCGCCCGACACAAATCTAAAATGGGGTGGTCTGAAGTAGCTACATTAATCATGGGTGTGGTTTGGGCGTAACGTGCAATAAACCAATCAGGGGGTCGTTTCTAGAAAAGTTAGCAACGACGTTGCTCAACCAACATGGTACGACGCAACTTGCGACCAAACAACGACATTGTTACACATGTTTCCAGAAAGCATCGTACCGCCGACGTTCGAACACTGTAGTTCCAACAACGTTGTTGATGATGCAGCGTTAGATATCATTGGTGGAAGCAGTGGCAACGTGTAATACCCCACCCACTAGAAATTCTCTGCCACAGCCTATGTTGACATTTTTCTCATTTAAACCGAGTGATTAATGCTGGCATTGTCATTGTCATCTGCAAAAACCTAAACCTATTAATTGCAAGTATATAAAACATTTTACTGAAGCCGACCACTATGTGCCATTATTTGTGTTAAATATCTATGTTGGAAAAAATATATAGCCTGGACGAATGTCTGGGTATCGCAAATGTTATCAATTGTCTCGTGGCTTAACGGCAGCGCGTCGGCCGGAGTTCGCATCCTATCTCTTCTTTTCATCTCTGATAGGCCTACGAGACACAACAATAGGTTTTGACCATACATATTTATGTATATAGTTACTCTACATCGAGAGACCATAGGTACAATACATCAGTCAAAAACAATTGAATCTACGTGTCACACTAGTTCACCTGCAGGTAGCGAGAAGCAAGAGGACAATCTCACATCATAAGAAAATTGAACCTACAACGTTGGGATAATAAGTCATCTGCTTTAGCCACTACACCATTTATCACTGCTGATGTAAGGGTCTGTGAAGATTATAATACTAAAAGCAAGGCAATACTTGAATTAACATAAATAGCAAGAATGAGCCAAGTAGGGGAGTCAGTGTCTTAATCAAAATTAAGCTACAGGATAGATCAATCATTGAGTCACGAGATAAACATTAGTGGACACTGTCGTGCACGTAAAGACGCACCTCCATTCACAGACGCACCGTGACTATCACTGTCAATAGACGATCGATCATAATCTCCAAAAGGTGATTCTCCTTCAGAATCAGAATAGGTGAATAACATAGCCTACCTAAGACTCACACGTGAACGTTTTTCAACATTGGTGTAGGCCTATTTCTGCTTCAATTTGTGCAAAACTATGGCCTGCATCGCTTCCGCGTCATTACAAATGCACGTCTTTGTGTTTATTTGTGTAATACAAGTATTTCCTGAAAACTTTGTGCAGCGATTTTGGGTTTGAATCAAGCTCTGGATGTCTAGCAAATAGTGGAGGAGAGTACAAATGAGATTTGTCACTGTACTTGGATCTATCGTCTATTTTAATCAGTATCGTTGTTTGTCGCAATTAAAAATAGCCTCGAGGGCCGGATTACATTATTATGACCGCCGCGCAGCGAAGCGGCGGTCATATAGGTTTAGTCAGATTTTTATTTATTTTTTTTTTTTTTTCGCGACACTGAAAGACCGGGGTACACGGAACTTGGTGGGCATGTTACCCCACATGGATAGCATGGAACCATCGTTTTTCGTTTTGATCTGTAGCCCCCCCGCTGGACTGGACCCCCGAAAGGAGGGTAGGGCAGACACAGTTCTCTGTGAATATCTTGAGAACTGTAGGGCCTAGGACAGGGGTGGGCAAACTTTTTGGCTCAAGGGCCACATTGGGTTTTGAAAATTGGCCGGCGGGCCGCACAACAAATCCCCCACACACACACGACACACACATAAAAAAAAAAAATATAAAAAAAAGCCTATAATTTAGTATGAAAAGTATTTTATAAATATATTATAAATACTGCTAATTTTATGCTGTTTAACAAATGTATAAATTGTGCACTGTCACTTTAAGACAGTCGCTTTAATTCACGTTTATTTCTCAATGATCTTCTGCCTGCTCCGCTATGGCTAGTGCTGTACCTACGGCTGGGCCCTCTCACAGTTTTTAAATGGTCAGTAGTGGGAACTACTGTTGCCTTCATGATTTCCTTTTAAAAGTTTCTTATAAGAAGGAGATATCAATTATCAACAATGACAAGCCAGCTGGAACCTGCGGCTCTCTCTCCCTCTCGTGAGTGCAGATGCGTTCCCAATTAAATGGATCGCATAATGTTCACGTTAGATCTGCTGCAAAGGAGATAACTAAGAGTTAACTTAGTTTAACATGATGTTATCTCTATTTAACATGATGGTTTGATATTGACATTGTAAACGTTCTCTAAGGAGAGTGAAAAGCAGTTTGCAGTAAAGCTAACCAACGTCGTCTCTATCGCAGGAAAAAAATAGCGAGCAGCCTGATAACCAAATGAAATGCTTGGCGGGCCGGATGAAAGTGCTTGGCGGGCCGCAGTTTGCCCACCCCTGGCCTAGGATGACCATTTTTTTCCGTATGTTTGCCACCAGGGGTCATGTTAACCCATTTCATGTGCACACATGTGCACAAACAGATACACACACACACACACACATACATTCACAGTAATCAAATGTATGACACATACTCACACAGTAGACATATGTACGCTTGCATGCATAGGCACATACGCAGGCACACACACACACACACTCACACTCACACACACACACACCCACACACTAGGGATGTCCGATATTGGCTTTTTTGCCGATATTGTCCAACTCTCAATTTTCGATTCCGATATCAGCCGATACCGATGTCGATATGTGGGTTATTTTTCCTCAAAACTAATTTAGGTAACATCACATATCTCCTGTTGTGGAATTAACACAACATGCTTAATGTTATTGTGATGCCCCACTGGATGCATTCTTGAATGCAACAAGGGATACCTTCTTATTATACGTGATTTCTACAACAATGGTAGGCTAGCCTACTGAAAACGTTTGGATATTCTGTTGTTTTCTGCTGTTGGTTAAATAGACACACATATAGGGAAAACACTTGATATTGAATTTATGTGCTACAATGCAGGCCTGTTAACTGTATGACAACAGTGGTTTATTTAAACTACATCATAAGGATTTATTTCGTCAGTCATCATGCTCATTTTAATGAGTAAGAATGAAAGTTCTGCTGTATTTATTGCCAACAAAATTCCGCGATATCTCCCGCGAGTCAAGTCAGGCAGACTGTAGCCTGTCTGTTCGGGATGAGCTGCCCTCTGTTGTAGCTCCTCCCGGCTAGCATCTGAAGATCACGTTTACGTAGTAAGCCAGACCAAGTCAGACTCAGTCCATCTCAAACAAGCCTATTGCAAATCGCAAGTTTAACGTCCGAAGGAGACACTTGAAAATAATTCCAAACCACAGACATAATGTTGAAACAGAGCGAGCAAGTTTGTTACTGCAGCCATCCACGCTTGTTTGTATGCTTCAAGACGCAGCTTGATGAGGTCATCATCTGTGCGCCGGTAAACGCTTCAGGAGCGCTATTTGGGTGTAACGCAAGCATTAATTTATCGGTTTTAAGGCAAAAAAAATCCGATAACGATATTAACAGATATTACATTTTTATGCTAATATCGGGCCGATAATATCGGTGGGCCGATATTATCGGACATCTCTACCACACACATAACATAACACAAACAATCAAGAATTTTTCAGAATTATGAACAGGCAAGATGGTGGGGTTGTATAAAATGAATTTTACATGTGAAATCTATGAACTAATCATGTTTTGGTACTTGTTGTCTAGCAGATACCAGTGAGAATTGAGTGTGGATAATGCAATTTAGTGTGACAGTTAGAATCATATAGGCCTTTCAGCGTGATTTCTTTTTGTGGAAAAAATGTGCTGGACTGGGCGGCGGTCATATTTTGTACCGCTCTGTGGTACATCTAGTTAGGCTACTTATAGTTACTAATATTCTAACTCTCCATTGCTCAGGTAATATTCTAACAGACTAAATCTAAACTACTAATGTGTCATATTTGCTCTGTAATTCAGACTCATATAGTGTCTCACTTAAAATAGCCGTCACACATGGTACAAAGTGGTATTACAAGAGAGCCGGCTCAGTGTTAGCAGGTTTGCATGCTAACTTCAGTGGATATCGGGACAATATGGAGCAGCCATTTTAGACATTATATCGAAACGGCTGTAGCTTCCCATTCTGTTGCTATTTCTAGGTCATTATTGGATGTTTTAAACTAAATAAAATGCCACATAGCTCTTTTAAACCAGATGAATTGGTGACCGTGTTTTTGAATTTGTCCTCCAAAACGTCTTGTCAATGCAATCAGTCATCATTCGGTGACTTTACATCATCTGAATAACTGGATGTATCTTCTCAGATTTTATTACTGACTATTACCAGGCCTCCAAAACCTTCAGCTAAAATCTTTCTTGAAGAGCTAGGTGAACTGATTTGTCATTTGCATAGAGTTCGACTGTTTTGTTATATCAGGGGATCTAAACTTTCTTCCTAACAGTAATTGTCCTAACAGTAACTGACTTTGATTCATTTCAGCTGTACCCTCCTTATCGTGTCTAGTGGACGTGGTTGGGCATTGTTGAGCGGGTTGTTTATGTTCCTCCAAGGTCTGCATTTCAGTGAAGGCTAGTGGGTGAATACTAGAGGGCCCCACAGCGGGTGTGTGTGTGTGTGTGGGGGGGGGCGTTGGCATATCTTTCAGCATGTGCAGCGTGTTTTGGTTTAGCCGAGTTGTTGATGTCATCAGCTTGTTCCGTCTGTGTGGCTACTGAGCGCTTATCAAAGGCTCGGCTCAAGGTTGGCAGAAAAAATGTTGGGTGCAGCATAGGTGATTTTTTCAGTAAGGTTCGCTACACAAACATGTGCTCACTGGCTGTCAGCTGAGCAAGTATAATTCTAGACAGCTGTTTTACAGCTGTGGCTGTTGTTTTTAAACATCTTGCTTTTTTGACATTTAGGCAGAATGATGACTTTTGCTGAGCTGATTCTCATCCTGACATCTGTAGCTGCTTTTGAAAAGGTAATCTCACCACCGATCACTTGCAAAAACATCACTACGTATCAGTATATTTGAGAATATTGTATGTGTCTGTGTGCAGCTATTCCCAAGAGAGGCCAGACCACCGGCGACGCTGGACATGGCAGAGAAGTCTGCTGATGATCAGTACCAGGGCTGCACAAAGGAAACGTCACGCTTGGTAGAGAATACATATCTAAAAAAAGAACTTAGTTCAAAGAACTTCAATGCAGCTTGGAGTGAAGGACAGCAGTGGTGCTCCGGTAATAAGAAAGGAGATACTTTGGGAGGAATTAACTACTGCACTGCCTTGTACGTGTATACTCTACTTGATCCACCGATATATAAGGCTTTCAATACTGACACTCGTGGTGGGAAAACACAATACACAGGAAAGACATATCAGTGGTATTCTCTTCACTTTTTGTTGACACGTGCAGTACAAGTTCTGAAGGATAGAGAGAGGAAAAATGGAACTGAATGCAGATTAACATATCGTGGTAAAGGGTTTGAATTTGATAAAAATGTTCTGAACAATGAGGTTCGATTTGGCTCTTTCTCGTCCTCCTCCATTACACGTAAGGTGGCAGAGGACTTTGGAAAGGTGACGTGTTTTGAAATCAACACATGCCATGGTGCCAATATCACAGAATATTCCGCCAACCCAGCTCAGGAAGAGGTGCTTATTCCTCCATATGAGACCTTTAAAGTCTCTCAAGTCTCAGAGAGAGGAAACAATCCTGATCTCTGGTGCAACACTGTGTATAAGCTGGAGAGTTCTGGGATCAAAAGTGACCTGAACTGTGCATTAGCACCAAAAAAGGTATGATTTATCAGAAATACAGAGACTTTATGTGGCCAATCATAACTTTTATTCATAGCCTTTTCTTACACTGAAAAACAATCTGTAAAAGTTCAAAATCTGAAAGGCCTTATCATTTCACCTTTCTGATCATCTTTAACATAAAGTGTGGCATCATCTTACATGCTAGCTAGTGCAGTCTCACTTAGACCTGTCAAACTGTCTGTCCTTTGCTCTGGGAGATGGTAACACTTAACATGGGCAATTACAATGTGCAAGTTAAAGCTAGTAGTTTTGTTTCCCATACATGAATGAAGTGTATTGTGTTGTAATTTCTTGTATAGCTCATGGGAACATCGAGCCTCCCTGAATTCTTTGATCATTAGACTGAAAACTCCCATCTTGGTTTATAAATGCTGATCAGTTTTCTATTATTTTACAGATTTGGGACTGCTATGTTTATTTTATGTTTTGGTTTGTTGTGTACTTTTTCTCTGTATGTTGAAGCACACTGAGTCTAAATATATTAAATGTGCCATACAAATAAACTTTACTTGAGTTTTGATTCTCAAATTGCATTAACAGTGGGGTCCCCAGGACCCCCCGCCCCCCCCCCCCCCCCACACACACACACACATACACACTCCACCTTTTACATCACTGTCATCCTCTCTATATGTGCACTTTGCCCTCTCTCCCTCTGGTGGACTTTACACTATATGTCCCATACCTGCTGTTTTTCATTTACTCAAATATTCAGAAGACATAGGAATCAAAGTATCTCTCCCATATATGCACACAGTCACACAGAAACAATAGTTCTGGAGTCCCATGCAGCTTAAACTTAATGTGTGCAACTGTTGTCACCGGAACATCAAGCTGCTTGGAGATTATAGCCTTTGGGCCCTATTTTTACGATCAGAAACGCAGTGCATAGCGTATTCTTAATACGACGGAAAGTTTATTCCTGTCTTACACTAAACATTTTCATCATGTGCTTCTTTTTTATTACACAAAGCATTACACCACTGGCTGGTAACTATGGTAACCCAGCACGCACAGCCTTATTGGCGATACTCAGTGAATAAAGTACATTGGAGTATTATGCACTTTGGATATCTTACGTGATTGTAGCGTGTCTAGCTCATCAAAAGCTCATCAAAATGCGTCTAAGATGCAAAGGCATATAGGGCAGGACTTGGACCACAAGAAAAGGCGCGATATTTCGAGAAATTACGGATTATTGGCAGAGCAGATCCATATGAGTTGGGTGAGGGAGACAAAGTACCAAGTTCAACCACAAGCGCCCCCCTTCCTCTGATAACTTCTGGCATTATTGTCCCTTCTCCCTGGTTTTTTAATAACGTTTGGAAGTCGATACCTACACCAGATGTTTTTCTCAGTCTGACCTATTGGTACAACCTAAAACACGGCAATAATTAACCATTTTCCTTGACGATGTTAGGGATTTACTTCAGTGCCTAATGCTTTCTAATGAGGCGAGTATCTCCAATATGGCGATGTCCAGATCTGATGACACGCCGTGCAAACCCCTAATAGCAAAAGGCGCATATGAAGCACAGCTGAAGATGCACTGTCACGAGATGTAAGCAGGAACTCCTCTGCAAGATAAATGTCCTTAGGTTTTTCATTCAGTCATTCGAACATTATTGGGGTAAGTGTTGCTTTCGATGGTAACCCATTGTCAGTCAATAGTGAAAGTAATTAAGTAAGGCAGGGATTCCCAAACTGTGGTACGCGTACCCCCGGTGGTACGCGAGCTGCCACTAGGGGGTACGCGAGATGAAAAGGGCAATGGCGGAAAGGAGTTAAAAATGATTAATTAATTAATAATCTAATTAATTCATAAATAATACATAATTTCGAATCGGGTTATAATGATATGGAAACGTGAAATTAAAGGAAATCATTTGTAAACTCTATAATAGGGTATGTTTTCATTAAAAAATAAGCTACACACAATAGGCTACACGTGATTTCCTGCAGGCAGCCAGAATATCTGGCGCGTTAGTTTCGTTGAAGTATAGGCTAGGTAGAAGGCTGCGTAAACATGGAAAACTGGCTAAAAACAGGGACACTGTCCAAAAGGCCTAATTAAAGCGATCAAAGAGGAGAAGCGAGAGAAACAGAGCAGGACACAGGTAACAATGGGATGGGGGGGGCAGACTAATGAAGGTGGAGATGGAGCGCAGGGGGATAAAAGAAAGAACGAGACAGAAAAGACTGCGCGAAGAAAGCGAAAGTATGATGGATTGGGAGACAGACTGCCCAAAGCCACAGTGCGTGGTCTGCAGTGAGATGCTACCTAACCATTCTAATGTGGTTCTCCACTGTTTTTTGTAACGTGAAAGCTCATAGACCAGTTGCACATTTTGATTATGTTATCATGTGGGGCGGCTAATTAAACAATGCGTCAATAGAATGAGTTACTTTTTTATGTGTTGGATGGTGGGGGTACGCGAGCCGAGTCAGGATGTAGAAGGTGGTCCGCGGGGAAGGTGCGCCGCCAAGGTGTCCTGTTATACGGAATTAGGCCTAATGGACGAGGGCGAGGGGCAAAGAACTCCCCTCCGCCCGAGTCCATTAATTCCGTATATCTGGACACACCTCGAATGCAGTTATCCCGCTTATCACCCGGTTGCCACTGTAAAGCAAAGGAAACATACGGTTCCGTTTACAAAGAAGCTCACTAGAAATTTCTAAGGGCTATATTTTCATACCTGTCAACATTTAGCTTGTTTGTGTTTATACCGGATCTGTGTTTGCATATTTAATACGTTTCATACACGTGTTTCAACACTGCATTTCGGTCGTTGCTTTTACCTTCACCTTACGCAGTTATGTATCCACCAGCTGCCTGCCTGCAGCCTACTTCCAAAACTCCAAAGCTGCTTGCTGTCAGATTTGGTTCCGAGGGAACAAGTTCAGTGTATCAACAACACTCAATAACAGTTTATGTGATGTGTTAATCAATTAAATTCCAAACAATTTCACAACAACTAGTTCTGGAGTAGGCCATTCAACTAGCCCGCTTGCTTACGACGAGACTCAGGCTGCGCAGTTGGCACCCGCTTCCTTATTTGGGTTTTTGGGTTGCCAGGTTTTAGCCTATGACAAAACGGTTGAAATTGAAACTAAGTGATCGTGTATGTGTAGGGTGTATTTCATACACAATCTGGCAACCTGAATGGATCAATGATTTTAAAATGAAGTTTGATGGCCATGCAAATTACGGGAGTTTTCCGGGAGAAATAACAAAACGGGAGGGTGCTGGGAGATGACCTTGAAATACGGGAGAAACCCGGGAAAAACGGGAGTGTTGACAGGTATGTATTTTACAAACGTGTCACACAACGTTGCTGTCTGTGCGCTCATTCAGCTCAGAGAGTTGCTGTTCAGTTACTAACCTATCGGCCAATCAGAAAATAGGATTTCTCAACCAATCAGGAAATTGTTTTGTTTTGATGTGGGTCCGTAACGTGGAGACTGCTGATCCGCGGACTCGGAGTCGTGGAGTGAAATTAGGCTCGGTGATTCGTCTGATAATTTGCTGCGCAGTTGATCAAGATACCGCGGACCGAAAACAAACGTTTCTGCTATCGATGTCATTAAACATGGAGCCATACAATAAAGTGGTGCGTTCATTCAATGCAGGCGTCTGCGCGAGAGAAACTGAAACTAATCGATAACGTTGCTATGGAAGCTCCGCTTCAACCTGTTAAATGCTATTTAATTGTTTAACGACACTTAAAGGGTTGATAGAATGATTATATAGGGTATTTCATGCTGTTCCTTAAGGTTTCCGAATAGAGTATGTAACATTGGTTGGGCTGAAAATGGCCCGTGTGCTGTTCTATGCGCCCTATAAGGCAAGCCTTGGAAATAGGCCCTAGAATGAACGAGAGGTTTTCTCCCTTTTATGGTATGCTCATGAATATTTAAATGAACTGCGTGCTGATTGGTTGGTTTACAACGAGCGAAGCTCCAGAGCAAAGACGGCAACATGGCCGACACCACTCGCTGAAACAGCGAAGGTGGAATACGGAGACATACAGTAGGTGTTGAACAGCATATTTGAGCCTGAATCAGAGGAAGAATCTGAAATAGAGGAGCTACCAGTCGCCCATAAATTGGAAATGACTACAGTGTGTATGAACTCTTGATTATAATGAAAACATTAATAAACGTTCTCTAAGTTGCTGAAATTGCACCCAAATCCTAACAATACATGTGAAGTAATATAATACAGGTGGTATATCGAAGTTTTCAACTTAAACAACATTTTACAGTTACAAAATTAAAACAAAGTGGGGAGTGCTTTATACAGTCAACCTACCCAATGCAAAACATACCGCTTCTGATCGGCTATGGCAACAATACAAGGACAAAACGCAGCAGAGCTGCAGTATACCGTTTCTCCAAAGGGGGCTCCAAAACACCAATCTCAATAAAGCTGCTTACAGTAATCACATACAAACACTAAACTACATTTCTAACTCTGTTACTCCCACCTCCCCTGAATTTAACCAAATTCAAGCAGCAACCAAATAGTACTTCTAAAGGCAAAGGGTACACTACTTTCAAACACTAGACAGAGGGTCACCAATTACAGGACAGCCAACCACAAAGGTATCCAATAATGATGAAGTGGAAGAAGAGGTGCACAAACTCTCACACAACCAACCACTGGCAGTAGGGTAGCTTATAACACCCCACAAGACCATAAAGCCATAAACCATAAATTACATAAATTCTCCACAAAGCTAATCAGAAAAGCTAGATAAATAATAATATGTCATTAACTTTTATATTTGCATATAGTTTGTAAACATTTAACATTTAAATGTTGTAAGAAATAACTTAATTAGTGCCAAAAAGACATTTAGTTAACTATTAACAAATATTAATACAATATTAGTTAATACATTTGTTCAAACATACAGATTTTGTGGAAACAACTAATATTTATTAATGATGAAAAAACTATTAACTTGTGGCAAATAGATATTTTAGTAACAATTAACAAATATTAACAAAGGGTTAGGTAATTACTAGTTTGTTATTTATTATGGCACCTTATTATGGAGTGTTACCCATAATTCTACATTACAATGATTGTGAAACTGGTCTTTGGGTTAAGGTTTTCAGAATGCTTAGCAACACTGCCCCCCTGTGGTTAAAACAGATCTAAGTACACTGTACAACTGGTCCATACTGAAGTCAAGATTAGCAGAACAGGACTGATCCATGTGGTGTGTGTGAAGAGTTCAGTGGTTCTCACACACTCCCGATTCTTACAAGGCCTCAGAACTCCACACAGTGTGTTTGGTAGAAAAACCTACACTTGCAGGCTATTCCCCTCAGTTTAAGGCATAGCCTAAGTACATTTTTTTTAATCAAATCCAGTGAATGATGCTAAGCTAAGCTAGGCTAATGGTGTCAGACTGGGTTATAGCACACATAGAGAACAGAAGGGTATGTATCCTCTTATCTGACTCTGGTGTTGTAGATGGCTAATAAGCTAGTTTCCCAACAATTGTGTGTGTGTGTTCTTTTTTCCTTTTTCCTCAGAGCCCGACGGCTTTATTTGCAATAGGAGAGTAATGCCACAAGGCTCCTGAGTCTACAGAATTAACACCAACTCCACCAACAAGAGTTAGCTTATCCAGGTGTGTTGCTAGAATTACTCCTCAGCAGAGCGATGCGTTTCAGAAGTGACTCTCGCTGTCGTTAATTTCCTGTCTCAGTCTCGTTGGATTAACCTGTAAAGTGGCCCAGATGGACCGAGTCTGGTAATGAATGGCTTGTCCTTTTAATTCTCTCCTCCTTCTCCTGTTTACTTCCGCCACTTCCCTGGAGTCTGTCTCCCAATGATAAGACTGGAGCAATCTCACTCACTCATTCTCTCCACACACACACACACACAAACGTTTAAACATATACACACACACACACACATACTTAAAAACATACACTGACACACACACACACAAACACTAACTCTCAAGCCCGAATAACAGGTGTGTTTACTTGGCTGTAATTAAACAGGCAAGTGGGCACTTAATCACATTGGAGAGACACAGTGTGACATCAGAACACAAGACAAAGACACCGAGACATCAGAACACAACACACACGCACACACCAACACACACACACATACATGTACACACATGCATACACACACACACAATCACACATACACACACACATGCATACACATACACACACAATCACACATACACACACACACACACAGATGCACACACACGCACACACAGACACACACGCACACACACACATGCACACACACACACACACCCTTACCCACCCTACACACACGCACACACAAACACACACACTAACCCAACACGCACACACACACTCACTCACCCTACACGCACCCACACACACAAACACACACACACACCCTATACTCAAGTCACACCAGTACACACACAACCCTCACCCTTTGAACTGCCACCAAACACACTACAGACCCATACTACAAACACACACACACACACACACACACACAATGATTTGTGTATGCGTGTGTGTGTGTTGGGTGAGTGCGTGTTAACCTCCCTCCCGACGCCTTAAGGGGGATCCCATTGCACACGGTATGAGCTGCGCTCGCCGCAAGGTTGCTCTTGGTTGAGGTAACGTCCCAAAGATTTGTGTTGTGCTGACCGCCGGGCTCAGTGCAAAATACCAATGACTGACAGCGTGCCGCCCGCTTGTCCACGCTTTGACCACGGCACGCACAACAGCAGCAAAATGCCATTTGCGCTGCATTTGCTCAGCGCAGCGGTAGACTAGTTCTTGCGCGCGCAAGCCATTGAAAGTAATGTGTTTCATAGCGCATGCTGCGTGCAATGTGATCCGCCCTTTAAGAGTCATGCTAGTGAGAGCGCTAGCAGCCTGGGCTGTTGGCTTGATTGCTATTGTGCTTGATTCCCAATCAGAGGTGTTGCGTGCATGCAGGTTCGAATCCGGACGAGTGCAGGGCTGAGCCTTGCGGTTCAACACAGCGCAGGTTTGTCCGGCCCCCCTGGCTAGTGAGATGCAGGCAAGAAAAAAGGAAATGTGTTTATCAGGAGACGAGAAGCCCCGGTGCTTTGGCCTGGACTGGAGCATCAGAGCTGATTCAGTGAATCCCTGAGACAGTGGTGCCTCGACACATGAATAAACCAAGGGTCCACATCCTATACTCAGTCACACCCGTACACACACAACCCTCACTCTTTGAACTGCCACCAAACACACTACAGACCCATACTACAAACACACACCCACACACACACCCTATACACCCACACACAGTAATGTGTAATAGCTTAACTACATTTGTCAGTAGCTTGGCAGTAACGTCGCTATTTACAAAACCAAGTAACTTTTCAGTAGCTAAGCTCTTTTATTGATCAAGTAGCGCAGTAGCGTCCTCGAAAGCTAATTTCTCCTGGACATTTTTGACATTTCACACATAACAGCGTTTCCCTGCAGCCATCAAACACATAAATTAGTAAAACAGTATGTTTCTGTGTCGACGACAACACGTTGGGTACAAGCGCATGCGTAGGCCTACAGTCTAATGTTCACCATAGACAGCGACACACACACATATACAGACACTGGAGGGAAAAGACAGAATGGCAGAGAGCCCAAGATCCGTTGAAGAGCATGAACATGTTACACCGTGGCCATACCTTCAAACGTAGGCTACGTCACTTTAGTCGAGACCAGCGAAAATAAATATATTTTCTGATGCCTTCTGTGTAATCCAAAGAAAAAGTTCCTGTTGATGTCAACAACATCCACAAACAGGTGATTGAATTTCATTGAACTACCGTTTTTCCATTTTGCATCAATGAATGAAATTAAGCTTAAATCAGCTAACAAAACGAATTAAGTAGGAAGGTGGGAGAATGGAATACATGTAATTGACGAAGTTCAAACAGTTCAAACTCATGCCAATCATATTTCAGCCTTTATCTGACTGACAGTTGTGTTGATCACTAAAATTGCATTGACTTGGCATGCAGTTTGATTAACTGAAAGTACTGTAGCTACTAATGTAGCTTATCAAGCTACTTTTGACAGTGTGTAACTTAGCTTGCTACATTTTTATGGGTGGTAGCTTCTGTGTAGTGAAGCTGAATTTATTGTAAAGTATCTGGTAGCTTAGCTCACAACACATATCAAGTAGCTTGCCCATCACTGTCCACACACACACACACACACACACTATACACACACCCTATACACCCACACAGAACACACTCACTTTAGATCTTTAGCCCCTTCAGACCTGATTTTTTTCTGTTGAGCAAAAAAAAAAATATTCAGCTGATTTTTACTCCTCTCCAATGTAGAAATAAAGGGGAAAAAATAATTATTTGATAAATCATGTCTTTATTACTATTTTTTAATGTCCATTACAATGGACGCCTCGACTAAATAGGTGTAAAATGACATGAGGACTTAGGGAAAAAAACACTATATTTTGTACATATAGTATTGAAAGTAATAATCACATATGACTTAAACATTTGGAACTGGATGTTTGCATGTGTCTAAATGTTTTTATATGTCTATGAGCAGGTCAAAACATGCACATTAACTAATGTGCCAGATTGCGTCCACACAATACCTGTGGTGCTAGTACAAAATGTTTAGCAGTTTTCAATATACACACACAGTTTGCGTTGTTTTTTGCATTTTGCACTGTTGTTTTCACACAGTCTTGTGAACTGAACTGTTAAATTTATTTTTTTTAATTACATGATCCAATAGGAACACCGGGGGTATTTTTGCAACATATTTGCTTGTGTATATGGAGGGAATGTGCTTTACTAAAGTGTGTGTGCTCATTTTACTAAATTGTGCGCTCAATTTTGTAAATCGTGTGCTTGTAAAACAGTGTGTTTATTTTACTACATTGTGGGCTCATTTGCTAAATTGCACTCATTTTATTTCATCACATTCTCATTTTAATCTTTGGAAAAAGAGCACACAATTTAGTAAAATAAGTGTACTTTTTAATAAAACGAGAGCACGATTTAGTAAAATGAACACACTATGTACTGTAGTTAAACGAGCGCACAATACACAAAAATGTGTGCACAATCTATTATAACGAGTGCACAATTTAGTAAAGCGAGCACATGATTTAGTAAAACGAGTGTATGTTTTCTCAATACATAGAAAATCTTGCAATGACACCCCCCAGGAGATGTCATTGCAAGATTTTTTTTGTATATCAAGATAATATACGCTCGTTTTACTGAATTATGCACTTATTTTACTAAGAGTGCGTTTGTAAATTGCCACTCCAAGCGCTCTGAGCCAACTCTTAACTTTTAACCGTTCATAAAATGTGGGTGGAATTATCGTTCGTTTATTCAAAGTGTCACACTCTCAGAGCATCCAGATCGTACTCTTATACTAACAAGAATAGATTGTAATATGGTTAGAACGGAACCCTAAAGCAGTCATTGCAAGATATTATATATCCAGAAAACGTATACTCATTTTACTAAATTGTGTGCACATATTGCTAAATCATGTGCTTGTTATACTAAATAGTGCACTCGTTTTACAAAATTTAGTAAACATACGCACAATTTAGTAAAACGTGCACACAATATATTAAAATGTTATGTAAAATGTAATAAACTAGTTTTTTGAGAGAGCTATTCTATTTTCAGTGTTGAATTTACGAACGCACCCTAAATTGTGCACTCGTTTTACTACATAGTGTGCTCGTCTACTAAATCACTCTTTTTAGTAAATAGTGCACTCATTGTACTAAAATGTGCACTCATTGTACAAAAAAATAGCACAATTTCACTAAATGAGCCCACCATTTAGCAAAATGGACACACTATTTAGTAAACCGAGCACACATTTGAATGAATTCAGTGCACAATCTAATAAAATGAGAGCACGATTTAGTAAAAATGACGACACATTTTAGTAAAATGAGTGCACATTCATCCAAAATAGCTGAAATAAATAAAAAATGCATTCAAAATTATAGCTTGGGTCTTGAGGATATGTCAAAACATTGCCTGGTGAGTGCCTAAATGAGTGTTGGCTAACATCTGATGGACATTAAACTTTGAAAAAATCCTGTACTACACTGTTATGAAATATATTCAAACTAACTTCAAATATCATCACCTGCAATGGTTAGAATTATACTGAGTGCAAATTGGTTATGCTATCATAAACATAAATTCATATTTATGAGGGGAAAAATGTGTTTACTCCTGTTCCTATTTAGCTTCAGAGCCATGCTTGTCTTGTCTGATGTCTGAAGTGCTCTCAGATCAAGTTACAGGCCCTAACTGCATTCTGATTGGGTCATCGGGATCCAATCAGTTACAAAGCATAATTAAAATGGTGAAATCACAGATTTTCATTGGTCTAGACCCAAAAATATGTCATGTCCATTCCAATGGACGTGGGGTCTGAAAGGGTTAAAGAGTTGCCTTCAAGTCTAGCAGATACGTACACACACACACACACACACACACACACACACACACACACACACACTGTTCTTACAGACGAGGAGGAGAACCCCATGGAGCTCTGAGGTGGCACTCAGCATCAGTCAATGCAGAAACTTTGCAAACTTTACGGAAAAAAAAAAATCAAAAATGTTGATCCGCAATGCTTGAACGGATTTGTTCAAACTTCAGGATAAATCGTCAATATTCACACATTTGTATAGAAATACAAGATGAGGAATTATGGTGCTGCTTGTGGATGATCGATGATCAAAGTCTTGTTGTTAAACATTGCAACTTGCCTGCGCCAATGAGCCGTTAACTTAGCCAAATTCCCAACCAAAAGAGTGTCAAAACAAGACAAATACAAAGCGCCTAATTATTCAAATCAGAGTCGAGGTTTTTTTTTTTTTCTCCTCCGCAGATGTCTTCAGGCCGCGGCGTTTCTGTATGGGCGGGTGAAATATGGCCTCCATACATCACTGGTGGGCACTGATGTTGTGCTAACGTACGACCCGTGTCACAGGGACTCCTCTTGGCTGTGAAATATGCTCTCCCATAGCTGACCTTAACCCGCCGGAAATGTGTTCTGATCCTGGAGGTGCGCCGCTGATGTATAACCCTGATGGGTAATCCAATAATCTGCCTCGCTTCACCTCCCTTCTCTTCTCCTCCCTCCCTCCATGCCTCTTACTCTCCCTCTCTTCTCTCCTCTCCCTCTCTCCCTCCTCCTCTCCTTCTCTTCTCTCCTCCTCTCCTCCCCTCCCTCTCTCCTCTCCCTCTTTCCATGCCTGTACTCTCCTCCTCTCCCTCTCTTCTCTCCCTGCCTCTACTCTCCCTCTCTTCTCTCATCCTCTCCCTCCCTCTCTCCTCTCCCCTTCTCCTCTCCCTCTCTCCTCTCCTCTCCCTCTCTTCTCTCCTTCTCTCCCTCCCTCTCTTCTCACCTCTTCTCTCCCCTCTCCTCTCCCTCTCTTCTCTCCCTCTCTCCCTCTCTTCTCTCCTCCTCTCTCCATCTATTCTCTCCTCTCCCTCTCTTCCCTCCTCTTCTATTCCCTTATGCGGTACTTGAAACGCTCACTTCTATCAGTCGCTGCGGAGACAAAACAGAAGCAAGCAAGTGAGCAAGCGATGGAGGGAGGGAGAGAGAGAGGGATGGAGGGAGGAGGGAATGAAGGGAGAGAGGGAAGCAGGGAAAGAGAGAGGAAGGAAGGATGGATGGATGCAGGGAGGGAGAGGTATTTTATGGAAAAAAGCACTTGATGGATGACTGGGAGAGCAGCGTCCGTTTATAATGAGGATGTAAATCGCAATAGGGCGCCCATCTCCTCTCCTCTCCTCCTCTCCTCCGCCTGCCTCTGCCTGCCACTGCTGCTGTTTAAGCTGCATATTTCTAATGCGAGCTAGGGACCTGCAGAAATCAATTCTTCATTATTGTGGCGGTAAAGTGTGTGTGTGTGTGTGTGTGTGTGCGTGTGTGTGTGCGAGAGAGAGAGAGAGAGATGGAGAAAGAGGATCAAAGAGAAATAAAGAAAGAAAGAGAAAAAGAAAGGGGAATGCAGAGAGATGGAGAGAGGGAAATATGCGACCCAACACTGCATGTTGTCATGTCAACCACAAACTCTTCAAGTTCAATCTCCCTACTTCCCTGACTTCTTACAGCTTGTAAAACTATACATTGATGGAGAGTTGAGTAGGTTGTGCCTTGAATGTTAACTCTACGTTTGAGTCTAAAAAACGTATGACACCGCTCAGAGCACCTGATAGAGCATCAGACGTCACGGGCCCAACAGCTTTTTCTTACAAAAACGTTTCTGCTTAACGCTAACAGGCTAATTGGTGTAGCTGTGCAGCCACATGATGTAATCAAAGGTACCACCTTGTTAAAAAAGAAACATGCAGAGAGCTCCAGTGAAAAGGAGCCAATTATGCCACTCAACATCATAAAGGGGCGTTCACACCAGGAATGATAACTATAATGATAATGACCAAAACGTATCGTTATAGGTAATATGAATTATAACGTCCACACATGAACAATAACGATGACGACATGACGAACGATATCCGCCAAAACGTATCGTTATAGCTATTATAACGTCCACACATAAACAATAACAATGACGACATGACGACACGACGAACGATAATGACCAAAACGTATCGTTATAGCAAAATATGAATTATAACGTCCACACATAAACAATAACAATGACGACATGACGAACAATATCGTTGGGGATCACTTTCAGAGCGATTTCAGGAATGATAAAAAGCTGACAGGTAATCAGAATCCATACAATTTCAACCATCACATTCATCACATGAGAGACTTTCCTTAAAGTTGGTCTGTGTTTTCATGGTTAAAATCATAGTTATCGTTCCTGGTGTGAACGGCACTTAACCATGCATGGGACCATGCAGGAAGCTTATCTTCCTCATGTCTTAGATGACATTAGCCATTTCTCAGATCAGTGTTGAGAAGTAGGGAAAGGGAGGCCATGCTGCAGGTGACACGATGTGCAACACAATCTTGCTGTTTTTGACAATAACAGGATCAGTAGCCAAGAGTAATTAAGTATAAGTATATATACTCTTTTGATCCTGTGAGGAAATTTGGTCGCTGCATTTATCCCAGTCTGTGAATTAGTGAAACACACTCAGCACACAGTGAACACACAGTGAGGTGAAGCACACACTAATTCCGGCGCATTGAGCTGCCTGCAACAACAGCGGCGCTTGGGGAGCAGTGAGGGGTTAGGTGCCTTGCTCAAGGGCACTTCAGCCGTGCCTACTGGTCGGGGTTCGAACCGGTTACA
This sequence comes from Alosa pseudoharengus, assembly GCF_046254945.1. NCBI lineage: Eukaryota > Metazoa > Chordata > Actinopteri > Clupeiformes > Clupeidae > Alosa > Alosa pseudoharengus. Next base: position 23,893,472 of record NW_027468664.1, on the reverse strand, counting down.
AGTCCGAAGCGCTAACCAGTAGGCTACGGCTGACAAATTAAAGGTGCTCTAAGCGATCCCACATTCTTTTTAGGCTAAAACATTTTATGTCACTTACTGCAAACATCACCTAACCAACCGCTAGCTGTCTGTGTCCTGAATACACTGTAAAAAAAATGCGATCTCTGTGGACAGCCCAGGCTCCAAAAACGGCAACAAAAACAGCCTGGGCAAACCTAGCCCATAAAAACATAACAAACTGTTCCAGCAAATCACCGATGAGATGCGCGTTTAGAAGAGTTTCCATTGCACGGGAGCAGCACGGGAGGGAGGGGGAGGAAGTAGCGAGCTAGCTCTCTGTTTTGTTTGAAAGTCAACAGACGTGTCGTTACCCAGTTACCTCGGTTAGAGCACCTTTAAAGAATTTATCTAACAATTATAATCTAATATAAAACAATACTGAAAGGATAAGCTTAATATTAAAAAGGAGACACAATTACTATATGGCTCTTAATCCAATTCTTTGGTATTTATGGCTTTCCAAACTACAGTAAAGGACTTCTGACCCTTGGAAAGCACACCGTTGACTTGTGTGCACATACACACATACTGTAGGCCTACACACCTGAATGTGTTTTGCAGATGGATGGTACCATTTACATGTCATGATGGAGTGGGAAGTGGAAAGGGTGTGTGTGTGTGTGTGTGTGTGTGTGTGTGTGTGTGTTTGTGTGTGTGTGTGTGTGTGTGTGTGTTGCAGCAAGCTTTATCAGAAAATGCAATCGGCTGCGTTTTAATGTGAAAGTGGCGAGACCGATGAAGAGACGAGAAGGAGAGATCAGGAAGCCTATCAAACTTCATTTCATCTTTCAGTATCGCTGTGTAAACAGCATTTGCAGCACGACAGAGGACACAGACACACACACACAAACTCACACAGACACACACACACTCACACACACACACACACGCACACACACACACAGACACACTCACACGCACACGCACACTCACACACACACACACAAGCACACACACACACACACACACACACACACACACACACACACACACACACACATTTGCACCAGACATCTAAGGTTTAAAAGGGGACAGCACAGGTCGGCTTAAATGTGTGTGTGTTTGCTATCTATTTATATACACAAATACAGTACACAAACACACACACTTAAACTTATGCATGTATGGCTGCAGGTTCACACACACACAGACACACACACATAGAGAAACACACACACACATACACATACACACACACACATTTTGCAACATCTTCTCTACAGTCATTGCAATCAGACTATGCAAGCAATGCTGTAGACTGTGTATGAGATATCCCGCATAATCCATGGTAATGAAAAATACACTGCTTTCAATTTATTTCTCATGAATCATTTATGCTGAGTCCAATTGATACTCTACACAGGCTGAGAGATGAAGGCGCTTGGCTGTGTATGTAGTGTGTGTGTGTAGTGGGTGGGTCTGTATGTGTGGGTGAGTGGGGTGGGGGGTAAATTATTAAGGCGCTATGATAACGCATACTGAATAGAGGGTGAAAGTGTGAGAGTGGTGTGTGTGTATGTGTGTGTGCACGTACAGCCTCTGGCCATGGCTCACACACCGTAATCAAGTCAAGTCCACGGGAGAGAAGGCCCATCACACACACACACACACACACTATCACTTCGGACGCATATGGTAATTGCTTGAGTGCGTGCTTTTGAATGTATGGACAGATGTTGCTTCAGATTGTTCGGGGATATTCAACATGTTGAGCAATATTTTTATTTAATAAATTAGTTTTATTTTCTCTCTCTCTCTCATTGCTGCAGTGTTTATGGGAGGCCTTCTCTCTTTCCCCCTTGAAGCGGTCGTATTGCCTTCCACCACTGGGTGGCAGCAGAGGACTAGCACACAATCATGCGACAGGCCAAAAGTTTAAAAGCTTTCATAAGACCCTGATCGTCCAACATAAAATAAATAAATTAATAAATAAAACGTGTGTGTGTTTGTGTTGAACAAATGATTTGATAGCCTCCTTCAACACACTCAAGGGGCTACACTCTGTGTTCATTTCTCATGGTCACCCAGGGCTCGTGTTTGTGTTAAAAGCAAGCTAACGCTAACGCTGCGCAGCAGTCAGAAGTCGTGCGGGTAAAAACCAGCCGCCACAAAGGGAGATAATTATACTTTTATGTGCTCCTTCTCTCCAGCAGGCCGATCTTTTCTGTTCGGTAACACCGGTTATTACCGGAGAGGAAGAGGAAGAGAGGGAGAGGGAGAGAGATAAAGATAGACTGAGAGAGAAAGAGAGAGGGAGAGAGAAAGATAGAGAGAAAGGCGCCACAGAGTGGAGATGAGACTATAATTAGGCGCTAATTTTCCTGTTGGCGCCGAGCATGTGTGTACACTGTATGTGTGTTTGTGTGTGTGTGTGTGTGTGTGTGTGTGTGTGTGTGTGTGTGTGTGTGTGGTGTGTGTGTGTGTATGTGAGTGTCCATGCGTGTGTGTGTGTGTTTGTGTGTGTGTGGTGAGTGTGTGTATGTGTGTATTTTTTGTGTGTGTGTGTGTGTGTGTTTGCATGCCGTGATTCGGTGTTGGTGTGGTGATTAACAGTCCGTGGTTTCCCTCCCTCTGACCATCTGGGCGCCCACTCACTCACAGGACCACTGCTGCCTACCCACCCAATGACCACACACACACACACACACACACACAAACAGACCAACCACACACACACATATACACACACCACACACATACACACACCACACAATCACCACACACACACACACACAGACATGTGCATGTTTGTGCATGTATGCCTGTGTGAGTGTGTGTGTTTGTGTGTGTGTGTGTGTGTGGTATTGTAGGGAACGACTGTGCTGTAATATTGGTTAAACTCTCATCTGCTCACCACTGCCCAGTCATGGCTTTGTCCTTTGGTTAAACTCTACTACCAGTCACAAAAGGAAGTCTCTCTCTCTCTTTCTCTCTCTTTCTTTCACTCTCTCAAATCAATTCAATTAAAACTTAAATGCTTTATTGGCATGACAAGGTCACTCACATTTCCAAAGCAGTTAATAAATTTGGACACACATACATATCAATAGATTTTCATGAAAAATAAAATAAATAAATCAAGTGAAATAAATTCACTGTCTCTCTCTCTCTCTATCTCCTTGACTCCCTCCCTCCCTCCCTCTCTGTTATCTGCTAACCCAGATCTGTCGCCAGACAAAGCAGAGACCTAAAGCAACCAGGACAGCAGGACAGCATTATTCAGTGGAGCACATAAACATTTAGAGTGCTGAATGAGAACACTTGTTTCTGTGTGTGTGTGTGTGAATGAGTGCAAGAGTGCATGAATGTCTCAAGCCTATATATAGATACATTGAATGGGTAAGAAAGTGTGTGGCTATATGTGTGAGCGTGTGTGTTTGAGTGTGTGTGTGTGTGTGCCTGTGTGTGCGTCTGTGTGTGTGTATGTGTGTGTGTGTGCCTGCCTGCCTCTGTGTGTGTGTGCGTTTGTATGTATGTGCCTGCATTTGTGTGTGTGTGTATGTGTGTGTGTCTCTGTGTGTGTGTGTACTCGACCTCCTGCAGGTGCCTGTGGGACTTTTCTGATCCACATTTCAGAGTCTCCACTGACCCCTGTAGCACCCTCTGCTGGTGCATGGCGGTACAGCCCCCCAGGGTAAAAGCTAGGCGAGGGGGGCATCCTCTGTGGCCTGTGACAGGAGGTGAGACAGCACACACACACACACACACACACACACACACACACACACAAACACACAATCATACACACACACACACACACCCTGTACTCCTTATCCAGTTGACCGTGATGCGTGTATGAACCATTGAGGATGCATCATGCTGAAGCAGGCCTGTCTGATGAGGAGGGGGAGAGTCTGGGCAGAGTCCACACAGCCTAATTGAAAACAGCTTGGGCTCAAACATGATTATATTCCCTCTTTTTCACTCACTCCACAACCCCCATCATACGCACACACACACAAACACTTCCTCTCTCTCTCTCTCATTCTATCTGTTTTATGAATCTCTCCCTCTTTCTATATATTTCTATTTCTCTCCCAGTCAATCTGCCCCCCCTCTCTCCCTCTTTCTCTCTCCCTCCCTCTTAATCTGTCTTCTCTCTCTCTCTCTCTGTCTGTCTCTCTCATGCCTTTGAGAGGAAGTGTAGAAATGGGATCTATGCATATTTAAAGGGCAACTTACTTTAAATATGAGCCACTACTTAACATGCCTGATGCAAATAGGAGATGCAAATGCTCTGTGTGTGTGTGTGTGAGAGAGAAAGGGAGAGAGAGAGAGAGACAGAGAGATAGTATGTGTTTATGTGAGTACATACTTGTGTGTTTATGTGCTTGTTTACATGTCTCTGTATGTGTGTTTATGTGCTTGTTTACATGTCTCTGTATGTGTGTTTACGTGCTTGTTTACATGTCTCTGTATGTGTGTTTATGTGCTCTTTTACATGTCTCTGTATGTGTGTTTACGTGCTTGTTTACAGTACATGTCTCTGTATGTGTGTTTACGTGACTGTTTACATACATACTCTGTAATGTGTGTTTGTAGGCGGTAAAAAGTTGCACTACGCATATAGCAAGACTGCCCAATAACCATCAACATGCACTTTGGCTATATTTGTGCTGCAAGTGTGATATGCAGATATGCAGATGCAGATAAACAAAATGTAAACATGTAAACAAACAAACAAACAGTGCTGGCTCACTATCTCCACACTACTCACTAAAGACAGTGCAAAATCTATCTACTTCTTATTAAGAAACATGTTTGATAACAAGTCTTGAATGACACTGGCATCGTCAGCCCTGGATGTGTTGCTTCTGGAGGAAAGAAAGAGGCTGAGGAGACAAAAAACTCTGTTAGATCCAGTTGTCCAGAAGGAAAACGCTATAAGAAACAGGATGGTATCTCCTTACGGGAATATCTGATGATTACACTGCGCTTTATAGCAACAATAGCAAAGCTAAACAGCAGCAGTTGATGGAGGTCCGTCGGTATTGCCAAAGCAACACTGATTGGAGGAGCTATGGATGGTCATGAACCTATTATCAGTCGTCCGGCCATCCGCTTACTCTGCAGTCCCCATTGGAGAGACAGCATGTGTGTGTTTCTGTTTCTGTGTGTACATGTGAATGTGAGTATGTGTGTGTGTGTGTGTGTGTGTGTACATGTGAATGTGAGTATGTGTGTGTGTGTGTGTGTGTGTGTGTGTACATGTGAATGTGTATATGTATGTGTGTGTGTGTGTGTGTGTGTGTGTACATGTGAATGTGTATATGTATGTGTGTGTGTGTGTACATGTGAATGTGTATATGTATGTGTGTGTGTGTGTGTGTACATGTGAATGTGTATATGTATGTCTGTGTGTGTGTACATGTGAATGTGTATATGTATGTGTGTGTGTGTGTGTGTGTGTAGGCCAGATGTCCATAGCGGGCAGAGAAATAAGGGCGATTGGCAGATGGAAAGCGTAACCAAGCATGAGCGATTTCTCTGCGTGCGTCGCATGCTGATCCTAACAGAAACCTCAGAGAGGGATATCAAAATGAGCAAAAACGGATGACTGTGTGTGTGTGTCTGTGTGTGTGTCTGTGTGAGTGTGTGTGTGTGTGTGTGGGGGGGGGGGGGTTGCAGAAGTAGGCTAGAAAAGCAGGCTAGAACCTACAACCAGGCTAGAAGGCTGGATCTAGGCTAGAACCTAGAACCAGACCAGAAGTAGGCCAGATGCAGGATAGAACCTAGACAGGACCAGAAGTAGACCAGTTCTGGGCTAGAAGCTAAAACCGGACTAGAAACAGGCTAACCCTGGGCTACAACCTGGATGCACACGATAAATGATAATTGACTGACCAGGAGTAAGGTTCAGATCTTAACATGCACATGATCCAATTACATGCACAGCTGGAAAGAGTTAATGTGTTGTGCTACAGGGATTTTCTGTGACCTTGACTTGTGTGTGTGTGTGTGTGTGTGTGTGTGTGTTTGTGTGCTCTCTGTAAAGCATTTTGTTCCTCAGACAGTCAGTCACTCAGCCACCTTTCCAAACTTGTGTGTGTGTGTGAGCATGTAGCTTCTAGGAACAGGCGTGGATGAGCTAATTGGTCATTAGTCGGCCCGTCTTTGTCAGATTACAGCTTTGCTGGGTAAACTGTATGTGTGTGTGTGTGTATATATGTATGTGGGTATGTGTGTGTGTGTGTGTGTGTGTAAAAACGGCTGGTTCCTCAAATGCCAGCAGTGATCTGTGTGTGTGTGTGTGTGTGTGAATGAGAGATTACAGCAATGCTGGATAAATAGTGTGTCTCTTCCGTCACCATCAGACCCTTAATCAGGGGAAATGGCTCCCATCTCAGTAATAAACGACTCCTCCCCACGCTCCTACACTCACTCTCCCTCCCTCTCTCCCTCATTTCTAATAATCTCCTTCAGTATTCCTCTCTATCCCTCAATCCAGGAGCGGACAGGGACCAAAAAACGACCCAAGGATTTGGCCTTTGGTCGGCCCAAATCGGGGCTGGGGTGTCGGAGGTTGTAGAGGGTGGATGAGTGAATTGTGAGGGCAGGGCTTACCTAACTCTCCCCAGGTATTCACAGTGCAATAGTACAATAAATGAATTCTTGTGTACAGTAAGCTACAAACAAGCTCTGTGGCTGAAGGTATGTTTACACGAAGCAGGGTATTTTCCTAAACGAATATCTGGCCATCTACGTTTGCAAATAAAACTGCATGTACACGAGACCGTTTATTTTTAAAATGTGTTTACACGAACCCGTGTACATACATGCTGTCATGAGCACGCCAAACCACAGTGGCAGTCTAACGATAAGCTCAAGCTCACATTAACCAATCAGAACCCTGAAAAGTCGCACGTGAGAACATGTAAATGTAAACATTGGTCGCACATTTGGGGCCTGCACTACGAAGCGGGGTTTCTGGCTTATCTGGGTAACTTCGAGAGTAACTTGATCACGTGTGGCGTAACTTCCCGATTAACCCGTACTACGAAAGGTGGATAGGTTTTAACCGAGGTATGCTGCCATGGCAATTTACGCTGCAATTTACGCTCCGAGCAGGTTATGTTCTTGGTTAACCCGAGGTTTCCGTTAACCACACCCTTTATAAGTACCACCCCTCCACTAACAATTTCTCCCGAGACATGTCGGCGTACCTGGATGATCCATACGACATTGGAGCCCAAATCGTGAGGGACTCTCTTCGCAGGGGTTTTAGAGACCGCCAGAAAATATAGCCTACCCGGACGATATTCTCTATGAAGATATAGATTGTCAGCCGAGGGAATTCGTTATCTTTGTCAGATGATCTAGGAAGACGTCTCATAGCAATGCCCGTACGTGGACATTCATGTATTCAATCGGTGATGCAAGAATAGCCTACTGTATGTCCTAAAATAAATCGGACATAGGCCTATGCTGAACATCTGAGCAATAGCCTAAAATAAATCGGACATAGCCTACAGTAGGCCTAATAAATAAAAATCACCATTTTAACAAACTTGTTGAATTGAATGTCATATTACTGTACCCTGCACATAAAGGCTACACATTTCCACAGCACCAGAATCCGACCGAATGCCTCCCTCAACCCCCTCCATAATCGGCCTTCCACTATTATTTGCGATGGCCAACTCCTCTGCTACTGTAAAACACTCTGGTGCCTTTCCTCCTCGAAGACACCTGTTTCTTGTTAGCTGTAAAGCAGAGGCCAAGTGAAGGCTATAAGCTAGGCCTACATGTTTTCATAATAAAGAAATATTAATGCAAGCTATAACTATATAAACCTACTAGGCTATTCTGAATAATGTTTTTGTGTTTCATTTTCACCTGCCATGTGCGTTTGGCAATGGTGTTGCATCTGAAATGTTCACAGGATTAGGCATAGGCTACACTAAATCAGTCAATGGGGGCTACTTAAACATTCAATTATCCTTATTACTATAATCTATATGCCCACTTCTGAATTGGGTTGCATCTGTAGGCCTTTCTATGAACTCAAATTAGGCTATTCATTATTTCAACTCATTTCAGACATTCCGTAAGCTACTAATCCTCCGTAACGCATATTTGAAGAACATGTGGGAATAAAACTTTACTTTTAGGCATTTAGGCTACCCGATCTGTAATACGTTGCCAACAGCCTTGCTTTGCTCACTGCCGACGTATTTGATTTTTGTCGTAGAGTGGGTTTTAATTCCTCATAACTTGTCATAATAATTGTGCATTCCTCATCCGTAAAATAAGGTGATCGCGTCATCATTGAAAGTGGTGACTTGTGCTGCAACCCGCCCCTTTTATGTGAACGCGCACAGGTTAACCCCGGCTCAACAAATCAACTTCATAACCAGCGTCGTAGTACCGATTAACACCACTTAAGATAACCAGGTTTTGTCAACCCTGGTTTAACAAAGTAACCCTGGGTTACATCTGGGTAGGTTAAGCTCCCTTCGTAGTACAGGCCCTTGGTGTACTTCTGTCGCATACTGTGACGTTGGCTGCCCAAAACTCCGTTTACCACAGTTTAGAACCAAACGCATAAACGGAGTTTAAAAAAAAAAAAAACACTTTGGCCGGAGTTTTTTTGGATAACCGTTTTACTGTGTGGAAATGTCTTCGTTTATAAAAATACACATGCTCGTGTAAACGGGGTCTGAGTGGACCTTCCATGTTGGGCGGTGGTAGTGTCGTGGTTAAGGAGTTCAATTCCCGACTTCCACCATTGTGCCCTTGAGCAAGGCACTTAACCCCAAGTTGCTCCGGGGATAATGGCCCTTGTAATATAATTGGCGTAAGTCGCTTTGGATAAAAGTGTCTGCTAAATGAATAAATGTAAATGTAATGTGATGGTGGTAGTGGCTAAGGAGCTGGGCTAGCATGCAGTAGTAGTGTAGTGGCTAAGGAGCTGGGCAAGCATGCATTAGTAGTGTAGTGGTTAAGGAGCTGGGCTAGCATGCAATAGTAGCGTAATAGCTAAGGAGCTGGGATAGCATGCAGTAGTAGTGTAGTGGCTAAGGAGCTGGGCTAGCATGCTGTAGTAGCGTAGTGGCTAAGGAGCTGGGCTAGCATGCAGTAGTAGCGTAGTGGTTAAGGAGCTGGGCTAGCATGCAGTAGTAGTGTAGTGGCTAAGGAGCTGGGCTAGCATGCAGAAGTAGCGTTTGGCCCGTGTTCATCTATCTCCCCTCTCTCTCTCCATCTCTTTCTCTCTCTCTCTCTTTCTGTCCTTCTCAACTTCTGAAGCTCCTGTGGAATGTCAGTGGTGGGAAATCATCTGCTCTGACTCGGTACTCATCAGAGGGGGATGTAACGCTCATATCAACATCTTCATGGGTGACATCTTCAGTTCCTCTTTCTCTTCCCTTCCCTTTTCATGTCTTCCTCTCTCCTACTCACACATTGTCATTCATTCATTCATTTATTCAACAACTAATTTTTTTCTTTTTGTTGTGTGTATCTTTGTCATTGGGTCTGTTTTTATGTATTTATTTATTGTTTTGTAGACCATCTAATCTTTCTTTCAGCTCTTTATATAAACAAAAACACACATAAACACACACACACACACACACACCCTCTCTCTCTCTTTCTCTCTCACACACACACACACACACTCAATCTCCTTACCTATTGCTGTTTCTTTTCCCTTCTATCAATTATTTTTCTCCATACAGTACATCTCTCTCTCTCACTGTCTCTTTTTCACTCTCTCTCTCTCACCCTCTCTCTCTCTCTTTATGTTATAATTTCAGTCCCTTTTTGCCTGGAGGAGTGCTAGAGAGTGTTTTGATCCATGACTGGATGAAAGGTTCCCTCCCCACAAACAAGCACACGCACACACACACACATGCACACACACACACAGTGTTTGTATAAAGACGGATCACTCCTTCAGACCCACACTACAGGGGAGATGTCTCAAAGGCATGAGGGCAAACACCAGTGCAGATGCCCAGAGCTGGGATAGTCTAACGATCTGAAGATCTCAATCACAGTCAGCAGTGAGACCACTCGTACTCCTTGTCTAATTATTTTGGACACATTGTTTGTGAAAATTTTAAATAACAATTTAAAAGACTTTGGGAATCTTGCTAACTTTGCTTTATTTTAAGGCTTATAAGGTGAGCGATGTCACAAAGCTTTATTGTGAGTTTAAAGTGAAGGAAAATATTTGATTAAAGAATAAAGTGTCAAAGCGGCCATTTTGACCAGAACACAGCCCTTAAAGGAGAAGTTCGGTGTGATATTGACCTAAAGTATGTTGAAACATGATACCGAGTGTGAACTTTTGTCTCATAGCTCATCTCGGGTTGTCCCCTGCACTCCGAAATCTGGCGCTAGTTAAGCCCTCCGTACATTCAGACTTTGGAAAAGATTTTTTAAAAGACTACAGTCTCAGACCCTCTCACATCTAAATACAAGTAATAGAGTTTTAAGTCACAGACTATGATTTTGCAATGACTAGAGATCTTGCAGGGTCACTATTTTTACTAGACTGCAATTAGATTCCTTTAAATTATTACCCATCGTGCAATAGATATCTACAGGATCTGAAATGATACTACTAAAACTCCAAGTCATATTTTCGTGTTTCTGCAGCATTGTTTCATGCGTGACATCTCTAACCGATATGGAGTTGTTCTGTCGCGCGGAAGAGCCGACTAAATTTGTTATTTCGTTCTTATACATCTTATCATATTCATGGGTTTCATCAGGTCCCTTGCTACAGCTGTCGATTAGCCTACTTTGCCCCTTCCTGTTTGGTGTTGGAGAGAGGTCAATATTTCCCTCACGGGATCAAAAGAGTATATATACTTATACTTATACTTACTTATTGGTTTTTATATTGTTCACGTCACTATTTGCATGAGCCACGACTAGAAAGACTTGCGATAATATCAAACATGTTTGATATTGTCGTAACGGCAAAACTAGAAAAAGGCTGACTCTGACTGACTTAAAACCGCTAAGATTGGCACCTTACACTTAACGACCTAGTTGATGGGAGCGCGCCGCGATTCCAATACAACTCCCATGATTTCTGTCCGACTTTGGAAATTTAGTCGCCGACTGTGAAAACAGACCAAAATCGTACAATCGTACAGGCTGCCATTAGCCGATGCTACCAACAGGTTTTCGATGGGGGTGCCTCGGGCATCTAACCTGACCCTAGCCAGATGAATTTCGCTCCGCCTAGCTCCACTCATCCATCTGGAACCGATCCATTGAAATGTTGCTTCAGAAGGCTGGACCTAATCAAAAAATGCTTGCATATGATTGAATAAGCCACTTGTCCGTCATCTATTGACGTGCTACTTCAACCACTCTCATCGAAGCCAACCCGTGACGCTGATAACAGTCTCACAGTCGCTTCTACGCTATGTCACATCTATGAAACTCCCGCCCTGCGTCCTGATTCGCTAAACCATAAAGTTGGTTGGAGAAATCACTCTCAATGGAAGAGGTTCCAGATGGATGTGAGTGAAGCTAGGCGGAGCTAAGCGGTAGTACGTCCTTTTTACGTACTTCTCTGTCAGCATGGATGGTGATAGGACAGGCTAATGGTAATTTGGTATTCATGTGTCTCTGAAACATCAGCTCAGCAGGAGACTTTCCTGTTGTGCTGTGAAGTGTAGATCTGTACTCACGAAGGAATATGTTTAGCTGTTGTTTCCATGGTATGCCCTGCATCGGAGCAATTCGAACAGTCTTTCCAATTGTGCTCATGAATCTTTCAGCTGTGGCATTAGCTTGTGGCCACAGAGGTGTTATCTTCCTGTGAATAAAATCCCATGTATTTAGCAAACTGTGAGCCATTAAACGGAGGTCCATTGTCAGTCTTAATGATCTGTGGTATCCCGAACATAGAGAAGATGTTGTCCATGCTGGGTATCACCACGTTGGCGGAGGTGGAACTCTCGGAGCAGTACTTTAGTCTTAGCAATGCCCTGATGGCCTTCATGGGCAAGTTGAAGGACTCGCTGCTGTAGATACAGGGGTATGACTATCCTACAGCCCCTGAGTATTAGATCCTTGCTTGCTGACAGTGTGAGTTCCCTACTGACATGTCTGTACTGCCTTAGTGTATCGGCGTTTGGGGTTTTGTCTGTAATTGTGTGCCACGAGTTATTCTTAATGTGTGTACTGACCTGTTGTAGACTGTTGTCCTTTAATGTCTCTGTCTTTATCTGTTTCAGCGTCATTGCTTTGGGTGTGGACTGCAGAGATATGAAGTTGACATACTCTTCAGCAACTTTTGAGGCTCTTGTGTGTTCAAGCGTTTGCGTTGACATCGGATGTCGGGACATGTAGTCAGCTGGATTGTCAGATGCCTTTCTGTACACGATCTGGAAGTCATATGGCTGGAGCCTGAGTCCCCATCGCTCTATTCTGGCAGGCGGCTTCGACCTTGGATTATTCCATATCAGTTCCAATGGCTTGTGGTCAGTCACTAACGTAAATAAATGAATGTCCATAGAGGTATGGAAGTGCTCGCAGCTCCAAACTATAGCCAATGCTTCTCGTTCTGTCTGCGAGTATCGCCTCTCAACGTCGATACGTGCGACTGGCGTATGCTATGACATGCTTCTCTCCCTTGTCTTCCTGAAAAAGAATGGCACCCAAACCGAATGGGCTGGCGTCCACAACCAGTTCAGTCTGCTTCTTTGGGTCGAAGTACGACATGGTTGTGTGGCTTGTCCGACCCTCCTTGAGTGCTTGAAGTGCTGCTGAGTGTTCCTCACCCCAGTGCCATGGCAACTCTTTTCTTGGTCAGCTCTCTGAGGGGTGCAGTGATTGTGGAGAAATCCTTAATGAATCTGGAACAATAGTTTGCCATTCCAAGAAGACTTCTGATTTCAGCAGGGTCTTTGGGTTCAGAGGCTTGATGTATTGCATCCACTTTACGAGGGTCAGCTGATATGCCATCCGCAGAAAAGATAAATCCAAAGAACTCCAGACGTTGTTTATTGAACTCACATTTGTTGCGGTTGAGTGTGAGGCCGCGTTCTTTCAACCTGGCAAAAACTGCTCTCAAGGCGTCATCATGGGCTTTCTGAGATGTGCCATACACAATGATGTCGTCGCTGAGGTTTTTGACACCTGGGATGCCGTGCAGATTGACATATGGCGTTCTGGAAAACTTAGCAGACGATATTCCAAAGCTCAGTCTCTTGTACAGTGGTTCCAACACCACCAATTGTTAACAAGTTTTTTTTTTAATTGTTTAATTAACATTTATTTAATAATCAATAGTCAACATATGATAGGCCTACAAATGTACTGAATATAATGATTTTAAATAGATCTGTACATAATCTCACTCACAATCGTCTTGTTGAATGCAGTGATCTTATCTGCTAGGTGCTTGTCTTTGCCTTGTAACTGGAGATTTAACTCATTGAGCTTTCCAAATATATCACTAAGATAGGCCAGCTTCGTCAAGAAATGTTCATTAGTGAATGTGCTTGCAGATTCAAACATGCGCTCTTCCTCCAAGAAGAGGCGACTCGGAGCTCAAACACGCGACAGCACTTTACCTCGGGAAAGCCACCTTGCCTCGCTGTGAAACAGTACAGCCTTTTGGTCAGCTCCCATCTCCTCTCAAAGTGCGTCCATTGCGCATCGGGTGCTACCTGGGCCTAGGCTACAGATAAAAAAATAAATACGTTTTTCACGTCAGCCCCACCTGGCATGTCTCCGCTACCCAGTAGTTGGTCGCAACCCACAGTTTGAGAAACGCTGTTTTACCCTCTCTGTCTCCACTCTCGAATAGATAGATAGATAGATAGATACTTTATTGATCCCCAAGGGGAAATTCAAGAATATTAATAAGAATAAGAATATTTTGTTAATGTGGAGAAAATAAGTTTTTAATGTGCAGTGCAAATGTGGAAGTTAAGTTACCAATGTGGGATAGAGAAAACGTTTGAAAAGGCATATGACTTAGATCTTTTTTCGCGTACCCCCTGAATTCAGTCCACGTACCCCAGTTTGACAACCGTGGGTCTAAGGCCTAGATGAGTAGTGAAAGTGGTGATATATCGGCTATCTGGATGTAGCTCTAGTTGATGGTAACCTTTGTTAAGGTCTAGTTTGGAGAAAACACGTGCACCGTTTAGTTCATGGATCACATTGTCCATTGTTGGTGTGAGGTGACGTTCTCGCTGTATTGCCGTATTCGCTTGGCGCGTGTCTACACAGATTCTTACTTTATCAGGATCCTTGGGCTTCGGAGGTGTCACGATTGGAGACACCCAGGGTGTTGGTCCAGTCACTTGTTCTATGATGTCATCATCTTCCAGCTTTTGAAGTTCTGCTTCAACTTTCTGGCAAATGTGGAATGGCACTCTTCTGTGTGGTTGGCATGTAGGCTGAACATCAGGATTTATGTGTAGTTTTACCTGGAAGTCTTTTAGTTTGCCCATGCCACTGAACAGCTCTGGGTAACTGTCAATCAGTTCATCTGCCACGCTTTGGGCGGCTGGGCTGACAGCATTGACGATTTGAATGAGTCCGAGCTTGCTTGCTGTTTCGTAGCTTCGGAGCGAATGTCCATTGTCCCTCAGCACATAGAAAGACGCATATGTGTTCCTATTCTTCGGCTGGACGTTACATGCAAAAACACCAATGATGGGCAAAGCGGTCTTAGATCCATATGAAAAAATTTTGATCTTGGCATTATTGATCTTTGGCTTTGGCTTGAGTGTGTTATACACTGTCTCACTGACTACATTCACTGAAGCTCCAGAGTCGATGAGAACTCCAACTTTGATGCCGTTGAGCATGACATGCGTCACAGGGTGCTTAGTGCAGGTTTCACTGTTGACTACAAACACATACTGGTCATCGCTGCTTGATGAGTCTCTGTGTATGTGGCACTCGGCGCAAGATGTAGTGACTTGATTTATTTTCTTTGTGATTTTCTGTTTTCTATGTGTAGTGTCTTTATCCTGATATGACCTTCGATCATGACTCTGTGCTGGTTTTCTTTGACTCGAACGACATACCTTGCTAAAATGATTTGGTTTTCCACATGTGTTGCAGTCTTTTCCTTTAGCTGGACAGTCTCCTTTGTGATGAAATTTTCCTCCACAATTCCTGCATTGTGTGTTGGTGTTTCTGGATCCTCGCTAATCTGCAGTTTGAGGCTTGTGCTTGTGTTCCAGCGCGTTGACAGTAGCTGTTGCTCCTTGCTCAATGCCTTCAGCTTGCTGTTCCGATATTTCCAATGTTCTCCCGAAATTCAACAGGGCTTCTAATGACATTTCAGGTTCTCGTAGCGCCCTCCTGCGGAGCCTCGAGGAAGTGCAGCTCTGAATTAGCTGTGCTTTGATCTCACTGTCGACGTCCGATGAATTCACAGTCTTTAGCAAGCATGCGAAGCCTTGTGTGATACTTGTCCAGATTTTCACCTGACTGCTGTGTAGCAGAACGAGATACTGTGTGTTCTTCTTAGGGGAAAAGTATCTATCATTTTCGTCTCGGCAAAATCATCCTCTTCGCCAGCAAGAGTATCATAGATGTCATGAACACCTTCCCCAGCTAGGTGCAAAAGTAGTGCCCTCTTTCTTCCATCATTCACAATGTTCATTGCTACTAGAAAGTTATCAAAGCGTTGAATCCACTTACTCCATCTCGTTCCGATTTAACTTGGGTCTGTCTCCGTGTCGAACGGTAGAATAGCTGCATAGCTTGCTATGGCAGAGTTCATCATGTCCATCTGTTTTCTGAACTAGCATCCGTTACTGCTAGCGGGCTGGCACTGAACAATTAGCACGCACGTTAGACTCACGTTGGGGCTCAACTTCGGGATTCTTTCCTTCTTCCTCAAAAGTTTGACGACTCCCACACGCAAAAGTGCATCCAATTTGAATCCTCGTCGCCACTGTAATGTTTGTGGTGTGTATAGTTCAAAGAAGAGATGTTGGAATTCGTTTAGCATCTTTACTGTTAGAACTTGCAGGTTACATTCACACACACCGTGCTCAACTCTAGCTCTCGATTGCGTATCTGTCCATGACGTCACTGCGCAGCGCAGTTCAAACCATTACAATACTGTAAACAGTATTTCTACTGTACCTCCTGTAGTAAAATGTAAAGGAAAAAAAACTGATTTGCATTTTACTGAAATGCTTTTGAATGTGAACATTACATGTGGACATACAGTTTCCAACCAAGAAATTTAGTGTAAAAATGGTGGATTGCATGTTTTGCATGCAAATACCTGTAAAACTGAAACATAAAAGTCTATGCAGTTTTTGTAATGTCAACAATAGCCAGTATTTTGAAACCTGGTGTACTTTGATTGACTGCATGTACCTTGTGAAGTGAAAACAAGTGTTATTCTTTGACAGAATAATTTCATTTTGAGTTAGATTTCCAGTGTTTTGGTAAAGTTAGTGTGTGCAGAGAAAGATGTGTTAGTATATATTTAACAAAATGTGTTTTTGAGAAGAAAACTATCCATTTGGCCAATTGTGTTTTGTAGGTGTGAGTCTGTGTTAAGAGTTCAGAAAAAATATCTGAAGTATGGGTAAGCGCTTGTTAGCGATTGAAAAACACTGTAAAACATTGCAAGTTGTGTTGTTTTCAACACATTTTTTGTGTAAGATTTGGCTGTTAAGCTCAAATATTTGCACCCTTTGCCAGAATCAATAGGATAATCTCCCCCTTGGTGGCCAGTATATAAACATTTTAGTATATTATTATTGGGTCTTCACCACAGGTAACATGTAGCTAAATACAGAAAAACAAAAATACTAAGAAACACCTTAACCCTTGCCAATAAACTAGATGTACCGCAGAGCGGTACAAAATATGACCGCCGCCCAGTCCAGCACATTTTTTCCACAAAAAGAAATCACGCTGAAAGGCCTATATGATTCTAACTGTCTCACTAAATTGCATTATCCACACTCAATTCTCATTGGTATCTGCTAGACAACAAGTACCAAAACATGATTAGTTCATAGATTTCACATGTAAAATTCATTTTATACAACCCCACCTCCATCTTGCCTGTTCATAATTATGAGAAATTCTTGATTGTTTGTGTTATGTTTATGTTATGTGTGTGGGTGTGTGTGTGTGTGTGAGTGTGTGTGTGTGTGTGTGTGTGTGTGTGTGTGTGTGTGTGTGCGCGTGCCTGCGTATGTGCCTGTGCATGGAAGCGTACATATGTCTACTGTGTGAGTATGTGTCATGATTACTGTGAATGTGTGTGTGTGTGTGTATCTGTTTGTGCACATGTGTGCACATGAACTGGGTTAACATGACCCCTGGAGGCAAATATACGGAAAAAATGGTCATCCTAGGCCCTACAGTTCTCAAGATATTCACAGAGAACTGTGTCTGGCCTACCCTCCTTTCGGGGGGTCCAGTCCAGCGGGGGGGCTACAGATCGATCAAAACGAAAAATGACAGTTCCATGCTATCCATGTGGGGGTACATGCCCACCAAGTTTTGTGTACCCCGGTCTTTCAGTGTCCCGGGAATCCTTGTTAGTGTACGTCACTAAATGTACACATAAATTGTTTTATTGTAAGGCCCCCCATGAACGAAAGTACACAAAACTTGGCATGCATTCGGAGGGTGTCATAATGATCCTACACTTTCAATTTCGTGCAGTTTTGACCATGTCAGCCAGAGATATTGTGATGAAAACACCTAATTTTTTGCTTTTTAATTTTTAACTAGGTGGCGCTATACATGAAATAAGTGGTAATGGGATGGGTTGACATGGCCCCTTGAGATCAACATACAAAAAAAAGGTGGACCTCCTAGGCCCTACGGTTCTCGAGATATTCACAGAAAACTGTCTCCGGCCACCTACAGGCCAGTTGGTGTATAGTAACATAAATTAATTTATTGTGTGGCCCCCCATGAACGGAATTCCACGAAACTTGGCGTGCATTCAGAGGGTGTCATAATGATCCTACACTTCCAATTTCGTGCAGTTTTGACTATGTTAGGTCACAGATACCTGCGATTACAACACCTCATTTTTACTTTTTTGTGTTTAACTAGGTGGCGCTATACATGAAATGAGTGGTTATGGAATGGGTTGACATGGCCCCTTGAGATCAACATACAAAAAAAAATGGTCCTCCTAAACCTTACGAGATATTCGAGATATTCACAGAAAACTGTGTCTGCCCTACCCTCCTTTCGGGGGGTGCAGTCCAGCGGGGGGGCTACAGATCAAAACGAATAACGATGGTTCCATGCTATCCATATGGGGTTACATGCCCACCAAGTTTCGTCTACCCCGGTCTTTCAGTGTCCCGGGAATCATTGACAGAAATTTGGACATGCGAAAAAAAAAAAAAAAAAAAAAAAAAAAATCTGACTAAACCTATATGACCGCCGCTTCGCTGCGCGGCGGTCATAATTATGGCACGTTGTGTCTAACACACTCACTCTATTGTGATAAGTGCTCCAAATGTAAAGCACTTTGAGCTGCATTTTGTGCATGAAAGGTATACAAACTAGATGTACCGCAGAGCGGTACAAAATATGACCGCCGCCCAGTCCAGCACATTTTTTCCACAAAAAGAAATCACGCTGAAAGGCCTATATGATTCTAACTGTCTCACTAAATTGCATTATCCACACTCAATTCTCACTGATATCTGCTAGACAACAAGTACCAAAACATGATTAGTTCATAGATTTCACATGTAAAATTTATTTTATACAACCCCACCTCCATCTTGCCTGTTCATAATTCTGAGAAATTCTTGATTGTTTGTGTTATGTTTATGTTATGTGTGTGGGTGTGTGTGTGTGGGTGTGTGTGTGCGTGCTTGTGTGTGTGCCTGCGTATGTGCCTGTGCATGCAAGCGTACATATGTCTACTGTGTGAGTATGTGTCATACGTATGATTACTGTGAATGTATGTGTGTGTGTGTGTGTATCTGTTTGTGCACATATGTGCACATGAAATGGGTTAACATGACCCCTGGAGGCAAACATACGAAAAAAAGGGTCATCCTAGGCCCTACAGTTCTCAACATATTCACAGAGAACTGTGTCTGGGCTACAGATCAAAACGAAAAATGACGGTTCTATGCTATCCATGTGGGGGTACATGCCCAACAAGTTTTGTGTACCCCGATCTTTCAGTGTCCCGGGAATCCTTGTTGGTGTACGTCACTAAATGAACACATAAATTATTTTATTGTAAGGCCCCCCATGAACGAAAGTACACAAAACTTGGCATGCATTCGGAGGGTGTCATAATGATCCTACACTTTTAATTTCGTGCAGTTTTGACCTTGTCAGCCAGAGATATTGTGATAAAAACACCTAATTTTTTGCTTTTTTGTGTTTAACTAGCTGGCGCTATACATGAAATGAGTGGTTATGGAATGGGTTGACATGGCCCCTTGAGATCAACATACAAAAAAAAAAAAGGTCCTCCTAAACCCTACGGTTTTCGAGATATTCACAGAAAACTGTGTCTGCCCTACCCTCCTTTCGGGGGGTCCAGTCCAGCGGGGGGGCTACAGATCAAAACGAAAAACGATGGTTCCATGCTATCCATGTGGGGTTACATTCCCACCAAGTTTCGTGTACCCCGGTCTTTCAGTGTCCCGGGACTTATTGACGGAAACTGGACCCCCCGAAAGGAGGGTAGGGCAGACACAGTTTTCTGTGAATATCTCGAGAACCGCAGGGTTTAGGAGGACCATTTTTTTTTCATATGTTGAACTCAAGGGGCCATGTCAACCCATTCCATAACCACTCATTTCATGTATAGCGCCACCTAGTTAAAGACAAAAAAGTAAAAATGAGGTGTTGTAATCGCAGGTATCTGTGACCTAACATAGTCAAAACTGCACGAAATTGGAAGTATAGGATCATTATGACACCCTCTGAATACACACGAAGTTTCATGGAATTCCGTTCATGGGGGGCCACACAATAAATTAATTTAGGTTACTATACTATACTATGCTTTACATCTTCATTTCAAAAGGCTATATCTTAAAAGTGATAAGAGATACAGACTTTCTGTAAATTAGAGAAATATTAAGGATGACCCAAAGTTTATGTAGGGATTAAATGTTTATATCTAATTTGCATATTATGACGTCATATGGTGGCGGCCATCTTGGATTATAGAATTTTCATGAAAAGTCGCATGTTTGAATGATAGAATGCACCACTTCTTTCCCCCCAAAATGTCCCTCACCTTCTGTATGCTATATTGCACAATACTGAATGCTCAGGTAAATAGTAAGTAGTGAACAAACTGTGTAAAACATTACTAATAAATGGCAGAAACAAACCAAATGCATGTAGCGGTAGACTGGCCTTTTGCTGTAGAGATTTTCCATTTACTACATACAGTAGGCACTCTGATTCCATGTATGGGGCACATATATATTATTCAGATGACACACAAACACAAGTAGACAAGACCTGTTTAGTTCAAAAGCTCATTTGCCACGGCAAGGCACAGATCAGGAGTGAGATGGCGAGACAAGACAAGAGACAATGGTCCGCGTATCATTCGTTCATTTGATATTCAATTGAGAATCAAAAACGAAAAAAATAAAAAATGACTTGTTATTTCATTATTTGTTTATGAATGTGATACAAACAAACAAATAACACGTTGTTTTCCAGGCTTTTGATTTCATGGTCAGATCAAAAGTATAACGTTTAAAAAATGGCTTCAGGGCCGAAACTGATTTTGATATTTATTTGTTCCGATTTCTGTGACCTGGAAGTCTATCCAAGTCACTTTCTTGGTCTAGACCTGTCAGTGCTCAGTGTTGCCATTTTAGTGACTTTGTTGCTAGATTTAGCGACTCATTTTGGCCATCCCATAGCGACAGAAAATATTGTCTAACAACTATAGCGAGAAATTGGGCGACTTGCGCAACGATGGCAAACTCGGTTTCGTTGAATCGACAGAAAATCATCTCCCTTCTCATGCCTGTTTCGTTTATGAACATCGCGTTCGCCCAAAGCGTTGCCCCATGATTATAGAAGTAATGACTGGCCTAGGCTATGTAGTATCAGTCCATGTTAGGGAAGTAGGCCTAGATGTTAGATCTATCAGCTCAGATCGTCATTTGTCGCCAACGTCATTAGAAGGCAGCCAGCTGCCGCCTTCTGGTGAGATTACACCAAAGACAGTAGACAGGGAAACTAGGGACACACATCGTTCAACAAGCACATTGATCAAAGGAAAGAGGGGCTAGAACGTCATTCACAAACAGAGCAAATAATTCAAATCGAGCCATAGGCATAGTCACAGGCGGGCCTAGGCCCGTCTACTTGTCAGTCTTGCCCGTCCAATTACGTTCACCATCTAAAAAAGACGCGCAAGTCAGCTCTGAGAGCTCAAGAATCAGTCAAATCGCGAACAGGCGGCAGCTCCGTTTAATTGTCAGGTGTGAAATGCGTTCATATTCCACTTTTTATGTCATAGACGGGAAGGAAAGGCTTTGCAGTAGGATTGTCCAAGCTGTTGCTTCAGTTTGTGTTTTAAGTTACGCACCGTTGCTGGGTTCATGCCGTTTTGCGCAAGTTTAAAATGTTTAGCCGACTGCGTAATTTGCCATTTTTGTTCAATAAGTTCTACTTTTCATGTCATGAATGTAACATGCCTATGATAAGGCTTTGCAGTTGTACAATATGGTCAATCTGTCTCAGTTGTGTTTCATGTGACGCGCCGAAGCTAGGCCTAGATCCATGCATTGTTTTGCTCCAGTTTAAAATGTTTCAGCTGTGATCAAATGCGTTCCATAAATTCCACTCCACGTATGGTGTATCTCATCTAGGCTTCTCTTATAGGCTATGTTCAATCAAATTGGCTTTGCCCACCCTTTTCTTTCTGTGCCCACCTATTTGAACATTTCTGCCTACGCTACTGAATCGAGCATAGGAGTAGAAAAACCTATTCGTTTAGACTGCCGACTGAGGGGAAAAAAAAGAGATTCTGTTGCTCTGTCCGAGTGGTCATTTAAATATAGATCTTTAGGTTAAATTGTGTGTGGTAAAGTTATAATCGGACTGGTAGGCCTAGAAGCAGCAGCTGGCAATGGAAGTCAATAAATAATTTCCGGGTCAGAGCAATCGAAAAAAAAAAAATATCAAAATCAGTTTTGGGCCTGAGGCCGTTTTTTAAACGTTCTACTTTTGATCTGATCATGAAATCAAAAGTCTGAAAAACAAAGCATTATTTGTTGGTTTGTATCACATTCATAAACAGATAATGAAAAAACAAGTCCTTTTTTCGTTTTTTCATTTTGGATTCTCAATTGAATATCAAATGAACGAATGATACACGGACCGACAATGTTAGTATTTTTTTCTTTTTGTTGTTTTTGTTGATGTTTTTTTGTTTTTTTTCTTAGCTGACAAAGACACACACATCACAAGGACATGAACACACACAAAGGAACACATAGTGTATGTCCTAAATGATCAGGGAAATAGATGGCAAATCAACAGTGTAAATCATTACTAATAAATGGCTGACTTTTTTTTTTTATGTAGCAGGCCTTTTGCTGTAGAGATAATGACTCCCTATCCCTATCCATACAGGGCCGGCATTCCCTAGCCTCGTGAGACCATCCTGATCTCGCGAGCTTCAGGGTTTCACTCGCAGATCAGTCTGGATACTTTCCGTTAAAGAAAATTTGGAGCAGTTCACCAAACGAACGTCCAATCAGCGTTGGCTTTGAGGCGGGTTGAGGTGTGACGCAACGAACAACATGACGGCATCCACAGAGATGAGCATAGCTATCGCGCAAGTTTTATTCAAATTAGAAAGTATTCCTGGGTAAACTGTGAAGCTATGAGTCTCAGCCATGCAGCTGGGAGGAATGAACGACACAGACATCCTCCAAGGCTGATTCCAGTTCATAATGGAGGAATATACTATCTTCAGAAGTGTAGGGCCTACCGTGAAAACTTGATGGGAATTGTCGTTGATTAGGTTCATA
The DNA here is from genome assembly GCF_046254945.1 of Alosa pseudoharengus. Taxonomy (NCBI): domain Eukaryota; kingdom Metazoa; phylum Chordata; class Actinopteri; order Clupeiformes; family Clupeidae; genus Alosa; species Alosa pseudoharengus. The sequence continues at coordinate 23,870,445 of NW_027468664.1, read as the reverse complement.
AATGGTAAGTTAAAACATCTTAACGTTTGTCACGTTACCTAACTTAATTGTATGTTAAACGGCATTAGAAGAATACTTTGTTCATCTAATTGGTTGATTTGGCCCGTCGATAACCAACAAAGGTGGTGATAGACAGATGGTTTATCCAATCAGCTAACCAGTATGTCCGCCCCTTCCCAAAAGTTCTTCAATGAAAAGTTCCCAGATGGATATGCGGAGCAAATCCATCTGGCGGAGTCAGGTTAGGCATTCCCATCATCTTGTGATAGACTATGCATGACCTAATGTGTGTGTGTGTGTGTGGGATAGGGAGAGAGCGTGTCACCACCTCCACCATGCGAGCAGCATGGCCAGATCTGCCTCGCGCGCGCCGAGTGGAGAGAATTTGCGCAGCTCGGACTAGGTCTACTGTCATTCTCATTGCGACTCCCCACACTGCCACTACGTTCCCCCCTAACTGTCCTACGAGCACTTCGACCTCGTCTAACATACCCAGTGGCATTAGACAAAGGCTCCACCACGTTACTGTCGCCGTGATTGTGGAGAGGCACACGTTCAGAAGACAGAAGCTAGCGCTATGGACATTATGCTACCTCCAGCCTCGTTCGCCACACCACTAACACCCTGCTAACTTCCCGATGAACACTCCGAACCCGTGAAACATTATTCCCACCAGTGACATTGGGCAAACGATTCAACGTTTGTGCTTGGTGTAAGCTAAACTATGGAGTAAACTCTCACTTTGTCCAGCTGCATCATTGCAAGGCAGGGACGCATCTGAAGCCTCACTAAACGAATCACCGTCATTTTCTGAAGGCAGATATTCCCCTTCAGAATCAGGGTCCGCGAATAAAAGACCCAACACTTCATTTCATGTAAACTTTTTTGATGCCATTAGATGATAATCTAATGCAAATACTCGCTGGCGTTGACAATATCGCTCTGACAAAGTGGCTCACACGCACACTAGCTCCGGTATTGCACACACTGATTCAATGCAGCTGTATCGCGAAAGTTTTGTTTAAAGAGTGCCCTTTTTTCGACTCGGGGATGACGTATGACATGTCTGCCATCTAGTGGAGTGGAGGTCGAACGAAATATGACACCCTATTTGACTAAATCGGCCGCTTTATTCAGTACCGCATCTTGTCGACTATACACGACCTAGAGGGTTAAGGGGGCATGTCAACTCATCCCATGAGCACTTATTTCATGTATAGCGCCACCTAGTTAAAAATGAAAAAGCAAAAAATTCGGTGTTTTCATCACAATATCTCTGGCTGACATGGTCAAAACTGCACGAAATTGAAAGTGTAGGATCATTATGACACCCTTCGAATGCATGGCAAGTTTTGTGAACTTTCGTTCATGGGGGGCCCTACAATAAAATAATTTATGTGTACATTTAGTGACCGTACACCAACAAGGATTCCCGCGACACTGAAAGACCGGGGTACAAGAAACTTGGTGGGCATGTAACCCCACATGGATAGCATGGAACCATCGTTTTTCGTTTTGATCTGTAGCCCCCCCGCTGGACTGAACCCCCCGAAAGGAGGGTAGGGCAGACACAGTTTTCTGTGAATATCTTGAGAACCGTAGGGCCTAGGATGACCATTTTTTTTTACTTATGTTTGCCTCCAGGGGTCTTGTTAACCCATTCCATATGCACACATGTGCATAAACAGATACACACGCACACACATACATTCACAGTAATCATACGTATGACGCATACTCACACAGTAGACATATGTACGCATGCATGCACATGCACAAACACAGGCACATACGCAGGCAATATGAACAGGCAAGATGGGGGTGGGGTTGTATAAAATGAATTTTACATGTGAAATCTATGAACTAATCATGTTTTGGTACTTGTTGTTTAGCAGATACCAGTGAGAATTGAGTGTGGATAATGCAATTTAGTGAGACAGTTAGAATTATATAGGCCTTTCAGCGTGATTTATTTTTGTGGAAAACATGTGCTGGACTGGGCGGCGGTCATATTTTGTACCGCACTGCGGTACATCTAGTTATTATTATTATTATTATTATTATTATTATCAGGGTTCCTACGCAGTATGGAAAACCTGGAAAAGTATGGAATTTGATTTTAGTAATTTCCAGGTCTGGATAAGTATGGAAAAAAGAAACAAGGGTATGGAGAAATATTTCTGCTTCCAGACTATTACATTTGCAGTACTAATCACTTCACTCAGGTCATAATGAACCATTCCTACTGTTGTGTAGCTTAACTGTCAGTCCCCATTGTCAAGATACAACTATGATACAACTAAGAGACAACTAAAAATGACCCAGCTAAATGGACGAATATTAAGTGTCATTTTTTAATTCACTTCAGTTGTCCATACCTTTGTTTTCACCGAGTTATCCCAAACCAGAAGTGGCCGCAATGTCGAGAATATGGTCAGAAAAATCTACCGAGAAGTTTGGAAATTTGAGTATGGAAAAAGTATGGAATTTTGAAATGCAAAATATGTAGGAACCCTGTATTATGTTGATATGTTTTTGTGTCACAATCACAATCAAGGTCTTGTCACCGTGCTGTTGCGTCATCTGCGCCGTCTCTCTCTCTCTTTCTCTCTCTCTCTTTCTCCACTGACCTTCAGGGTGATCTCTCTCTCTCTCTCTTTCCCTCTATCTCCCTTCTCTCAATCATTCATGGAGAACAAACATGAGTAAGTAGAGACTGTAGAGAAGAGAGAGAGAAAGAGTGTGTGTGTGTGTGTATGGGTGCAGGTTTGTTTAAGTGTGTGTGTGTGTTAGCATGTGTCTAAAGGACAGGGTGATTGTCAGTTTGGAGATGGTGAGGTGTGTGTGTGTGAGTATGTTTGTGTGTGTGTGTGTGTGTGTGTGTGTGTGTGTGTGTGTGTGTGTGTGTGTGTATCGATGGACTGTATAATTGTGAGTGAAATGATGTTGAATTGTTATGACTACTTATTCTCTTGGGACCAGCACTTATGTCCCAATGTTCCCTGTTTCCTCTGTGTGTATGTGCATAAGCTTGTGCATTAGTTTGCCAGCTTGTGTGTGTGTGTGTGTGTGTGTGTGTCTTTGTGTGATTTCTGTGGGGTTTTGAAGTAGCAGGAGAATGCTTGTGTTAGGCCTCATTAATAAGGACTTTTCCACAGTGGGAGGTTGCCTCTCATTTCCTATTGACTGGCTGAAGACATGCCTCTTACTCTTCACTCATAACCCAGTGTGCTAGAGTTATGAATGTTTGTGTGTGTGTGTGTGTGTGTGTGTGTGTGTGTGTGTGTCTGTCTGTGTGTGTGTCTGTGTGTGTTAGTGATGGGGATTTCAACCATTGGCTGCTGGTGTGTGAATTCTTTGTCGTTATCACCGCAATCAAACACTGTTTTCCCATAGGCAGCCTCCTCAATGCGTTGCTATAGTAACATACAAGAGGGGAGTGATGGAGTGTGTGTGAATGTATGTCTGTGTGTGTGTGTGTGCATGCACATTTTTAGCATGCATTTGCTGATATGAAAGCCTGTCTGAAGCTGAAAAGGTCTGGAGAGAAAGAAAGAGAGAGAGAGACAGAGAGTAAGGGAGAGATATTTGAGATTTTAACTCATTCTTTATTGGTTTACAAAAACACTGAAAGATTCACACAATTAAACTCTTGTATAGGATAAAAATTATGTAAAAAAAAGAGATGGTGACTAAAGTGCAAATCGTCATCAATGACGGAACACAGTGCCTGTCTGCAGCACCACACAGCCTCAAAAGATTCAAGATTCTGCAAGAGAGAGAGAGAGAGAGAGAGAAGGTGGTTGTAGGCATAGGTATAATAAAGGCTAGATGTCTTATGGCGGAGTCTCTAACGGTATCAACGGTGGCTATCTTGTCACAGGCAAGCTATCTGGTGGGCTCTGTGGTACCTGATGTAAGGTGAGTGATCTACATGAACACAAATACTCTTATCTTGCTGAAATCTTGACAGATTTACAAATGGTTTGGTTTCTTACAAACGTTATTACACAGTTTTCTGTGAATATCTCGAAAACCGTAGGGTTTAGGAGGACCATTTTTTTTTTTATGTTGATCTCAAGGGGCCATGTCAACCCATTCCATAACCACTCATTTCATGTATAGCGCCACTTGGTTAAACACAAAAAAGTAAAAATGAGGTGTTGTAATTGAAGGTATCTGTGACCTAACATAGTCAAAACTGCACGAAATTGGAAGTGTAGGATCATTATGACACCCTCTGTATGCACGCCAAATTTTGTGGAATTCCGTTCATGGGGGGCCACACAATAAATTAATTTATGTTACTATACACCAACTGGCCTGTAGGTGGCCGGAGACAGTGTTCTGTGAATATCTCGAGAACCGTAGGGCCTAGGAGGTCCACCTTTTTTATGTATGTTGGTCTTAAGGGGGCATGTCAACCCATCCCATTACCACTTATTTCATGTATAGCGCCACCTAGTTAAAAATTAAAAAGCAAAAAAGTAGGTGTTTTCATCACAATATCTCTGGCTGACAAGGTCAAAACTGCACGAAATTAAAAGTGTAGGATCATTATGACACCCTCCAAATGCATGCCAAGTTTTGTGTACTTTCGTTCATGGGGGGCCTTACAATAAAATAATTTATGTGTACATTTAGTGACGTACACCAACAAGGATTCCCGGGACACTGAAAGACCGGGGTACACGAAACTTGGTGGGCATGTACCCCCACATGGATAGCATGGAACCGTCATTTTTCGTTTTGATCTGTAGCCCCCCCGCTGGACTGGACCCCCCGAAAGGAGGGTAGGGCAGACACAGTTCTCTGTGAATATCTTGAGAACTGTAGGGCCTAGGATGACCATTTTTTTCCGTATGTTTGCCTCCAGGGGT
>NW_027468664.1:23858065-23860565 GCF_046254945.1 Alosa pseudoharengus | reverse complement strand
CACACACTCACACGACAGACACATGCAAACACACACACTCACACACACACACACACACACCAGAGTCAAAGTGACCGGCAGAGGTTTCGTTTTCCGGACATTTTGATGATATGCCGGTCAAATATCCTATTATCGCTTCTTAATTACCTAGTCAAGTTGAGGAAAACTGGAGACAGGCTATGTAGCTTAAAGAATGACATAATCAGGCTGAATAGAATGCAACATGTTCATTAGCCTAACTTACGTAAACATGCCTAACAAGATCTAGCTAGTATCTATGTTTTCATGGACAGCAAGAAACATGTTAACATGTAACAACGTAGCCTTTTTTTTTACAATGAACGAAGCGGACGCTTCTAGGTATTTCACGCACTGATTCAATGCGCTGTAGCTAGAAGGTTTTGTTTAAAGCATGCCCCTTTTTCGACTCGGGGATGACGTATGACATGTCTGCCATCTAGTGGAGTGGAGGTCGAACGAAATATGACACCCTATTTGACTAAATCGGCCGTTTTATTCAGTACCGCATCTTGTCGAGTAAACTCGACTGTGGCGCCTAGAGGGTTAAGGCTTATTTTTAAATTCAGATTGCGTTAGGGGACGGGATTATTAGCCAATTTCTTTTTGCAGCAGAGATACAGTAGTGTAACCTAATGTCTGTTGACACCCCCTATGGATGAGGAGTAATAGGAGCTTATTTACACACACATATACACACACACAGATACATTTACACACACACATGCACACACACACATGTGTTATCAGCTAGCTGACCTCAAAGGGTAGAGTCTACCCTTAACCTTTCTTCCACTGTGCATTTTTTATTTTAATTTTTTTTTTAATTAAATTTTCCTTGCTCGGGGAATCACATCATATACATCAGTTATAATTTAAGGTCACTTCCACTTGTTAAAATATAGGAAATGCAAAACACGATAAAAACAAAACATAAAGCCAAAGCTTGAGCTGCTTGTGGACAAACCCTACTTGACACATGCACACACATATACACACACACACACACACACATACACACATGCACACACATACACACACACACACACACACACATACACACATGCACACACATACACACACACACACACTTCTCTGCAGAGCTGCCCGCGTCAACTCTCACTAATTATGATTTGCATATTTTCCATTTTGAGGGAGTTCGAGCTCTTTGCTCCGCTGCCGGCGGAGAGTGATCTTTGATCCGTGGCGCATCCGTGGTAGAGTGGGCACCACCACCACCGTCACCGCCACCGCCACGGGGTGTATCGGCACAACTCCGACCACGCTACGCCTAGTGACCGCCTCTCAATTTACTCTGCAGTTGCTTTTGCGGTCTGTCGACTCAGCTCTGAGAACTCCTGACCGTTACTGACCGGGCTGTGTGTGTGTGCGTTCCTGCATTGTCCACAGGAGACGTAGATGCTGGCGGACAACGTCCTTACTCCTCCTGACCTGGCATCTCTATCAGTAAGCTGGAGGCAAACGCCCCAAAGAGCACCAAACTATTTAATGTTTGCTAATTTCATCAGAGAATAAAAAATAGTAAAAAACTGGTGATTAAAATCTGTGGTCGCTGATTGGCTCTAGCGACTGTAATTTCATGGGGCTGTTTAATTTGCTTATGGGGGCTGTCGGCTTATCGGGGGGTAATTGCTGCTCCTATAATGTGAGGCAGAATATTTAAATAGGATCCAAGTTAAAGTAGGACATTCAAGGCTGACGCGACTTTGAACAGGCAGAAAGTTGTAACCATGACGATAGGAGGTATCCCATGATTCCCGGCCTATGTTCTATGTTGTGAGTTCATTCCTGGTTCTTCTTTAAGTTCTACCTCACATGCAGTTCGCCCCCTAGAGGAGTCGGTTCTGCTGAAGCTGGTTCCTACTGTTCCTAAAGTTGCTTAGTGAGTTTGGTGAGCTTAAAAGAACGAGTTATAACTCACGATGCCAAGCAGTATAACAATAATCATCAGACAAACGTATGATTCGGAGTTGGGGAACAATCAAAAATGTAATAATGTTCCTGAAAATTGCATAGGCTTCCTAACGTTATGAAGCTGTATTTTAAGGGGACATGCCATGCTGCAGGCTTATGACTGTGCTTGGCTCTCCTTGTTTTGGTCCAACTTTGCTTGTGAGCTACTGTTTTGTTCCTCTCTGTGAGTCTAAGTGTGTGTGTGTGTGTGTGTGTGTGTTATGGATTCTAGTGAGCTACTGTTTTGTTTCTCTCTGTGAGTTTACGTGTGTGTGTGTGTGTGTGTGTGTGTGTGTGTGTGTTTGTGTGTTATGGACTCTGTTTTGTTCCTCTGATGTGGTTGGGATCTATTAGTGACTGTGCTTCTGCTTGCTTCTGGGTTCCTTGCACGATGTGGTTGACATCTGTGGTTAATATATTGTTGTTGCTGTCCCCTCTTGCAGTGTTGCGATAAGGCTGAAGGAACCGGCCCAGGTGTGGTTCTGTCCCCTCTTGCAATGTTCCGATA
>NW_027468664.1:23850565-23853065 GCF_046254945.1 Alosa pseudoharengus | reverse complement strand
TATGCCACACTTCTCTGCCTCTGACTTAAAGCCACCTACTGAGAACATGAGTTTGTGTGTGTGTGTGTGTGTGTGTGTGTGTGTGTGTGTGTGTGTGTGTGTGTGTGTGTGTGTGTGCGTGTCTGCATCTGTTTTTTGACATCTCCAAAGCATCGTGCTCACCAGGAGGCCTGTCTGGTGGGAATTTCTCAGGAACTGTCTGAGACTGTTGGCCTAGAACTGCACCAAAACAAACACCCGTAACCCGTAAACAAGAACACACACACACACGTACACACACACACACTCACACACACACACACACACACACAAACACCCACACACACACACACACAAACTAGTCACATACAGTACACATACATACACACACAGACACACCCCAATCCCATAACTACTCCTCTATTTTACCTCTCTCTCTCTCTCACTTCCTCTCTCTTTCTTTCTCTTTCTATCTCTTTTCCTCTCTCTCTTTCTCTTTCTATCTCTTTTCCTCTCTCTCTTCCACTGTCAGTCCCTATCAGTCCTTGAGCCAGACCCCCTAATTTTGGTCAGTTGGTACCATTCAAGGGGAATACGTCTCACAGTGATTGTTGACAGGGTAGAACACCCTAGTATAAGATCATATGTGATGGCATTGTATTTGGGGGAGCTCCTTGTGTTTTTATCAGCCTCTTTATGCCCATTGTATGTCTATGGTGGGATACATTACAGGTGAATATAGGCTTACCATTTTAACTAATCTCCACAAAACTCCCACAGCTGATTATTTACATTAAGTCAATATATTTTTTTTATTGCAACTAATTTGAAATGTCATGTATACATATGTAAATAAACCATTATCTACTGAAATACACAATAATTTGCATAGATTTAAAGGGACACCAGGCAACGTTTTTGTGTTAATTACTCATCTTCGTAAGTCGGTATATGGTTAAATGACTCATTACAGGGCGAATGAAGACTCTCTCACCCGCCCCTACTGCCTGTAGGAAGAATATTCCGCTTGCAAGTTCAGTGTATCGTACCCAGCGACCGAAGCAGTTTCAGTTTCCATCCTGCATCCACAGCACAGAGGGAGGCTAACGAAACGCTAGCGATTGTTGCAAACGTGTGTATAATGGCAGAGCCGGCAAAGAAGCAGCGAAAACCCTTGACAGAAGATGCAAAGAAAAAGAAAAGAGCTTCAGACCGAGCGAGGGGGAGTTTCATAGAGAAAAAGCATCAGGGTGGCCTGGTGTCCCTTTAAGTACAGATACTTTAACACTGGATAAAGTCACGCACAAATTTCTTCTTTTTATTTTACGTTTTTGGACATTTTAGAGTGAAATGTGAAATGTTATTACAGTCTGTGTTTTGAATTAGGGGATTTTGAATAGATCAAAATACTGCCAACAGCCATTAAAAAAATCTATCATCGCCATACTCACAACTTTGAACCAGAAATCTCCACTTAAATTGTAGGCTACTTATAAACACTAAAGTTTCCAGTTATACCTCTATATGCTGGAGGATTTCATAGAGGAAGTTGTTCATATGCAATTTGTAACCTATAGTATGAAAAGGAAGTACAAGTTCTGGAAACAGGTAAAAATATTTTTTAGCGAATGTATTGTTCTCAAACACACACATTCTCAAAAATGCAGCATTTCAGGAATAACATTTCACTTTTATATGTCACCAAAATGAAAAAGAAAAAGAAGAATATTGAACCTGACTTCATCCAATGTTAAGATTTCTGTACTTGAAATGTATGCAAATTATTGCATATTTTATTAGATAAAAGCTTTTGAAGCTGTGGAAGTTTTGTGGGGGATATATATGTTATATTAGCTATGACATATAAGATATAATGTAATATATCTCTGCATGAGCGTATAATAGACATAAACAGAGCAATAACTCACAAAAAGCCACTACCAATAGCCTGACGAGCCAGACCCACATTTAAATGTAGGGTCTGGGGACTCACCGTTGCCAGTGCTCAGTCCGAGGGGCGGGATAATCGGTTGTCTTTCAAATTTCCCCTGCACGCAATAGGACAGTCCTACAACGCGTTTTCAACTCATGAGTCCCATGCGGATAGCGGAGATAGTTGGCCAACAGCAACATCCATCTTCTTTGTTTTCAAGTAGCAGGGAATTCAAGCCGAACCGTTGCAACTCTGCCATCAATCATTATGTTAAGCCCGCCTAACGTCTCTATACACGATGTGATTGGCCCTATCGAAGTGTAATTTTTCCAGCTCGCAAGCCAACAGAGAGTTGCTAGACTAGCCCGGCCAGCAAATTACATTTGCTGCCGCTAGGGTGCGTCTAGATTTCTAGGCTATATTACCAATGCAATGATATCATTTATATTCTAGTGGTATACCTTGCCAAAAATATGAGACGTATTCCTCTCAGATGGTACTGACCAACCCCTCTGGCTCAAGAACTATATCTTTCTTTCACTCTTTCCCTCTCACTTTCTCTACAAACACAGTGACAGGCACACACAC
>NW_027468664.1:23843065-23845565 GCF_046254945.1 Alosa pseudoharengus | reverse complement strand
CTTTATCTTAACTTCTTCATTTAGAATAAAGAATAACGTTCGCGAACCGTTCTGGTTTTGTTGCCAGCATAAAAACAAGCTTACCATTGGCCTATCCGCAAATTAACACAAGGGATGAATTGAACGATGACGAAGTCGGACATATAGGCATAGTTCATATTGGAAAAAAAGTTATACAATTTGGAACTCTAGCTTTTCCCCACCGCAGTCTTTTAATGCCATATAATCATAACGTGCGCAGTCTGCGCCATACTTATGCCCAAATCACACCCAAGATTCGCAACGAGATGAGCAACAACTTGATGCAACATTCTAAAACCTTGCAACTGTGACCAGACATGTGAATGCTTTGCGACGGCTTGTAACAACGTGCAACATCTAATTCACACTGCTGTAACCTCCTTTCTGTAACGGTTTCGTGTCATTGCGAATCTTTAAACAGACGATCTGACGGGTTTTAGAACATTAAATACAACCCGAAACTAAAAAACAGACCAGGCCTCTACTGGAGACCGGCCTTTAACCCAAACCTGTAGCCACGCCAGGCGTTTAAAAGAGACAGGCGTCTCTTAGGGACTCGGCGATTATTTGAAGTTTTACGGTAATCACAATCATTTAAATATTGAAGTAAGAATTTACTAGAACAATTAAGCATTTTCCTGTGACATGGTTATTAGGCAAGAGAAATAACTCAGATAGATTAGTGAGGTAGGAGACTGGATTATGGATTATGTTTGGGCCTTATATTAGTATGTAGGTCCAGGCTATTAGGTAACTTTACAGTTATATATTATGCTTAATGATGATAAGAATAACAAATACGACATAATTTAAATTATGTAACGTGATCACATGTATGCTAGCAACCAACAAAAGCACTTACCAGTTATCAGCGTGAACACACAGACACACACACACACACACACACACACACACACACCACTTAACTCACACACACACACACACACACACACACACACACACCAGTTATCAGTGTGAACACATGGACACACACACTGTGATTGGGATAGCCGTGCGGTGTTGTGAAAAGCAGGAAGATTGCGCCAGATAAGATGCCAAATGAGGGTTCCCCTCTTTTATTCAGCCAAAAGTAAAAATAAAACAAACTTCCAAAATATTTAAATAATCAATAATTAACTCAGAATAGGAAATGAAACAAAATATTAGTCATAGGCAAAATCAATTACAAACTCAGAATTATCCAACGCAATATTCCATATAGTCTAAGGTTGAGTGTATGGTGCTCTCTACAGCTCACCTCAACATAGACTGATGGACCATCTTGCAACCCAGCCCTTTCAGTAGTCCAGCAGCAACCATTACACACAAACATAGACATATGGTGTAATAGACATAATATACATCAATAATTATACAATTCATGGTCATATGTCACATAAGGACTATTATGTCATTTAAAACATACTGTGAACGTTATCTTACATCAGATAATTAATTAAAAATTACGCGCAAAAAGTCCCCCTCTCACTCCGTGCGAGATGGTACAAGCCACGCAAGGGGAGCACGGAAGTCCCCCTCGCGCACCCCTCTCATGTTCTCCAGTTGTCCTGCAAACCGGCTGCAAGACGGCAGCTTCCCTGGAAAGTCCATAATGAATCCTTTTGCGACTAATGCTAGTTATTGTAATGAATGAAGATTATGAGCATAATTGCCCTTTTGCCACCCAGAGCAGAAGTAACTGATGTTTTGTAATGTTTGTTTTCACAGGTGCCGCCGCCATTGGATGCGAACACGCAAACGTTGTTCTCGCCCTCCATACATTCACATAGTCCTTAATCAATAATAAACAGTTTGTTCAAATCATGTTGCAAGTCTTTTCACTCATAGTTTATATTGGAATGGAGGTTAGCTCTGTGACACACACACACACACACACACACACACCAGTTATAAGTGTAAACACACACACACACATACACACACGCACACACACCAGATATCAGTGTGAACACACAGTTTTAATGGCTTATCTGTATCATAAGTCACTTTGAATAAAAGTGTCTTTAATAATCAAATGAAATTGATGTTTGTAAATTGAGGCATGGTGTTAGCTGTCTCATTGATCATGTAGTGACGTGATCGCTATGGTGATCAGAGATGAGTGCGTCTGTGCCATATGTCCCTCTGCTCTTCCCATAGGTCACTCCCCAGTGGCCTTATGGGATACATGCTCCTCTCCTCTCCCCACTGGCCTTATGGGATACATGCACCGCTCCTCTCCCCACTGGCCTTATGGGATACATGCACCGCTCCTCTCCTCTCCCCACTGGCCTTATGGGATACATGCATCACTCCTCTCCCCACCGTTAGCAGCACAGAGGCGCCACTACCACAACAGTACAGGGAGAGATCAGGAAATCATTATAGTTTTTTTTTTTTTTCTTTCTCTCTTTCTTTTTCTCTCTCTCTCTCTCTCTCCCCATGGCTGTCTGTTTACTGCTTTCTGTTTTGGGTTGTT
>NW_027468664.1:23828065-23835565 GCF_046254945.1 Alosa pseudoharengus | reverse complement strand
AATTTGGACATGCGAAAAAGAAAAAAAAAAAAAAAGAAAAAAAAAAGTCTGACTAAACCTTTATGACCGCCGCTTCGCTCTGCGGCGGTCATAAAGGTTTAGTCAGACTTTTTTTTTGACTATGCATGTGTGTGTGTGACTTTTTTTTTGACTATGCATGTGTGTGTGTGTGTGTGTGTGTGTGTGTGTGACTATGCGTGTGTGTGTGTGTGTGCGTGTGTGTGACTACGTGTGTGTGTGTGTGTGACTATGCGTGTGTGTGACTGTGTGTGTGTGTGACTATGCATGTGTGTGACTATGTTTGTGTGTGTGTGCGTGACTATGCGTGTGTGTGTGTGTGTTTGTGACTATGCGTGTGTGTGTGTGACTATGTGTGTGTGTGTATGTGTGTGTGTGACTATGTGTGTGTGTTTTCAAGGTTTTTCAACACCTCATTTCTCTTTTCTACTGTGTTTGTTATTTTCTCTTTGCCCTTTAGATTCACAAATGCCAAGACATACAGACTCACACACAATTACACCCACACATGTGTGTAGTGAACTTAGTGTGTAGTGTACACACCCACACACACCCACACATACATACACAACACCCACACACACACACACACACAAACACTAGGAGCAGTGAGCTCAGCAGGAGCACACATACTAGGCGCACACACACCCGCCCCAATGGGCAGCCCTTGATCCATCCGGCGAGCAGCTGGCTATTAGGTGCCTTGCTCCATGTTCCAAAAACCACACCACATGAGGTGTTCTACACAAAAACACACAATGTAGCCTACACACGTTGAGGAAGCTAGCCTTTCATTATAAGCTTATAGCTGGCATAATTGGCTAACTTCCAAACACATAAATAAAAGGAGTGTGTCTTAAGTTTTAAAGTGTCATGTTACTCCCAGAAAGCCATGACACCGTGCGCGTAAAAATATGGCACGGTATGTGCAAACAGGCCGCAATTTGGTAAAACCGCAGGCTGCCTATCAAATGTTTGTCTTATGTTTATTTTTCGCATATTGTTATAGAAATATTGATATCTTATTTTGTTTAATTCTGAAGAATTTAGCTTCCCCTGGCTTCCATTAGGATGCGGCACTGCTGACTACGTGATGAGCTTCAGGCTCATGATAAATAGCACATCAAATGAAGCACAGTGCGCACTCTCTGCATTTTGGCAATGGCGCTGGTTCACTGTGTTCTCAAATGTGCATACAGCAGGCTGTAAATGCGCTTAATGCCCTTTTGCTAAAAGGTGCCAAATGCCCTTTCTATCTACGAGCCTGAGTTGAGTTTAACCTGCTGCTACCTTCTAAACAGCCATCAAATCTGCCAAACATGCTTGAACATTTAGCTATCTGCAGACACTTAAAATAGTGTTTTTTTGTTTCAGTGAAAATAAGAATGTTTTTGCAGAGCTGCTCAAGCTGTGCAGGCAGTGGGCACAAAATGGCCTCACACTCAGACCAATTACAGGACTGAGCGGAGGATTGCAGCCTGTGAGTGATGTGAATATCAAAGACACATGGTCAGACCCTCATACAAATACAGGACCACTTGCTTAATAAATGATGATTGTGTGTAGATATCATAAAAGTGTTACCGACCACTTTACATGTCTATGTATTTGCTGATAGTCCTTTAACCAACAACCCATGCTACCCATCATATACTATGTGGGGTAACTTCTCATGAAAACAGGGAAACACAACTAAATTTGGATTTGTGAATGCACACTGCACTACACACACACACACACACACACACACACACACACACACACACAGACACACACACACAAACACAGACACACACACACACATTCAGACACTACTGAGAACTGGAGCGAATGGACATCAGATGTCTTTAGGTGGTGAACACACATACCACCAAGCTCCAGACGTGCGCACACACACACACACACATGCATACCACACACACACACACACACACACACACACACACACACACACACACACACACACATCTCTTCAGGTGGGTGGCATTAAGCAGCTGGCAACGGGAGGTAGAGGGCACAGGGCATCGCCGCACTGCATAGAGTATTCTGTCATGTGCTATTGCTCCTGGCAAGGTGAGAATGAGAGTTTCATTAGGGCCACGAGAGGCCAAGGAACTACAGCCAGAGAGACATAGAGAGAGGGAGAGAAGGAGAGAGAGATGCAGTAAAGGAAAGAAGAGAGAGAGAGAGAAGGAGAAAAAGAACAGGGCAGAGAGAGATGCAGTAAAGGAAAGAAAAGAGAGAGAGGAGGAGAGAAAGAACAGGGCAGAGAGAGATGCAGTAAAGGAAAGAAAAGAGAGAGAGAAGGACAGAGAGAAGGAGAGAGAGGACAGAGAGAAGGAGAGAGAGGACAGAGAGAAATATGCAGTAAAGGAAAGAAGAGAGAGAGAGAAAGTGTACAGAGTGTGATGGATGTTAGATGGAGAGAAATAAATCATGAAAGAGAGAGGGTGCGAGAGAGAAAGACAGAGACAGTCTGTCGTGCATGTCTGTGCCCTCCATGCTCCGACTGTAAAGTGATACAACGTGTTTATTGTGGCCAGAAAGCAGCAGGAGAGGACTGTGTTCACGGTGTATGTGTGTGTGTGTGTGTGTGTGTCTGTGTGTGTGTGTGTGTGTGTGTGTGTGTGTGTGTGTGTGTGTGTACAGTATGTGTATGTGTGTGTGTGTGTGTGTACAGTATGTGTATGTGTGTGTGTGTGTGCGGATGCATGTGTGCGTGTGTGTGTGTGTGCATGTGTGCATGTCTATATGTGTGTGTGTGTGTGTGTGTGTCGTGTGTGTGTGTATGTGCGTGTCTGTGTGTGTGTATGTGTAGTCCATCACCCGACTTTGCTCATTTCTAATTACTGCCAAATGGTTTCTGAAGAGGGAGGCTGAGCTAATGAATGGAGCCAGCTGGCTCATGACTCCCACTGTAAGAGTCAGGCTATCTGTGTCAGGACGTCTATGGACTCAGGCTGGACACCCGACATTGCCCCTGTCTCAACCTGAACCCCCAACATTGCCCCTGTCTCAAACTGAACACCCGACATTGCCCCTGTCTCAAACTGAACCCCCAACATTGCCCCTGTCTCAAACTGAACACCCGACATTGCCCCTGTCTCAAACTGAACACCCGACATTGCCCCTGTCTCAAACTGAACCCCCAACATTGCCCCTGTCTCAACCTGAACACCCAACATTGCCCCTGTCTCAAACTGAACACCCGACATTGCCCCTGTCTCAAACTGAACACCCAACATTGCCCCTGTCTCAACCTGAACACCCGACATTGCCCCTGTCTCAAACTAAATGCCTGTTATTGCCCCTGTCTCAAACAAAATGCTAGTTATTGCACCTGTCTCAGACTATATGATGCATGCATGCAGGATAAGCTGTTATACCTTTTCCACAATGAGATGAGAGTCCCTGTCAGGGAGTTGTGATTCTGTGATGTCCGGGCTGTAAACATTAACACATCTAACCACTCTCTGGTAAACAGAACAGTAACACATCTAACCACTCTCTGGTAAACAGAACATAGACACATCTAACGATTCTCTCTGGTGAAGAGAACATAAACACATCTAACCAGTGCTCGAATTACGTGGGAGCCAGAGGGAGCCGAGCTCCCATAGAGTGAGGACTGGCTCCCATGAAAGCAACAAAGTCAAAAATCTGAGGGGGTCTCTCATATCTGAAGGTGTCTGGCATTGCAATTTAATCTTAAACAACCGCTCATTATCCATCCCTGTGTGATCTCTTACCATTAAAGACGTTAAATTAAAATATAGGCTACTACGGGACGTAGACCTACCCTACGCTCTTGAACGCAGCATGACACTTAACCAACACACCACTAGACTATATGAGCAAACCGTATACGATCGTTTTGACAGCACTCGCAAATCTGAAGAAGTCACCCTGCTTTGATGCGGATGTTTTGTCTATTTACATAGGCGTTCATTGGGCTAGCCTATATGGTTTGATATGTGCTGAAAAGTCCTATTTGCTGTTGAACTTGTGCTTCATCTCTTCTATTTTGATTGACAAAGCCATAAATTATGGCCCATATTGCAGCCTACAATTATTGTGTTGTCTGATGAGCTGTAGCTATCCTCTGCCATTCAGAGCTCCAGAAAGTTCCCAGATATTTTGAAACACCTGTTAGCAATCTCTGATTCGGAATATTCAATGGCTACCCGACAACATCTCAGTGCAAACTCCAAAATTGTTTGTCTATTAATTTTCCACGGTTCAACAATACTAGAACATAGTTTGGCTGCAATGGCTTATAATTTCTGCCAGTTAGTGCTTTTTCCCTGTGAATAAGTTATACTACATGCATTATTGTGTTTGACACTGAGAATAGCCTATCTGAGACGGTGGTCTGGTTCAAATGAGTCATGTTGTGAAATTGAGAATGGCACAGACTAAATCGTTTAGTCTATTTCTTTGTATTGTGAAATTGAAATGAAATATGGACTATTACAATCAATAATATGTTGAAATTAATTAAAAGCAATCAATTTCTATGAAAAAATCTATGTCTGTTGTGTGCGTGTGCATATATTGTACGCCTAGGCTATTTCATCGCCTTGTTAGGCTATGCACGGGGTGTGCCAACTTTTTATGAGATAGAGAGACCCCCTTAAAGATATAAAAGATAATTCGAGCCCTGCATCTAACCACTCTCTGGTAAACATTAACACATCTAACCACTTTCTGGTAAACATTAACACATCTAACCACTCTCTGGTAAATAGAACAGTAACACATCTTACCACTCTCTGGTAAACAGAATGGGCTTCTCTATGGCCAATACAGTACAGACTATTATCATAGCAATGATGAAGGTCAAACCATCTAACTGAAGCCACCACTCTTAGAGGACAGCGCACCCCACCTCTGACAGACACTACACGTTAGATTGGTCAGTGTTGACCCTGGGCCTCTGGAGAGAGCTGTCATCCCAGTCAGCCTTGACCTGGAGTCTCATGGGTAATAGCCATGCGCTGTGACCGCGTCACCAAGGAGACCAAGGCTCATTGGTATGGACGTCGCCGGCCACCGTGGAGGCTTCACACAGCCTTTTGCACTCTTTGAAGGAATTCTTTCTTCTGATTTCTAAAGGTGATTGACAAAAGGTTTCAGGGGGATGGGTGTGGTGACTGCCTGAGTTAAATAATTCAGAATTCTATTAAGCATTCTGTATGCTCTTATGCATGGTTATAACTGTGCAAGGAGTTTAATGGACATAGCCAACCCAGCATTATAGAGTTCTGCACAAAAGCACTGTAAAATAATTATTTGTTCCTAGGCAGCAGCCTATGTATGTTTGTGCTATTGTCATACCAGACATGCCTTCTCAATCATCTGCCAATCATTTCTTGAACAGCGACCAAAGCAACCAATCATTACCCAAGTGTCAACCAGCTGCCCCACCCACTTCCTAGTGTGTCGTCTGCCAGTGGGGGGATACGGACCTGACCGCAGAGCAGGATCTCTCTGAGCAGCAAACGGATAAGGAGGCGCGCCACCTTTTTAAAATTCATCTCATCTCCTGGTCTCCATATGGCTGATTACAAAATGGGCTTGTGTTTGGATTTTCCTGTGTGTGTGTGTGTGTGTGTGTGTGTGTGTGTGTGTGTGTGTGTTGTGTGTGTGTGTGTGTGCATGTGTGTGTGTGTGTGTGTGTGCATTTTTAAGGCAAGTATGTGTGGACCAAGCTAGAACGTCTGTGCATATGTCCAGGTCGTTCAAACAGTTTTTCTGTAAATAGGCCTGTGTGTGTGTGTGTGTGTGTATGTGTGTAGGCTATGTGTGTGTTTTGTCAGTTTGACAGCACAAATTTGGAAGACAGGATTATTTTTGCAGATTTCAGCGGGTCGTTATGTCCTATATGCCAAGCCGATCCATCTGTTTGCTAGTGTCTGATTGGCCCCCATCTGTTGCAAGCCTCTGATTGGCCTCCACCTGGCCTTTCATTTGTGACCAGGAAGCTGAAAGCATGCTCTCCATAACAGATTAAACAGGATTAAGTTATCAAAAGCACAAGACACAAACACAAACACATGCAAACACACACAAAAACATGCAAACACACAAAAAAAACACAAACAAACACACACAAACACACGCGAACGCACGCAAACACATGCAAACACACGCAAACACACACAAAAACATGCAAACACACTCAAACACACAAACACACGCGAACGCATGCAAACGCATGCAAACACGCATAAACACACGCAAACACACACAAACACACGTAAACACACGCAAATACACAGAAACACACGCAAACACGCATAAACACACACAAACACACGCAAACACACGTAAACACACGCAAACACACACAAACACAAAGACCAGGCTACACGGAAAGGACATGTCTGTGTTTGAATGACTACAAATGTTATGTGGAGTAAAGTAGTGAATGATTAAAGGTTTTGTTTGTGTGTTTGTGCGTGCATGTGTGTGTGTGTGTGTGTGTGTGTGTGTCCCAAACACAGGTGTCTTATAGATCATATGGATAGTTTGACATGCTTGTGTTTCAGACCTACAGTATATCACTAAATTGAAATAATACATGTGGTCCATAACCTTCCTTAATTCTGTTTACTGCAATAGACAAGAAACATTCTTTTTTGCACCTCTCAATCTCTCCCTCCGTCTTTGTCTCTCTCTCTCTTCCTCTCTTGCCCTCTTTCTCTGCCCTCTCTTTCTCTCTCACCTTCTCTCTGCACTCTCTCTCTTTTTCTTCCTCTCTCTACCCCTCCATCTCTGTCTCTCTCTCTCTCTCGTTCTCTCTCTCTCCCTCCTCCATCTCTCTCTCCCTCCTCCATCTCTCTCCCCCATCCATCCCTCTCTTCCTCTTTCTCTCCATCCCTCCCCCCATCTGTTTGTCCAGTGATGGACTCAGGGTCTCTCCACAGCAGGTGGCGTAACGGATGCAGGCTGGTGTCCGTGGCGACTGCTGTAATTGGTTGCCGGAGAGTGCCAGGAGCGGCGACCCCCCCCCCACCCCCCCGCATCATCATCCTTCACCCCGTACAATGCTGCCACCTTACTCTTCATCACCCCCACAGCCATCCACCACCATCATCACCATCATCATCATCATTACTTATGGTGGGGAAACCGAGTGGCAAGAGAAAGTGAGAGTGGAATCGGGGGGGCAGTAGAAGGGATGGATAATGGGAGGGGGCAGCAGGGTGCTGGGGGGCAGCTGCGGTGGAGGTCCTGCCGATTTCCCCCATATCAGCGCCGCTGATGGGCTCTCCCGAGGGCGATCGGACCGGGCCGGCCCAAGCTTTTATCATCGGGACAACAAGGTCATGGCTCATGGAGCACGACTAATGCACTGCAGCAGCAGCCAGAGCTGTGTGTGTGTGTTTGTGTGTATGTGTGTGTGTGTGTGTGTGTGTGTGTGTGTGTGTGTATGTGTTTGTTTGCAAGTAAACATGTACGTGTATGAACATGTGTGTG
>NW_027468664.1:23815565-23823065 GCF_046254945.1 Alosa pseudoharengus | reverse complement strand
ATGTAGAAATAGATGCATGAATATTAATACTAATACACCAGGCCCTCTTGTCATTGATTGGCAATACACAAAGTCCAGTGTGTGCGACCTAACGCTAATTTAATATTTTGAGGACGTTCCCAAGCACAAAGCTGAGCTCCCAGAGATTTGGGAGTTCCGGCTCAATTAGCAAATATATTCCCCGTTCTTGTGATAGTTTTGGGACTTTTGAAAAATGCTAAAACAGCGGTCCCCAACCACCGGGCCGGACATTCCTAACCGGGCCGTAGCCTACGACATGAGTTTAAAAAAAAAAAAAGCATGCAAACTAAACTAAATTTAAATCGCAATAATGTCACATTTTTAGGCCTATATGCAGTTGTTTGATTGCACACATGTTTGCATTTTGCAAGGTCTATTTTCTTACGTCTGTCTGTCCCGCCTTCAACACTTTTACATACAGTATTGCCTTCAGCGCTGCGCAGCCTCAGGTCAGCTCACTTCACTTGATCAGTTCTTGGTGAACGGTATGTCACACGAAGTTAGCTAAACTGATAGAATGAACAACAAAAAACAAGCATCTTTAGCAGGTCACTGGCCAGAGTGTTTGAGTTGAGAGAGCCGCTGCAGAGATTTCTTACAGAAAAAAAGCTGCACATTTTAGTGATGAGGACTGGGTGTCAAAACTCGCTTACCTGTGTGACATATTCGGGTTGCTTAATGACCTCAACCTGTCAACCCGAGGGGAGAATGACGACTGTCTTTAAACTGGCAGATAAAGTCGCTGCATTTAAAGCCAAGCGTGATTTGTGGGGACGACGAGTGGACCGGGGTGTACAGTATATGTTCCAAACAGTAGTGGGGGTTTTGGGAGAGACTGAGGCAGGGCCCTTTCTCTCGCAGCTGGTGCGCGATCACCTTGGCTTTCAAATGAGTTTGAGCGTTACTTCCCATCCTCCAAAGATCCACGTCAAACCAATGAGTGGGTCCGCAACCCATTTGTCAATATCCCAAATAGTCCTAACTTGTCAGCGCAGGAGGAAGAGCAGTTGATCGAAATTGCAAATGACGGTGGTCTTAAGAGTGTCTATAAGGAAACCTCTCTGGCGGGTTTTTGGATCAATAACAAAGCAGAATATCCCGAGATAGCCGTAAAAGCGCTGAAAACGTTGCTACCATTTCCCACCACCTATATGCGAGGCCGAGTTTTTGGCAATGACTGCAACTAAGACCAAATTGCGCAATCGACTGGACATTTCAAACACACTGAGGGTGTCACTGTCTTCCATCATTCCATAAGCAGGGCTCCCACTGATTATATTCGTAATGCACGTTTAGTTCCCATGTTTTGTTCCCATATTTTGTTAAGCATGTTTACACTTATAGATGTAGCTTCAAGTTGTTCAATATTCGTAGTTCATATTGTTCAATTTTCACTTCTTCAAGTTCACGTTTTTCACATGTTTAAGAGATCGTTACCTTCACTGTTCATACATAACTGGAGCTAGTTCTTTTCAAGTAATGCATGCACAACACATATGGAACATGGAACCCCCGAACCCCCCCCCCCCCCCCCACCCCCCGCCGGTCCGTGAAAAAAAAAAAAGGAATTAAACCGGTCCATGGTACATAAAAGGTTGGGGACCCCTGTGCTAAAAGACTTATCTATTGACCTTGTCTTTTGAGTGTGGCACAGCTGATGCTGAAGACTCCATGCGGCGTGTGTGTGCGGCATGTGTTTGCGGCGTGTGTGTGCGGCATGTGTGTGCGGTGTGTGTGTGTGTTATGCCCACTGACTCTATGCGGCTTGTGTGTGCACCGTGTGTGTGCGCAGCGTGTGTGCGCGGCGTGTGTTTGCGGCGTGTGTGTGCGGTGTGTGTGTGCGGTGTGTGTGTGTGTGTGTGTGCGCCGTGTGTGTGTGCGCGGCATGTGTGTGTTGTGCCCACTGACTCTTTTCATGTTCCGGGCTGAACTGTGGCAGTGGGCAGGATATGCTAATGGGGTCTAATGGGGAGTTTGACTGATGTCTAGAGCCGGCAACCACACCACTGGAGTTACACAGACCATGGGGTTGGGAGCAGAACACACACACACACACACACACACACACGCACACACACACATACAGTCACACACTCTCAAAAACACACACTCACACAGACACACTCTCACACACTCGCATTGACATGCAGACACATGTTCACACAATCACACAGACACTCAATCATATACTCAAACAGACAAACTCACACACACACACACACACACACACACACACACACACACACACACACACACACGGCCACACACTCCCCCAGCCTGTGTATGTGTGGTGGGCCCTAATCACCCTGTGTGATGTACTGTATGGTGGAGACATGTCCATATGTAGATTTTGCTGATTGGCCATCATGGGGAGCTGGGCTGGGCTGTGCTGGGCTGGAGCTGGGCTTGGCTGGAGCTGGGCTGGAATAACAGTCTTTTAAGTGGAGCTGTAATGGACGCCAGGCCCCAGCCTCTGAGTGATGGATACGCAATTACAGTCCAGCTCTTCCTCTCTGCTCCACTCCACTCTGCTCTTCTCTCTCTCTCCGTCTTACTTTAATGCCATCTCTCTCTCTCTCATTCTCTATCACTCCCTCTCTCTCTTTCTCTCTCTCTACCACTCTCTCTCTTTTTCTCTCTCTCTCCCTCTCTCTTACTCTCTCTCTCCCCCCCCTCTCTCTATTTCTCTCTGTCTCGCTCTCTCTCTCTCTCTGTCCCTTATCTCTTGCTTTGTCTCGCATTGTCTTGCCATTATGTCCCTCTTTCTAACACACACAGACACACACGCTCATTCTCTGTCTTCTCAGATGGTAGTAGTAGTGAGTGAATGTGCTGACGTGGTGAAGCTCTCTCTCCTCCTCCTCCTCCTCCTCTTCATCAGGGCTGATTAGACGCATGAGCTGCTCAGCACCGCACCGCGGCTCTCGCCTATGTGTTGTCATTTATCTCCATAAAAACAGCAGACAGAGAGAGAAAGAGAGAGGAAGAGATGGGGGGAAAGAAAGAGAGATGGAGGGAAGAGAGATGGAGGGAGAGAAAGAGAGATGTGGGGATTTCCTTTTTTTTACGCTTCCATTTTTGGCCCTATTTCACCCGGTAGCCCTTCTTTGTCCTCTCTTACCCACAGACCAAATGGCAATTGAAACCCCCCCTCCCAGGCCAAACTCCTTAACCTTGCAGAAATCACCCGGACCTCTTCTCTTTTCACCTCAGCACTCCCCTATCTCTCTCTCTCTATCTTTCTCTCTCTCTCTATCTTTCTCTCTCCCTCTCTCTCTCACTCTGTCTCTTTCATTCTCTCTCTCTCTTTCTCTCGATCTGCTAGAAAATGATGTAATTTTCACATTATAAAACTACTACCAGGGAATTGCTTTGGGTTCTCTCCAGCCAGGACCTAGCTCAGTATGTAGTGTGTGCTCAGTGTGGAGATAGCCTGGCCTGGTCTCACACACACACACACACACACACACACACACACACACACACACACACACACTCATTCACAGCTTTTTAATCACCTCCGTCACAGTCTGGTATTGCTCCATTGAGATGGCTTCATCGATGAAGACACATCATTGGTAACGGATCCTGACAGTTTATTACATTTAGATAGATGAGCCCATCTTTTGAGTGCTGGATGCCCACCCAGTGACCTGTCTCCATCACCTCACACATTGCCCATTTCCAGACTTCCAGAACATTCCAGTGCACACTGAGGTGATTGGGGCAGCTGTGGCCTACTGGTTAGCGCTTCAGACTTGTAACCGGAGGGTTGCCAGTTCGAACCCTGACCAGTAGGAACGGCTAAAGTGCCCTTGAGCAAGGCACCTAACCCCTCACTGCTCCCCGAGTGCCGCTGTTGTAGCAGGCAGCTCACTGCGCCGGGATTAGTGTGTGCTTCACCTCGCTGTGTGTTCACTGTGTGCTGAGTGTGTTTCAGTAATTCGCGGATTGGGATAAATGCAGAGACCAAATTTCCCTCACAGGATCAAAAGAGTATACTTATACTTATACTTAGGTCAACCCAGAACAGTTTACAAAACAGAACTGACAGCTGACTTCATATGGATGTTGAAAGCAGCATTAAGGATACATTTACCCTGCCATAAAAATGGGTCAACACGAAGTATCTTAGCATGGAGAATTTGATCCAACATTTGACTCTGACGTGCTTCAATACTACTGAAACATCTTACAACATCATCTTAGAAGGCATAGACATGGACAGACATAGAGCCCCCCCTGGACACTAGTCCATCACAAGTAACCCTCAGCTAAGGCCAGTGTCCATTCACAGCTAAGTAGACTGAAACGATGCAGATGAAGTGCCTTGTCTACAGGCGCGACATACACCATCAAGGGACCATCTAGGATTTGAAGCGGTCAGCCCCTTACAGCGAAGCTACACCAGGCGTGTAACTGAAGCGTGTTCTGTTCGCGACGCGTAAAATCTATTTTAGATTAATGGTCTATTTTTTTTTTACGTACGCGCCGCTATCACGTCTGGTGTAGCTACTTCCATTGATTATAGTGGAAGCTAATTGTTGCAGCAGATGCAACGCGAACGGAGCGCTTCAGTTACACGCCTGATGTAGCTCAGCCCTTAGACCACTGTGCTACGCGCTGTTGTCTTCCATCCCAGGGAACAGTTCACTGCAAATTAGGGCCGTAGTCACCATAAACATTGAGGGGGACGTGTCCCCCCCAATATTCAAATATGACCAAAATGTCCCCCCCAATATTCGGACATAGAAAAATAAAGAAAGAATAAAGCGCTATACTAGGCCTACAGGAAACCAACACGTATCTGAAATGTAATCAAACGTAAATAACGCACAAATTAGTGACCTATGGTTCCAGAGTACCCTACACCCCTGAGTGGTTTGTCCTGGTGATTTTCTGTTTTTCGTTAGTGGCGTGCGCTATCAAAAGCTTCCATTTACTGCACCCTACTCCGGTGAGGTAGGGCTGTCAACAATATCGCAAAAGCTACCGGTACAATTTTCACAAAACTTCTTGGAAAAGTGTAGCACAGGCTAAGGAAATCTCATACATGTTTGGAGCCGATCAGACTCAAAGGGAACATTTTCCATATTGTAGCCTATTCTCGCAATGATAGCAAAAGTGAAACGTTTTATTTTAAATGATGAATTTGTGCAAGCCTGTGTCATTTCTTTCACATCTTTCAACATAAATAATGCATTCATATGCTAGTAGTAATGCCAGAAATTACCATGTATAGGCCTCTTAGAAATGATTGTCGCATCTTGCATATTATTTAGATG
This sequence comes from Alosa pseudoharengus, assembly GCF_046254945.1. Classification (NCBI taxonomy): domain Eukaryota; kingdom Metazoa; phylum Chordata; class Actinopteri; order Clupeiformes; family Clupeidae; genus Alosa; species Alosa pseudoharengus. The sequence continues at coordinate 23,817,759 of NW_027468664.1, read as the reverse complement.
CACACTCAATCGCGCATCCATGCAGGCAAAACGTGATCAAATGTGGCGATGTTTACAATACGTGATAGCCTACAGTTAATGTGAATCGCGGACAATAACCAAAGAAAGGAATTTGCACCTCCATTCACCAATTAAAGGCTGTAGTAGGCCTAGTGTTTCTACATGTTGGCACAAAACGTAATTTCTGTCAGAAGCCAGTCTATAATGCATACAGGGGTGACATGAGGTGAGTCAGACAGAAGAGGGGCCTGTCTTAGTAGCCTATTCCTGAATCCTGTCCCTTTCAAACTACGTTAAAATTGTGTGATTAGCCGCCAGCATAACAAAATCTAAATTAAAAGACAAAATTAGGCTCCAAACCTGTGAGTCTAAGGCTTCAGGTGTAAGTAATAAGTCAAAGAACCACATTCTGTGTAATATAGAGGTTATCATAAGATATTTAGGATGGACCAGTGAAGTTGCTTCTTCTCCACCGTTCTCTTTTCACAAAACTCACGGGGGGGGGGGGGGGGCATCTGTGTCCGTCAAAAGTTTGGAATAATTGACTGACCTAACTAACGACTTGTTTGTGATCTTTAATAATATTTTTGCATGGTAAGAAATGTATTGAAATTCTGTTTGGGGGTCCCTCCGACCCCACCACAGATTTGGTCCCCCCCAATGTTGACATCATGACTACGGCCTTGCTGCAAATGGGTTCGTTCATTGGTCGGTCCACCCACCCGTCCGTGTGAGTGTCCAATGGGTTGGTTCTTTGGTCAGTCCATCCAGCCGTCCATGTTGTCATTGAGAATAATGAGTGCCTGTTGAGATAACGAGACGTGTGTTTGCATGTGGATCTGCAGTGCAGGTAAATTGCATCTCCATCCACAAAGAGGACAAATCAGTGCCCTGTGTCTCACCGGATACACTCAATCTCCTTTAATCACAATTTCACTCTGCTTACCTCTGTCTCTCTATGTGTGTGTGTGTGTGTATATATATGTCGATGATGGCTTGTAGTTTTGTATATCTGTGTGCATGTGTGTGTGTGTGTGTGTGTGTGTTAGTGTGTGTGTCTACATGCAGAGCTGTGTGTGTTGACTTGACTATGTGTCTCATCTTCCCTAATTCAGCCTAACTGGCCCTGTGTGTATGTGTGTGTGTGTGTGTGTGTGTGTGTGTGCACGCGCCCTGCCAGGCGGCGTCTCCAGCCTTGTGCTAATGACTGTTTACTGTCCGCTTCAATTTGAGTCCCAGCACAACGGGTGCCGCCAACCAGACAGCGGCCACCATACAAACTGACAGCCTCTGCCACCTAGTGCCAACTGTGCATTTGGTTCACAACACGATGTGAAGGTAAGTAACCAGCTCTCTCTCCCTCTTTTTTCTCTCTCTCTCTCTTCCACTCTCTCTCTCTCCCTCTTTCTTTCTCTCTCTCTCACTCTCTCTTCCACTCTCTCTCTCTCCCTCTTTCTTTCTCTCACTCTCTTTTCCACTCCCTCTCTCTCTCCTCTACTCTCTCTCTCTCTCTTCCACTCTCTCTCTTCTCTACCCTACTCTCTCTCTCTCCTCTACTCTCTCTCTCTCTCTCTTCCACTCTCTCTCTCCCACTATCTTTCTCTCACTCTCTTTTCCACTCCCTCTCTCTCTCTCCTCTACTCTCTCTCTCTCTCTCTCTTCCACTCTCTTTCTTCTCTACCCTACTCTCTCTCTCTCCTCTCCTCTACTTTGTCTCTCTCTCTTCTGTCCTCTCCTCTGTGGCCTGTAATTGGATGTGATCACTGTCGTCCTTAATGGCTGTTGTGCTGTTCTGTCTGAGCTCGGTGCTGGTTCTCGGATGTGACCTGCCTGTGATGCAGCTTATGAGTTGAGCACTCTTTTTCCTCTCTCTCTCTTCCTCATCCTCCTCTCTCTCTCTCTCACTCTCTCTCTCCTCCTCCTCCTCTCTCTCTCTCCTCCTCCCTCTACTATTACTTCCACTCCTCCAGGTCTTCTTACCTGCCCATGCACTTAGAAGAGAAAACTCCATAGCCCACATGACACAGGTGAAGGTGATCGTTCCTGACCCCATAGCCCACATGACATAGGTGAAGGTGATCGTTCCTGACCCCATAGCCCGCATGACACAGGTGAAAGATGTGATCGTTCCTGACCCCATAGCCCACATGACACAGGTGAAGGTGATCGTTCCTGACCCCATAGCCCGCATGAC
>NW_027468664.1:23805565-23810565 GCF_046254945.1 Alosa pseudoharengus | reverse complement strand
TTCCCCCAATAAGAGAGCGAGGGAGAGAGAGAGAGAGGGAGAGAGAGAGGGAGGGAGAGAAAGCGAGAGAGAGAGAGAGAGAGAGAGGGAGAGAGAGACTCCTCTAGGGAGATATTGATCTTCTCTCCTCTAGCACCATGAGTGGAAAATCTACAGCAAATAAACAAACAAACAACTAGCAGGCAAATGACAACAAAGACACACGTGCACACACACACGCACACACACACAGACACACATGCACACGCACAGGCACACACACACAGACATACGCACACACACACACACACACACACAGGGTATAAAATTAACTTTTTGACCTACCTGCCACAGGTAAGGTGTGAATACTTACCGGCCAAAATATATTTTTACCGGCCACTCATTTTTCAATCAATGGTATGACATTCTGTTAATTGTCCATCAATTAATTAATTGTAAGTAGGGAACTATATTAATGACTTTGTGTGTGCCATAGTAAATATCGCTGCCATAAGGAAGCTTTCTTCATTAAAGATACTAGTGCAGTGCCCGTTCAAACATGCCATTCCTGAAGAAAACCCGTAGCTCAATTACATGCCCACATGTATGCCTGCTTTAAAAATAGGATGATAGGGAAACATCATTCCAGCTAAGCATTCAATAATGAATACTGAATATTATAATATATTAGCCTATAATTAATGTGGCCTCTAATAAATTTAGGCATGGCTGCATGTGACATTTCTACAGATCAGAATGACATAATGACAACTGTTTTGAGTTAAGGCTAGCTGCTAAATGTGTGTAGCTTACTGAATAACTTCCTAATGCTATTCGAAGCTTGCACATACTTTTATTTTGAGTGGTCACTACATACCCGTGTTTAATGGCGTGATAAGTGCCGTCGCTCAGTCTGCAACGTGTATAACGTTAGCTATGTGGCATTAGCCTATCGCTCGTTTCAATTTGGGACCTTACAGTCGGAATTGTCGTTTTAGTCAAAGTCTTGAAAGTCCAAAGTAGCCTGGGCTATTCGAGTGGTCACTACATACCCATGTTTGTTGGCGTGTTGTTGCAAGTAATCATTTTATGCAAGCAAACTGCATACAGGGAGTCTTTATTGTTGAGGTCAGACATGATAATCATCTTGCATCTTAACCCACAAGCGGTTCCCGAGTAATCCGTTTAAATTGCGACTGACTATCATCAAAGTGAGACCTAGCAAAGCCCGTTCTCTGGACCTAGCTACTGTCAGTACACGATCCATGGGGTGGAGCTCCCCTGAAACTGGTCCCCTTGGAAACAGTGCAGTGCAGCGATAAACGTCCTACGTAAATAAGCATATTTTGAAATATGCATTCAAAAATCTTCCACACCTTTGTGCCACGCGCGAGCCACATACGAAATCTTAGGTCAGTCTGACAAACGGTCAGCGAGATATGCGTGCCACAGACACACACACACACACACAGACACACAGACGCTTCTTGCTTTATAGATAGATTGTCTCATACGACTTAAGACTACTAAGCACGACACACATTTACACAGACACACACACACGCACACACACACACACCCACGAGGGATGGAAATTAGCCACCCGCCCCCCCGCCAAATGCGGGTAGTTTTGTGCACTAGCGGGTGAATTTGGTCAACTTACCAGCCACTGTGGCGGGTAGAGCTAGCATAGGGCACAAATAGTCAGATCCGGTTTAATTTTCATACTTATTGACGGTTAAAAATAAGAAAGTGTCTTTAAGGATCATGTAACGTTACCAGCCTATATGGGTAAATCGCACTGATTTGAAGTTCTACAACAGTAGATGGTGCAATCCCGGACATGTTACAGTGAAGGAGACTGTATGCTGTAAGGATGTGGAGTTATTAGCAGTTAGTCTCCGTCCGTACTACATGCCGAGGAAGTTCTCGCACGCAATTGCTGTCTGTGTTTACGTTCCACCTCGAGCTCTCCCGGATACAGCGTGTGACATCATCCACTCCACAATCGCAAGGCTTCAAACCCAACACACTGACGCCTTTTTTGTGATCTCTGGTGACTTCAATCACATAACACTGGATTCCACACTCACGAATTTCTACCAGTATGTTGACTGGCCTACAAGGAAAAACAGGACAATAGACCTCATGTATGCAAACGTGAGGGATGCATACAGTGCAAACCCCCTCCCCCCACTGGGAAAGTCAGACCACAACCTCATTCATCTCCAGCCAATGTACAAGCCCAAAGTACAGAGGCTACCAGTTGCCACACGCACCTTCAGGAAGTGGACACCTGAAGCGGATGAGGCTCTGAGAGACTGCTTCGAGTGCACTGACTGGAGTGTGTTACAGAATGGAGAGGACTTAGAGGAGGTCACACAGTGCACAACTGACTACCTGAACTTCTGCATGGACATGACATTGTTGTTCCCACCAGAACTGTACGCTGCTTTCCCAACAACAAGCCTTGGATAACCAGCAATGTCAAGACCCTTCTTAACAGGAAAAAGATGGCGTTCAGAGAGGGGGACATGGCAGAGCTGAGGCGCGTGCAAGGGGAACTCAAATTCAAGCTGAAGGAAGCTAAGGAGGACTACAGAAGGAAGGTGGAACAGAAGTTGCAGGAAAACAACTTGAAGGAGACATGGGACTGCATGAAGGTTTTCACTGGCCTGAAGAAGAACAGCAGCTCTATGGAGGGGGACCTGGACAGGGCGAACCAGTTGAACCACTTTTACAACAGGTTTGACTGCCCTGCTCCAGCTCCAATGGTGGTGGTCTGTCCACCATCACCCAGCCTCCACCCCCACACCCCCTCAATACCAGTGCAACACTCATCTCCATCATCACAGGCTATCGTACCCCCACCATCACTGGATTTGGCACCCCTCCCCCACATGGCGATCACAAACAATGAGGTGACAACGACCTCAGTCAACAGCCAACAAACACACAGATCTCAGATGCACCCCTCCCCCTCCCCTCCCCTTACACCCCTCACCATTACAACAGATCAAGTGACAGTCCAACTAAAGAAATTGCGCAGCAATAAAGCAGCGGGGCCTGACAGACTGTGTCCAAGGCTACTCAAGGCCTGTGCTGCTGAACTGGGGGAGCCACTGAAGCACATCTTACAATTTGAGCCTACGCCTTAGACAAGTTCCAACACTGTGGAAGACATCATGTCTTACCCCTGTCCCTAAGAAGCCACACCCTAGTGAGCTTAATGACTACAGACCTGTCGCTCTTACATCACATGTGATGAAAACAATGGAGCGGCTGGTCTTAGGTATGCTCAAACCCCAGGTACGCCATGCACTAGACCCGTTACAGTTTGCTTACCAGGAGAAAGTGGGCGTGGACGATGCCATCACTTATCTTCTACACAGGACACATTCTCACCTAGACAAGGGGAAAAGTGCTGTGAGAATCATGTTCTTTGATTTCTCAAGTGCTTTTAACACCATCCAACCCCTCAGATTGGGAGACAAGCTCTTGCAGATGGGTGTGGACGCTCACTTTGTAACCTGGATTACAAATTACCTGACCGAGCGACCACAGTTCGTCAGACTGAAGAACTGTCTCTCTGACACTGTGATCAGCAGCACCGGAGCGCCACAGGGAACTGTGCTCTCTCCAGTCCTGTTCACCCTGTACACATCGGACTTCTGCTACAACACCGAGTCATGCCACATGCAGACGTTTTCTGATGATACTGCAATTGTGGGGTTTATCAGGAACGGGCAGGAGGAGGAGTACAGGAGCCTGGTGGAGGACTTTGTGCAATGGTGCAACCTCAATCATCTTCAACTCAACACTTCAAAGCAGGTCTAAGCCCACTCTGCTACCAGTCCACATTGATGGGGTCAATGTGGAGGTGGTTAGCACCTACAAGTATCTGGGTCTCCACCTGGACAATAAACTGGACTGGTCAGCCAACACTGATGCACTCTACAAGAAAGGGCAGAGCAGGCTGTACTTCCTGAGGAGGCTGCGGTCCTTCAATATGTGCAGCAAGCTCCTCAGGATGTTCTACCAGTCTGTCGTTGCCAGCGTCCTCTTCTATGCAGTAGTATGCTGGGGAGGAAGCACAAGGAAGAAGGATGCGGGGCGAATTGACAGGCTGGTAAGGAAAGCTGGCTCTGTAGTGGGAGCTGAACTGGAGTGCATCACTTCACTATCTGACAAAAGGACCCTGAACAAACTGATCAACATCTTGGACAATGAGTGTCACCCACTTCACAGCACTATTGTTAAGCAGAAGAGCTTGATCAGCTGGAGACTTCGCTCACTGCCTTGCAGAACAGACAGACTGAGAAAGTCATTTGTCCCCAGGGCCATTGAACTGTTCAATGCTTCACTTAAGGGAAGAGGAGAGATAGACTTCTCTGCATAGTCTGTCTGCCTCTTCACCCCCTCCATGTTTGGATACTGTCTGTCCACTAGCCACTTTTACCACTCTCTTTCTGTCTCACTGTTTGCGTGTTATATTAGCACATTAGCACATATGCATAACCCCTCCCTCCATGCCACAGCCGAACTGTGGCCACACTTATACCTTTTCTTAAAATAGTTAAATATATAGATATATAGACTTTACTTTACTTTATTTCTGCATTGTTGCACTGTTGGACTCATTTACTATCACCATGACCACTATCACCATGACACTCATTCACACAGAGCACCTTACCTTACCTTACCTTACTATGTGTAGCAGGGTAGCTTGTGCTTTCCCTGTTTCCCTCTGGCAGCTGCCAGATTGGAGGTGGGTACGTTAATGAAGGGGGCGGCCCCTACATTGAGTATATTTATACGGCTAGATATCAGCTGACAGTGCGTCTTCCGTTCTCCCATTGTCGCTGGAGGAGCTAGCTTCCGTGTTTGGGTGGCTTGTGGGCAGTTTGGTTTGGCCTTGCTGGAGCTAGGTTTACTGCTTGGGTCTCTTGCATCGTTCTACTACAAGAGCGCATCTTCGCTTGGCAGTGGACTGTTTGCACGTCCAGCCTTGGGCGTTT
>NW_027468664.1:23783065-23795565 GCF_046254945.1 Alosa pseudoharengus | reverse complement strand
AGACAGAATGGCAGAGAGCCCAAGATCCGTTGAAGAGCATGAACATGTTACACCGTGGCCATACCTTCAAAAGTACGTCACTTTAGTCGAGACCAGCGAAAAGAAATATATTTTCAGATGCCTTCTGTGTAATCCAAAGAAAAAGTTCCTGTCGGCGTCAACATTGGGCATTGTGTATTGGGCTATTGTTCAATGAATAAATCATATTTTAGCCTTTTATTTATCTGACTGACAGTTGTGTTGATGACTAAAATTGCATTGACTTGGCATGCAGTTTAATTAACTGAAAGTAGCTACTAATGTAGCCTATCAAGCTACTTTTGACAGTTTGTAACTTAGCTTGCTACATTTTTATGGGTGGTAGCTTCTGTGTAGTGAAGCTGAATTTATTGTAGAGTAGCTGGTAGCTTAGCTCACTACACATATCAAGAAGCTTGCCCATCACTGAAAAGGGAAAATTGCGTTTTCCCGTTTCATGCATATGCATTCCAAGGAGGGTCAGGGGAAAGTGGGAGTTTCGTGTTAAAATGTAGGAGGAGAAGTGTAAAATGCGCCTAATGAGGTATTCCCCCGTATTTACGAAAACTGACCATGAAAACGCACGTGTCTGTTTTGCGGCGAAATATTTCCGCCTGGTAGAAGCAGGTGTTACTCCAAATTACGGTTAAATGCGTCAATTAGAGGAACTTTCAAAAAAAACAGAATCCCTTTATTCAGAGCACCAGTTTTGCGTTGTACTTTATCCAAAGCAGGGCTTTTGAATGTCTTACTTTCACTTTCAGTGTTATCCGGTAACACTTTACGGTAAGGGTACATGAATCATCATGAATTTATGCATGAATTAATCCATGATTTATGTATTACTTCATTCCTTAATCTCATGAATCATCAGGAATTGACATGAGTTCATAGTTTGTCATTTATGACCTCATACATAAACAACACATCAACTAAAGCATTACATATGGTGGGCACATCATTATGATTTATGATTTATTAAGAATGATCATGATGATTTCTTTTTCTGCCAAAAATGTGGTCATCACTACTCAAATTCCAATTTGATCACAACTTGTGCAGTTCTCTAAGCACATGCTATTTTTCACACTTTAGTTAAGGGGCCACAAACATGATGAAATTATGAGTAATTAACCTTAAATGCATGTAATCATGATGATCATGCTTAAGAAATCATAAATCAGAATGATTTACCCACCTTAACTTATGCTTTAGTTGATGTGTTGTTCATGCATGAGGTCATTAATGAGAGACTATGAACTAATGTAAATTCCTGATGATTCATAAGATATAAAGGAATAAAGTAATGCATAAATCATTCATTAATTCATGCATGAATTCAGGATAATTCATATACCCTTACAGTAAAGTGTTATCCACTTAAACCAGTTATCCACTTAAACTTGCCTATACTTGCTAGATTTGACCAATCTTCCATAGCCTACCACAAATAGTTTGAGTAGAACAACTGCTCTTCATTATCTTCCAGCTTGTTGACACCTTATCATGTATTGTATTAATGTTTCATGATCGCTAAGCGTTTGATTAGTTTTAATGTTGTCATCAGCAAACTTCAGTCAACTGCGCTAGATAGATAGATAGATAGATAGATAGATACTTTATTGATCCCCAAGGGGAAATTCAAGATTCAAAGGGAAATTCAATGTGCGCTAATACCGAACTCGCATACACAGACGCAACGCAAACTGCGCTAGTGTTAGTAAATCTACCTCTCTCCCTCTACCTCTCTCTCTCTCTGTCTCTCCTCCCTTTCTCTTTCTCTCTCTCTGTGTCTCCCTCCCTCTCTCCTCACCAGCCTGCTGTGTGTCTGGTATGTCTGTGCCTGTAGCAGAGAGGATTCCAGCAGGCAGCTCTGTCAGTAGCAGTGCCCACTGATGCCCACTGATACTCCAGCCGCTGGCATATGACAGGGCAGCTGTTCTCTGTCCATCCAGAAGTGTGTATGCGGGCAAGAGTCCAGCACACCTCTACCTCCTCTTCTCTCTCTCCTTCCTCCTCTCCTCTCTCTCCTCCCTTCTCTCTCCTCTTCCTCCTCTCATCTTTCTCCTCTCCTCTCCTTCCTCCTCTCCTCTGTCCTCCCTTCTCTCTCTCCTCTTCCTCCTCTCCTCTCCTCCCTTCTCTTCCTCCTCTCCTCTCTCCTCCCTCCTCTCTCATACAGACCCACACACAGACACATTTGAATACAGACATACACATTTTCACAGATACATATGCAGGCACTCTCAGACACACTCTCTTTCTTACACTCTCACACACACACACACACACACACACACACACACACACACACACACACACACACACAAGCACGCACACAAGCACGCACACACATATACAGCACAGGCAAACACACACACGCACACATAAGCACGCACACACATATACAGCACAGCCAAACACACACACACACATGCACACATGCACACACAAGCACATACACATATACAATACAGGTACACACACACACACACACACACACACACACACACACATATACAATACAGGTACACACACACACACACACACACACACACACACACACACACACACACGTGCGCACAGGGTGTGATGAGGATGATACGAGTGTGTGTCTCAGACCTGTAAATGCCACTGCACCAGAGGGGTCGAGGTGTACAGGCAGGCCCAGGACATTTACACACACACACACACACACACACACACACTCAGAGAGAGAGGATGGAGGGAGACAAGGAGGGGGCAGAGAGAGAGAGAGAGGAAAATTGGAAGATAGGGAGAGAATGTGTACTGTACAAATGTACAGCCTAAGGTGCTGAACTCTCACAGACTTAACTGATGTGAACCTGAACCTAAGTCCAAACGTTTTGGAAAAAGAGCAGAAATGCACTTGACAGGCTTCCAATATGCCAAAGTAGATAAATAAATAAGTAAATAAATAAATACATAAATAACACATGCAGGCGGCTGCCCTCTGGGCCTGTGGAGAGGCAGACAGCAGAGGCTAATCTGGTCTGATTGGCTCTGGCCTCGTCTGCTTTTGTCTGGTCTCTTCGGTGCCCCTGGAGAGAGAGGCATGACTTTGCTGACCCATTGATCTCCCATACCTGCCACAGCCACTGCACATACGCGCGCGTACGTACGTACACACACACACACACACACACACACACACACACACACACACACACACACACACACACACACACACACACACACACACACACATACACATACACATACACAAACAAACACACAAACACACGCACACACACACACACACACACACACACACACACACACACACACACACACACACACAGCCCTGGGAAGTTCCATGCATAGTTGTGTGTGTGTGTGTGTGTGTGTAGGTATGTGGGGTCAGAGCAGGGGATCTGATGGACTGTAACTGACAGAGGGTGTGTGTGTGTGTGTGTGTGTGTGCCTCCCCTCTCTCCATCCCAGCCGCTTGCCTGCTTGCTGCCAGGTAAGCTGTGCGCTCCTATGCTAATGAGCCGTTTCCTCCTCTAAAGAGATAAATCTCCCCTAATGAAATATTGTCCTAACGAGATAACAGGCGTCGCAACACGTTGACGAGAGAACACACTCTAACGAGCCGCTCTCTGATAATGAGAGAGAGAGAGTGAGTGAGAGTGCGCGGTCCAGACGAGATGAGGGTTCATCAATGCAGCGTCGGGCAGCAGTGTCTGTGGTGGCCCAGCGAGGGCAACTGAGAGGAAATGGGATCCGGGAGATTTGCTCCGCGAGGCGCTGGAATCGGCGCTAATTGAATCAGGGCCCGGTGCGAGTGTGTGTGTGTGTGTGTGTGTGTGTGCGCCCCAGGCGAGTGCGGAGCGGGCGGGAGAGGAAGGTACGGTGACAATGTCAAAGCGCCGCGATCCGACGCCTTTCATTACGACCAACACGGCCCTCTCAACTTTCTTTTCAAGTTTGAGTAATGACCCGTAATCTGGTCCATTAGACACACACACACACACACAGACACAAAAGAGAAAGGGAGAGAGGGAGAAATAGAAAGTGTGTGTGTGTGTGTGACGTGAGAATGAATAATGGATAAAAAGAGAAACAGCAGGAGTGTGGGTCAGTGAAAGGGAGAGAGAGAGAGAGAGATATAGAATACAGAGAGCATCTGGAAAAGAGGTAGAGAGAGAGGGAGACGATTACAGCTTCGTTAACATGCTTTTATCCAATCTCTAGTCACGTTTTCAAACCTCAATACAATTAGCACAACATCCATCTGTTGTGTCCATATTAACATAATGCATGCTGTTTTCACACAATATGCTTTAAATGAACATGTTTCAACACTGATATACTTACATGTCCTTCATATCATAACCCAATACCCAAATGATTGATCTTTATTATGACCATTGCGCTTTGCCTTGTGAACCATACTATTGACAACGCTCTGCTACGGTCCTCTTCGGCAAAGACTCTGGCCTGGCACAACACATACAAACACACATAAACACACACACACACACACACACACACACACACACACTCACACTCACACTCACACACACATACACACACACACACACACACACACACATACTGTAAACACACACATTACCCTCACACACACACCCACAAGCGAACACACACACACACAAACACACACAGAGAAGCAGACATACACACACTCATTTACATGTGAGGAGATGGAGACAAATTGTCAAGCGTGATTTATTTTTGTGGAGAGAATGTGCAGGACTGGTGGTCATATTTTGTAACGCTATGCGGTACATGTAGTTTACAATTGTTTAGACACAAATCTAATGTTCATAACATGAAATACAGTGTAAAGCAGGGACCAAATCTATTTAATACGACCCCCCCCCCCACCAAGGTGTTTCGAAAAAGGGTCATTCATATGAAGAAAAAAAACACATCCAGTTGTCATTGATATCAATGTCATTTGAAGTATAGGGAAACGCTTCTTTGGTGATTATACAAAACTGTAAAGAAAAAAAGAAAAAAGGAAAGAAAGAAAGAAAGACAAAAAGACAGAAAGAAATAAAGGAAGATAATGGGGTGAATCTGAGTAAAAGCAATAAGAGGAATCGTGAAAAAGAACCACACAAGGGTCATGACATGGAAGCTGACTAGACTGGAGCGCTGGGGGGAGGGGGGGGGTGTGACTTGGCTGTCAGTAATCTGTTCTCCCCGGCTGTTCTGTCCACCTGAGTGTTTCTCACTCTCTCCATCCTTGTCTCTCTCTCCCTCTCTCTTTCTCCATCTTTCCTCTCTTCTACTACAATTGATAGTAGTGTGGTCAGACTGCCTGCTGTAAAGATGGAAACACACACACATGCTGTATTACCTTACATAAGCCTGTAAAGGTGAAAACCTCAATCTTCTCTCTCTCTCTCTCTCTTCTGTCTGTTTATCCTCCTCTCCTTGTGTCCTCCTGCTATGGAAGGGGCTGTGGTGATCCTCTAACACCTGTCTCTATCCCTTTCATCTCTCTCTCTTCCTCATCATCTCTCTTCTCTTTTGTTTGCCCCTCTCTCTGTATCCCTCGCTCTCTCCTGGGCTAATGGGGAGGAGTGTGGTGAGGGCCTCGGGAGATGGACACTCCACACCTCTCATCGTCCATCCCCCTCTTTCACCTGTTTCTTTCATCCTTTTTTTTCTTCCAGTCTCTACCCTTTGCTTTTTTTCACTTTCCCTCTCTATACCTCTTTTTCCCATCTCTCTCTCTCCCGCTCTCTCTCCTCTATCTCTCTCCTCTCCCTCCATCTCTCTCTTTTGCCTCTCCTCTATCTCTCTCTCCTCTCCCTCCATCTCTCTCTCTCTTTCTCCTCTCCTCCATCTCTCTCTCTCTCCCTCTACCTCTATCTCCTCTCCCTCCATCTCTCTCTCTCTGTCTTTCACCTCTCCTCTATCTCTCATTCCATCAGGCCCCTCCAGGCTTAATTATCCAGCTGGACAATGAGTAAAGGGAGACTGACAGTGTGTGTGTGTGTGTGTACGTGTGTGTATGTGTGTGTGTGTGTGTGTGTGTGTGTGTGTGCGTGTGTTTGAAGATATGCACTGTTGTGTTCAATTACTTATTCCTCAATAGGCCATTTCACACATAAAATGCTCTCCAACCTTCAAATGTCACAAATGCTTTCCAACTGATCGTTTGACCTATGTGTGTTTGACTTTATGGGCTCTATTTTGCACACCAGCGCAATTGACTTTGTATACTCGCGCTTTTGTCTTTCCTATTTTGCAGTCAGCGCATATTGGAATTTTCCCTCCACAGGTACATGTGCGTCCACGGGGGCGTTTCAGCGAAAAGAGGGGGTGTGTTCCGGCGCAAACGGTCCCTGTTGATATTTTGCAGTTTCAGAAAACAATTCCGCCACAGACCAGGAACCTCCTGGTCTAAAGTCAGTGGCGCGAATTCAGGTGCTATTTTAAGGGCGCATGCATGGCCACAGGCCTGCAGAAATGAATGCTATGCACACCGATCTACAGACACCCTGTGCACAGATGGAAACATTCAAAGCCTTGATAATATTTGTCCGTTTCCCGGCTTTGTTCGTGCATTGGTCAACTAAAAATTTAGTAGCCTATATAGTACATCTAAATGCAACATCTTTACAACAACAACGCCTAATTACGACCTATTAATTTGGACAACTTTATACAGCCCTATAAAGGCTAAAGCTACCTACCTCAGCCTATAAGCATTACTCCAGCTGCGCTAATGTTTTGACAAGCACCACAAATTTGCCTACCTTGTAGCCCATCTGAAATAACTCCAAAACTTTGCCATGTTCCCTCCATCCTTTCGTTGTTTTCAAAAAACGTTTTATATCCATGATGGCCTTGAAGTCTTGAGTTTGTGAATTCACTTAAATAAGCTTATTATGTGCTGTTAACCAGCAACCATGGACAGTAAAAGAAAGCAGCAAGTAGCCTTCGCTACAATTTCTGTAGTTGCTGCGTCCATTCATTGTTATTCTCTCTCCTGCTCAAACAAAAGTTGTGCATGCACTAAGTTGATGATAAGGTGTTTACAAACTCTACTTTACATAAAATAAATATTGTATTAGCACACTGTCATGCAGTTAATGGGATACTGTGCAGAGTTGGAAAGTTAGGTCAACTTGGAAAGTGTTTCTAGTTGCCTGTTGGTAAGGTACAGCCGTAGCTTACACCTGCAGGAGCGCTTGCTTGGGCGCCTGTGTTGCAAACACATTTCTACGAATCACGGATGTGTTGATGACATAAATTAGGAAATATTAGAGGACTTAATGAGACGAACTGCATGCCGATTCCATTTAACCCAAATGCCCCAGCAGCAGCACAGGAGAGGAGAGCTTATCTGACAGATCTGCATTGTCTATAGTGAGGTAATGTTAGATTACATTGCAAAAATATCACCATGCATTCATAAGCTCGTGATTCAGTGAGAGTGATCCCAAAACATCGGAAAGTGACATTTCTGTATTACATTTTGTCAAGAGGAAAAATCAATAGCAAACCGTTCACAACTGACTATAGCACTGTGAACCGTTCCTGTTTGCACCTGCAAATCCGCCATCATAATAGCAATCCGCTATGGAACAAGCGTGCATGTTGTTAAAGGGAATGTGAGATGGCGCTCTGATTGGTTTATTGCACGTTACGCCCAAACCACACCCATGAGTAATGTAGCTGCTACAGACCACCCCATTTTAGATTTGCGTCGGGCGCAACAGTCAATATTCCGCCGGTAAAATAGAGACAGCGCTCAAGATCCGCCCACAAAGCGATTTGCGCGAAGGCAATTGCGTTAAAGTGCAAGATATAGCCCTATATGTGTGTTTGATAAGTTGTCTGTTTGGCTGTAAGCATGTGTGCATTCGTGGCTGTAAACGTGTGTGTGTGTGTTTGTGTGTGTGTGTGTGTGTGTGTGTGTGTGTAAGTGTGTGTGTGTGTGTGTGTTTATGTGTGTGTGTGTGTGTGTGTGTGTGTGTGTGTGTGTATGTGTGTGTCTGTGTGTGTGTGGTAATGCATGCTGGGTAATAGTAACTCATTGGGCTGTGTTAGTGAGGTACACACTGTGCCTGAGGAAAAGTTCCTTCATTAGAGAGGTGTGCCACACTGAATAGAGATGGTATCATTAACAAACAAGTCCATCACAGTGTGTGTGTGTGTGTGTGTGTGTGTGTGTGTGTGTGTGTGTATGTGTGTGTTTGCGTGTGTATGTGAGTGTGTGTGTGTTTGTACTTATCCATTCTCTACAACCACTTTCAGTTCAAGATTGTGTAACATAATTTGCGTATGTGAATGCAAATGTATTTCTGTACACATGCTTGTGTGTTAATGTTTGTGTGGGTGTGTGTGTGTGTGTTTGCATACCTCTCCACATCTAATCAATAAACACAACAAACCCACGCTCCTTAGGCTATTGGGTGCATGAGGAAGTGCATTGTTTATTTTTAAATGCTTTGCTCCCATATAAACACCAATCTGATCCGCATGAATAACCAGCCGCGTGTTTGGGTGCAAATAAAACAGTATGCTAATAACCTCAAACAATCCCGCTCTGATATCAACCTCGGAACACCAGCATACCCAGAGTGTCGATTAAAGTTCTGAGACTGACTTTACGATACACTCTAAAAAATGCTGGGTTGAAAACAACCCTAACTGGGTTGTTTTCAACCCAGCCGCTGAGTAAAATGGGGTCCAACACAGCATTGGGTTATCTTAACCAAGCAAATTGGGTTACTAACTTTAACCCAACAACTGGGTTGAAATTTAACCAATATGTTGGGTTATGTTGACACAACTGTTTAGTTAAAGTTACGTAATGTTTGGGTTATGTAACCAAATCCCCAAAAACTACTGGTTGATTTTTAAAATACTCTGCTTGTACAAACTTTTAATAACTCAAAGTTTGTATTTACTTACTTGAAAGTCACACCTTCTGTTAACAGCTTTAGGCCTGATATAGACAGTCTATATTAAATGGCCATCAAAAGCCATGCAATGAAATAAAACAGTTTGACATAATTATTTATTTGATAGTTTTCTTTATTTTTGAATAGATAGCCTAGTATAAAATGCATGTGATACTTCCATGAAGGTAGGCAGATTCCAAAGTCCGTTTTGGGGGTCAGCCCTGCCAATCAAAGAAAAAAGAGTGCATTTTAATCACTGTTAGCCTACAGAACTTTATATCAAGACTTGCATGAAGCATTAAATGATATTGACAGACATAAAAATCCACCAGGAGACAAATTATTAGTGCAACACACTCGGAAACCATGACCACCTAATATTATGGAGTTGTTTTAAACATAATAGCAAAACGTGCGTTTATGTCAGATGAGCTTGATAACACTAACATTACCAGCCTAGGCTGACAAACAACAGTTCAGCAGTGCTAACGTTAGCTAGCTAATGTTAACACATTATTCAGTTAGTGAATCCAAGTTAATGTTACCACCAAGAACCACCCAGTAAGTTACATGGCTATAATATGAGGCTACCCTGAATGATTTAATAAGATGTTGTTTGGCATGATTAATATTATCGTAAATTACGTGTTGTGAAGAGACTACTTCGACTGTGTTAGCTAGTTGACAAACGTTAGCCACAAAATATATTTAATTAGGGACCGTTCGTTATTTATAAACGGAATCACCGGAGGAAAATAGGGGAGGGTCATGTCTTTTTATTCTTTGTTGAGGGGAGGGTCACCTAACTTTTTTTTGTCTAGGAGGGAGGGTCACCCATCTTTTGTATTAATGAAAACAGCAAAAAATCAAAGTGGCTTGTTTGATTGTTGATTTCTGTCGCCATATAACGTTCTCTTTCGTTCCATAGCTCTGTCAACATTGAACAATGAAAATAAGGGAGATTTCCCGGGTTTCTCACGCAAAACACGGAAAATGTCAACATTCGTCCCCATTAACGTTGGAAGGGTTGGAGCAACAAAGTAGCCTACTTTATTCACGCCTAACAGCCTATATCCATTTGGTCAACTTTATCCAGCCATAAAAAAGCTAAATTTAACTTTGGTTTACTTGTAGTTTACCGTGTAGCCTAACTTTAAACAGTGTGCATGCTTAACACAAAGCATAGCCTACTTGTGCTTCATTCATCCACACATCCAGCTCCTAACGTTTTGACAAGCATTTCTACCAATTGACCTTGTTTCTGCCCATCTCTAGCTTTGCTGTCTCCATCCTTTCTGTTTTTGTTGTTTGCAAAAAATATATAGTATTTATTGGTAACCAGCAACAAGTGCAATTTGTTAATCGCTGTCATCCTCTCTCCTGCCAACAAAAATGTGTTAGGCCTACGTTCCAAGTAGCAGTGCGTAATTCTGCTTCATAAAGTTGAACAAATACATTTGGTCATATAAATAGCCAGTTTATGGTCTACAGTGTAGTTGGTAAGTTATGGTAGGCCAACTTGGAGTGAATATACAGGGGGAATTCTTTGTCTAGCTGAGTAGCCTGGCAGGTGCGCACGTAGGCATAGCCTACGGCCGAACACCGCAAGCGCTAATAGCCTAAATCTTGCTCTCACGACAACCACGTCGTTAACTTAAATAGGCCTAGGTTAACATTACTCTGAGTTCGCATTCAAGCAAGCAAAACGATGATTTGAATACATCTGTTTCACTGGAAGGGCAAGGGGTAACAACAGGACAACACAGAGACAGGCCAGAATGCAGGACTAATGTTATGAGTATTACAGTAATATGGGATATTCTACGGGAAAATATTAAAACGGCAAGACGGCAGGGGAACGTTAAAATGATAAACCCGGAAAAAGTTGGCATGTTAGGTATTTTTCGGTCCCTGTGATTATTTGTGAAATTGTGCAAACGGCCTTTTTCAAGTCATTTGAGAAGGAAGGAGTGTAGCAAGCTCCCAAATTGACGCTCGTCTGAGAAATTGAGTTTTGGATAATGTTCAGCTTCGGCAGCTTTACAATGACTGAGGAAGCCTAGAGACGAGTCCATAGCAACAAGTTCATGTGTTGAATTAGTTATTACCCAGTGTGCTTTGTTGAATGGTCTCAATGCTTTATTGTTTTATTTCATGTGAATACTTACTAGAGGAGTAACTTTTCAAGTAGCCTAGGCTAATGCACTTGCAGGAAGTGTGTATTTAGTTTCCATGCTTATTGTGTTTCCACAACAATGTTAGGGAGTAAATCTACTGAAATGGCCACCATCTTGGTGAAGTGTGATGTGTAAGATCAGAAAGCAGAGGTTGATTTTAGGACGTAGCATGTTTGATGTGTTACCATAGCGTGTAAGAGCGTTGGGCCGGGGAGGGTCATGTCATTTTTGAAAATGCTGCTGGAGGGTCGTTGAAAATTATATTGCAGGTAGGGGAGGGTCATGCAACTTTTGATCGAAGCACTCAAAATCCCTCCGGTGATCCCGTTTATGAATAACGAACGGTCCCTTAGCATAAAGTTTCCAAGTCTGCTAACGTTACCTACCAGCTGTTGGTATGCTAATTGTAGTTCGTTGTAAAAGTTTGTTTGGTTTCTGTTCAGCAGTTCCTACCCAGTGAATACAGAACTATGTTTTTATGAGTCTGTATTTGTGTAGATTAAACATTAACAGTAGCTAATATTAGCTGGAATGACACCTGCTAACCTGCTTGAAGCTGAACGAAATGGCAGGCAGAATATTCCTTGATATCACGAAGGGTATGTCTCTGGGTGGACTTTTAGGGCCCTATCATGACATTCTAAAGTGCATCGTCACTCGTCAAAAGTCTATTCAAATTTAGTAGGATGTCCAGTTCACATTGGGAGGGGTTTCGTTCTCAAAAGTGGAGCGCATGGCGTAACAAGGTGTTCCTAGGTCTTTTAATCAGTCATATGGGTGTGTTTGGGGCGTAACATCATTTTAAACCAATGAGAATGACATCTGTCATTCCCTTTAACGGCGCAACGCGCGATGTGTCAAATAAATGCATCGGTATTTTGGCATTCAACGGCGCATTTGAAGGAGGCTGCTTGCGAGACCGTATGGAATAGTCATTCTTAAACCATGCTTTACTAAAACCTAGCATAGCCTTCACGCATTTGCACTCGTCTATTATTTGAACTCATTGGCTAAGTGAAACTAACTTCACCAAGGAGTCAGTCAACGACAAGACAGTTATATGCAGTTACTTTCACTATTGACTGACGATGGGTTACCATAGAAAACATAGGCTGGAAAAAGCAACACTTACCCTAATGTTGCTCAAATGACTAAATAAAACAACATTTATCCTGCAGAGGAGTTGCTTATATCGTGACAGTGCGTCTTTAGCTGTGCTCCATTGTCTCTCACCTCTCCCCTAATCACTTTTAACTGTCATTACCAATTTGCAAATGATGGTGAATAACTACTCATCATGAGATGTACAGTATTTCGTAATATCTTTATTCTAATTATGTTTACCATTGTAATCGTGCAATTTGTAATGCTTTGCATGGACGTGCGCTGGTGTGCG
>NW_027468664.1:23755565-23778065 GCF_046254945.1 Alosa pseudoharengus | reverse complement strand
CTGGAGCTCCAAGCAGATTTGTACACACAGCCTTACAACACTGTTTACAGCTCTTCGAGTCTTCGAGGTAAAATGTCATTTTTGGTACATATCTAATTTAAATACACCAATAGTGTGGGTGCTTGCGTTTCTTTAGGAATCCGCCGTCTTGGTTTGTGTATAAATTAAAGTTAACTGACACATACACGCAAGAGGACAGAAACATGGGACTGGTGGTAATAGGGGGTGTTCTAATACCCAAGCTTAGGTTTATGAATGTTTTTCCTCATATATTTGCTTCAGTATCTATTTCTTTGAGATTATTAATGTCTTCCAACTTCAACAGTCTTGGTGCATGCATGTGTCGTTTGCATGTATGTGTATGTATGTGTGTGTGTGTGTGTGTGTGTGTGTGTGTGTGCGTATGTGTGTGTGTATGTGTGTGTGTGTGTGTTATATGGAATGTATTAGTGGTTGTTTGATGTCTCAAACTGGGCTCAGATCCATGATCTGGTAGCCACGCATCATAATCAATAAATGTAGATGTGAAGTGTTTTGATAGAACATTTTCTCTGGTGTATATCCTGTTTACCTCCACACACACACACACACACACACACACACACACACACACACACACACACACACACTTCCGTATGTCTGGACATGTCATCTTCCATATTTCCCCTTCTTACAGTGCTACTCACTGTTTTAATGAGTGTACAGTTCACTTTAAAATGCAGACTTTACACTTTCTAGAGTTTTTCAAGTAAGTTTGTTGTTTAAGTAAATCTACACTGAAATATATGAGAAGACACCAGAGGAGGAAACATGATGAAGGCTAAAAATCTTACAAGAAGGAAAAAGATCCTCATCAGATCCCCATCAGATCCTCATTCATCAGATCCTCATCAGATCCTCATTCACCAGATCCTCATCAGATCCTCACCAGATCCTCATCAGATCCTCACCAGATCCTCATCAGATCCTACAAAGAGGGGAAAAGGGGGATGTGGAAGAAAGAACAGATGACAACGTGATGAACAAGAAGGTCCGGAGAACTTACACATCACACACACACACACACACACACACACACACACACACAAACCTATCCGCAAGGCTGCATATACTGTACACACACCCACACACTATCATCCACCCATTTCTTTGTCTCTCTCTATCTCTCTACTCTACAACTACATTCTCTCTGTATCTCTCTCTCTCTCTCTCTGTCTCTCTCCCTAACACACACGAACACAATCATACACACAGAGTTGTTTACACACTGAAATATAAATGAACCAAAGCTCAGGAGGGTGACCGATGACAGAGATCAAACCAAAATGCAGAGGAGAAGAAAGAGGACGACAAAAGTTTGATGAGAAGAGAGAGGCTTCTGACCTTCAATCTGTCGTTCATATCATGTGTAATCATCTCTCCATCACGGTGTGTGTGTCTCTGTGTGTGTGTGTGTGTGTGTGTGTCTGTGTGTGTGTGTGTGTGTGTGTGTGTGTGTGTGTGTGTGGTAATCAACATTCCATCTTTGTTCCATCAGTGCAGTTAAGCTCTGCCATCATTACTGCAGTCACCCTTAATGAGGCCCCTTTATTTTTCATAAGGACTGTCTCAATCTGCTGTCTCACCTTCACACACACACACATACACACACACACACACACACACCGAACACACACACATACACACACACTCACTCACACACACACACACACACACATACACACACACACCAAACACACACACATACACACATACACACACACACACTCACTCACTCACACACACACACACTCACTCACTCACACAGACACACACACTCAAACACACACACACACACACACACTCAAACACACACATACACACACACACACGCACACACTCATCAGTGACATCACCCCCAGTTCAGTCATCCGTGCCAGGCCTTTGTTATTTAAGGGTATTGGTTGTGGTCTAAAAATAAAAGCTGTGTGTGTGTGTGTGTGTGTGTGTGTGTTAAGAGGAAATGCTGGGTCCTAAGATTAAGGGTCTTCTTGGAGTAAATGGATGGCTAGAGAACTGAGGGATGATTGGAGCCAGAACACCACTTTTGAACCGCTGCTTACCCACACACACACACACACACACACGCACACACACACACACACACACACACACACACACACACACACACACACACATTCACCCCGTCATGTAGCCCACTGAAGAAAGGAAAAGTGGTTTGGATGAGTATTTATCTATTGGAGATAGGCTCTAGTGCCCTTTTAGTGTTCAATGGTGCATGTATGTGTGTGTGTGTGTGTGTGTGTGTGTGTGTGTGTTGGACAGAAAACAACCCCAGCCCTCGTTGTTCCGTACTTCCTCTTCACTCCAATAACCACACTGCCCTTACTGTTTACGTTTGTGTATCCTGGATGTGTGTGTGTGTGTGTGTGTGTTATTTATAACCATACAACTGTATATTGACTGTGTTTGTTTGCCCAAAGTGCAACTGACTGTTGTGTTTCTGTTTGTGTGTATGTGCAAAACATAGACAGCTTATACACTATTTGTCTGTATGTTATTTGTGAGAATGTTTATTATGTGTGTTTGTGTGTGTGTATGTGTGTCTGTCTGTGCCTCTATGTGCATGTGAGCGTGTGTGCATGTGTGCGTGTGTGAGTGTGTGTGTGCGTGTGTGTGTGTGTGTGTGTACGTGTTCAAGCGTAGTGCATATCTCTGTTTGCACACTGCGCCCCGCTCCAGTGTGTGAATTAGCTACAGATGGCTTTTCAAGGGCTGTTCAAAGTCTACACATTAAATCAATACAATTATCTCAAGCAAGTGTGAATGCGGCCAAGGCCTCCCCTGCTCAGACACACAGACACACACACACACACACACACACATAGGCACACACGCACATGCACACACCAGATATGTTAACCTCCAAACACAACCCAATGAAGAGTGTGTATTTCTCTCACTGTGAAAATCCACTGTCTGTATCTGTTTGTCTGTCATTGAGGGTGCTCATTTCACTGTCTGTGTAACCCAGTGGATGTCTGTCTGTCTTCCTGTCTGTCTGTCTGTCTGCTTTTCTGAATCTGGCCCATCTGCAAGTCTGTAAGTCAATGTGTCTATTTTGGTCTGTCTTTTTGGTGTTGGTCTGTCTGTTTTGTCTGTCTGTCCATCTGTCCAAGTGTACATCACTTGTGGGCAATCAGAGACACCTGTCTGATTTCCAATCACACCATCTCTCTCTCTCTCTCACACACACACACGCACACAGGCATACGCACACACGTACACGCACACACACATACAGTCGCATTAAACAAACATTAAAGCAGCTTGGTCATCCATCATGGTCCGGTGTGTACTTAGACATCTTAGTTGGGCTTAATTAATCAGTGTTCAGTGTTTCACGCCCATGACCACACACACACACACACACACACACACACACACACACACGCATGCATATACACACGCGCACACACACACACACACGCACACCATTTCACTTTTCTGTGTGGTGTTGTATGTATGAGTATGTGTTTGCTTGTGTCTACTTCTCTCTGCTTGTTTGTTTGCGTATGGGCATGTGTGCGCGCGCATGTGTGTGTGTGTGTGTGTGTATGTGTATGTATGTGTGTGTGTGTGTGTGTGTGTGTGTGTGTGTGTGTGTGTGTGTGTGTGTCTGTGTAGACATTGCTATGTGCCTGTACTAATGACTTAGACCTTGCCAACCAGATTAGTCAACAGATGATTGGGGCGAAGATTAGTAATGCTGCAAATGCCTTCACCCTGAGACTGATGAGCACAGATCAATGTGTGTGTGTGTGTGTGTGTGCAACAGTGTCTCTCTCTTTCCCCCTCTCCCTGTGTGCATGTGTGTGTGTCATTCTTTCTGTCTGTCTCTCTCTCTCTCTCTCACTGTGTGTGTGTGCGTGTGTGTGTGTGTGTGCGTGTGTGTGCATGTGTGTGTATGTGTGTGTGGTGCCTTCTTCTGCTGACGACCCCATATGGAAATGAAGCCGCTGCTTGCTAAATTACCCAGCCAAATGGATTTCACTCATTCCAGGCAGGGCCTCAGAAAGTTAGTCTCCCCCAAAAATGACTTTAGGGGGCAACTTTGGAAACAGAAGGCGCTGAGGTCTTTTGTTGTGTGTGGACGTTAAGGCTATCATTCATGTGTGTGTGTGTGTGTGTGTGGCTACTGTGTTTGTGTGGACGTTAAGGCTATCATTCTCAGTATCTATGGCAGTCATCTGATAGACCAGCCGGCCCCAGGCGGAACACCTGCACGGACCTATCAGGCAAAGCCACTTAAACGTCCACCCCTCCCCAGATAACGCATGGACAGAGGCTCCCAGCAGGAGAAGAATGATTCTCTGCTAATGTCTTTCCCTCATTCTCTTTTCTTTTCTTTCTCTATCTTTCTTTCTTTTTTGTAATTTTTTGTTTTCATTTTTTTTCTTTTCTTCCTCTATACTTTCTTTCTTTGGTAATTTGTTTTGTTTTGTTGTTCTTTTCTACCTGTTCTACCTCTTCGCCATTTTTAAGTGTGCTTGCAAAGCAGCACACTTATTGTTCTTCTTAAGTTTTCTTATTATTATTATTATTATTATTATTAATATTATTATTATTCCCGTCTCCCTTAAATTTTTTCTCCCTGTGCCTAGGCCCTTTGAGACAGAGACACCGTTCCAACTTTAAAACGTCCGGGCAGTACCGGTGTAACTTGCTCGAGAAGATGACGTCAAGTGGGCGTGTCGTTCGTCCGCCATATTGGATTGAATAGAAAGCGAAACTAAATTTTCACAGGTCACAAATTTGGTCCGAACGCCACGAAACTTGACGTACATTATCATTGGACCAAGCCTCACAAAAGTTACTAGAAGGATTTTTGATTTTCGAAAGCGTTTGCCCGTCACAGCCAAACGAAATCGGCGGCGAAGCTCCGAAACAGGAAGTCGTCCATATCTCAGGAACACGGTCACATATCGATACCAAATTTTGTATATGAACTGGGGACTCCAGTGTGAGGGTGCATAAGCTAAAAAAAAAAAGAAATATTCCAAAAGTTCCCATCATTTGGCAAACCACCCACAGGTATTTGGTAACTCTCCCCATTCACCTTTACACCATTCAACTTCTATCACAACACCTTCCAAGTATGCTCAATCAATGCCTCTGGGTATCCACAATGTCTCCGGGCAACCTTGCCCAATCATGAAATCCTTGCTCTGCCATGGGATAGTATGGACTTACGAACTGAAATAGCAAGGAGAACAGTAGCTATATATAGCTTACATAATAGAGTTGTTTTCACATTGACGGTATTCAAATTAAATTTTTCATTATTGCTAAATATCATGATGGGAGAGTATTATTAAAAATGTTACAGGTATGCAAATGCATATGTTTACGGGCATTTAGGTTTTACTGTGTTGTTTTGTTGTAAAGACATGCAAGGCATTCTGGGCCATGTAATAGACAAACAGTGGTCGGCAGCGTTAACTTGATTTCCATACGTATTAATATGAATAGGTGTTTCTGTAAACCTAGGGACAATAAACAGATATCTCTGTTACAAAAACGAGCTGGTAATCGCTCATTGAAGAGGGAACTATGATAAATGGATTTGACGACAGTACAAGCAGGAAATACCTTGAAAAGGCTCTCCGTTTATTTGATGTTGCCATAGCAACGCAGCCTTCAGAGCAAAGATTCTAGAAGAGCTTCAGGGAGACACGTTTTGAGTTCGTGGCCAAGTACCTAAAATATCGGTTTCCATGTGTATGTGCTGGATGGCGTGCTTCATTTATGAAAGTAAGTGTTTTATAGAGTTACAGACATAATGAGTCATGTTGTAGTGGTCAACATAAATGTGCCCCTTCTGTTATTAGAATGCTAAGCGGAGATTTAAAATCATTCATTTCTTGTGTGGCTAGAAGCTAGCTAGCTATGTCAGGGAGGAGATGTTGCTGTAAAGTTAACGTTATGAGATTTATGTTGCTTGATATGCTTGTACTCGTAACTTCGTCACTCGTAACTTTAGGACTCCTATTTTTTTTTACTAAGAGTAATTCAGGAAGCATTTTAGCCCTAAGTAGCGCCTGAGTCTGTGACAGCTTAAGCGAGGACTCCTAATAAGACCGATTCACAAACAATGTTTTGTGGTGGCATTTCACGTCGCGATGTTTTGAAATGCGTCTAACAATCACGAGGGAACAATTTTGCATTGTAGGCATAATAACTAAGGGATGCAGTAACACCACCAACAACAACCAAAACTAGCCTACTCATTGTTTACATTACATTAAATGTAACGTTTCATTGTGAATCAAATTAAAAGATTCTCCTCTTTGCAAACGTTGGCATAGGCATATGGTGACAGATTAATTTAATAATGCTGCTGTATGAATCACGGTAAGCACGAATGAAGTGGCCACTTCTTAATGGGACTCACTGTATGGAAGTAGGCTAAGTAAAATAGAGATGTTTAAAATAAGATAAAGTTAGGATATGCCCGCTTGACAACGGCAGAGATAACTGTGGCCTTTGGCCATAGCAACCATCCATTTAGAACGACTGGCCTTCATAGCAACCAAGGATCTTAGCTGTGATTCATGTAGCTACAGTATGCATGCAATGTGATGCAAAGTATAGAAAGGTGATGAAATATACAGAGACAGGTCAAGAAATATAGTGCAATGTAGACAGTAGTATACAGTTGATTTACAGAAGGTGGTTTAGAGTAATATGAATTAAATATAAATATGTGCAGTGTATTAGCAGTTATCTCATGCAATAAGTAGAATAATGCATGTAGATGTAGCAGTAACAGTATAATAGTAGAAATAATAATATAGATATAGGCAGTGTATTAACAGAATATAATAAAACAGAATAATTATGGATATTCAATTTGACAAATATCTAACAGAAATGTACATAACATACAGCTATGTGCAGTGTGGAAACAGTGTCATTGTAGTGCAGAAACAACAACTTAAGAGTAGTAAGAATAAGTCTATGTGCAGGATGAATAGTATGAAGATCAGTAGAATAACTATGTATAAATGTAATTACAGTAGGCCTATGTACATTTGTAAATAAATAGAAAACTATGGGTGAGAGGGATAAATTAATTTTATTTAATCGTAAAAGTAAATTGCATTCAATTAAATTGCAATTAAAAATCTTTCCAGTAGGCTTTAATGTCACGCAAAAAGTACAACCAAAGCTGAGCTTGATCAACTACAACGTCTAAAGAACCAGAACTTCAGTGTAGTTTTTTGCTGGGTCCCAGGCCATGTTGGTCTGAGGGGAAATGAGAAAGCGGACAGTGCTGCTAAGCAAGTCCTCAATGAAGAAGTCACAGATGTCAAATCCGTGCCCCAGACCTTAAACCTATACTGAACTCTTACATCACAGATAAGTGGCAATCTGAATGGGATTAATGTACCAACATCAAGCAAGGAATGTGAATTTTGGCACGTTTTCATGATCCACTGGGTCGTTATGGGCCACACAAAATACGGTGTTGCTAAAATTACTCATATTGTGGCTATTAGAGACATGCGTTCATGAGTATTCAGCTACATTTAATGAGTTAAGTAAAATACATTCACACAAAAAAAACATCAATAATGTTGTGGACATTACTTTATTCTGAGATACATCAATAGGCTCTCAAAACAATCCTAAACAGACATAAGGTCTTTATAGAGCAAATCCATATAGATTATTTGTCAAATAAACCAGTAAAACAGAATTAGGGGATGGAATATATAACATTCACACTCATAGCTCATATTTTTAAAATAAATCAGTGAAAAAGTATCCTGAAAAACAAGCAGCATTTGAATTCCTTAGTCATATTTCATCATTTCAATTCTTCTAGGTTACCTGATAGCCCAGTTTGAGAGGTGCAAGACACGTGACATTATTTATTTTTGCAGCCAATCACTGCTGTTGTTTTATTTTATTGATTTGATCTTAGTCATAGAAGCTAAATTCAAAGGCAGGCCACAGGTAAAATCCAACGAGCCGCATTCACCCCGCAAGTCAATAGTTGAATAGCCCTCTCCTAGAGCTTTTGCGGTATTGCCACTGCTCCAACACTGAAAGGCACTGTTAGAATGCTTGGATCAAGCCAGGTTCAGCATAGTGTATGCCACTGTCTGCTCACGTTGGTGACCGGACCAGGGCAAGCACACTTTTGCAGTTCCCGCCGGAAATGCAGTCTAGTTTATTTTATTGTCATTTTTTCACTCATCACTTTCATCCCATTGCCATACTTTTTTCTTCTCTTTTTCACACTTCTTTTTTAAAAGCTATTACCTTCCTTTTCCCTTTCTTTCATCCATCCTTTCTTTCTCTCCTCCCCATTTCCATTCCTCTTTCCCCCCGCTCTCTCTCCCTCTCTCTCCCCATCTGAGCTCATTACTGCTCTGATCAGTCACAAGTGTAATTTCTGATTGAAAGTGTTTCCCTCCATTGGCCTTCAGTCAGAGACAAACAGCCAACAGCTAGGAGTAAACACAGGGCATATGCGTGTGTGTGTGTGGTGTGTGTGTGTGTGTGCGTGTGTGTGTGCGCGTGTGTGTGTGTGTTTGGCATGTTGTTTGCTAATAAGCCTGAGTTATTGTATAACAATGTGATGGAAACAACACACTCTTCCCCCACTCAGCTGTTTGCCTTCTGCACCACTGGGTGTGCTGACACTGACACATGCACACACACACACACACACACACACACACACACACACACACACACACACACATGCTTTCCCCACTCAGCTGTTTGTCTTCTGCACCACTGGGTGTGCTGTAGTCTGACTCATAAAACAAGCTATTCCTACAGTGCCTCCTTTAGTCACCTCTTCCTTCTGTCACACACACACTGACACACACACACACATGCAGAAAAAAACACACACACACACACACACACATGCAGACAAACACACACACACACGCACACATATGCAGACAAACACATGCACACACACATACACACACACGCAAACACACACACACACACACACACACACACATACATACACACATGCAGACAAACACACACACGCACACACATGCAGGCAAACAGACACACACACACACACACACACATACAGACGCACACATGCGCGCCCACACACACACACACACACACACACACACACAGAGACGCACACATGCGCGCCCACACCGAACTGTGTTTTTTTCAAGAGTAATTGGACTCCCTTGATCACAATCATCAAACATTATAAAAAGGTAAACACGTTTTTTTTTTACTTTTAAATTGGAATGTTTTGTGTCAACATGACAGTTTGATTAGAAAACCTTAGTGCAGCATAATGTTTTGGACCGGTGACTACGTTGTATTTGCTTGCAACCATGTACAGCATATTCAAAGCAGACCCAAAATGACAGCCATTGATTTTGATGGTTTGTTGACATAGGTCAGCTACTGGTACTTGAATTGGCTGTAGATTTGTGCAGAAGTACAATTGTCCGTTGAAATAAATGTGGACTATTTGAATGAGCTTGAATGGGTTTGAGGACTTGAGCGATGGTTCCTAAAGGCCAGCTAAAGTCCAGTGTGGACCTATTGAGCCCAGACCCTGAGCAGAGGTGCATTTCCCAACGCTGATCAGCCACAGTGCAACAGAGACAGACTTTCATTCTGAACTATCTCAATTTTATTTCAACAACAGTTGATGGGAAATGGTCGTTTGATTTCTCACTCCAATACCTTTTTACATGATCTGTATTCGTGGTGCTTCTCTTTCACGCCCTCTCTCACTCCTGAACTCTCCGACAGCCATTGACAAGGTTTGCTTTGGCTTCTCACTCTAATACCTTTTTTACAGGGTCCACAGCTGATCAGAGATCTGTTTGACATGGAATGGCTTTTAAAAAAGATGTCACAGCACGACTCATCGCAATACAACACAACACAACACAGCACGACTCATCGCAATACAACACAACACAACACAGCACGACTTATCGCAATACAATACAATACAACACAGCACGACTCATCGCAATACAATACAACACAACACAACACAGCACGACTCATCGCAATACAATACTTAAGCAATATAGCACGAGTGAGAGTGGGGTTGGTCATGGATATTCCCACGGGAACAACAGCCGTGGGAATATCCATGACCAACCCCACTCTCACTTGTGCTATATTGCTTTTATACAACAATTCTACCACAAACTAAATAATCTGAAAACACCCCATTATTGTTTAAAAATGTTAATTTCGACATCGTTCTTACGCATCAAAAAATAGTTCCCTTTTCAATAGACAGCGTCTTGGTTGCTAGGTAACCAACATTCCAGATCCCTCGTTATGGGTCTTTGTGGTTTACTTCTTGAAAGAAATGTTAAAAGTCGGGCTGAAATCACATTCATGTCTAGGTTTGCTGCATGCATGTTACAGGGACACTGGGCCATGTCATGTAAGGGACATGGTACTGCAAAAAAACGGAAACATAGTCTACATTGCAGAACCACTCAACTTTATTAATTTATGGTGAATAAATGTTACACTACTGTGCACAGCCTGACGTGACGATGCTAGCATGTTAGCAGCGGTTAGCTAATTATGCTAACGTTAGTTATCTACAAGTCTCCTCCAAGTGACAATCATATTATACACAATGCTGGCAATGCTGAGAACAATTAGCATCCTCGTTTATCTTACTTACATTGAGTTGACTGTGTGGCTTAATCCACAGATGTGGTGAAGCACTGTTTTGTTATGGTTTGCTAAGGAGTAACCCATTGCTTGAAATAGTGGAGAGCTGGGATGAGAACATTGTGTCAAATCTTCGCATTGTATCGCGGAGTGATTTATTATTAGCTGTGCAAAGTCTGAGTTGAAATGTCCAGGGATATTCCAACTCATGGAACGTCTCTCGGCCAATCAGAAACAAATAAATAGTTCCATAGAACCCAATTGTTGTATAAAACACAACACAGCACGATACATGAGACAACATATACGAATGCATGAACAACCAAGATTAAATCATCAGGAAGAGATCGCATCCCATGTTCTCCTCCTTCCTTCTCTCATCCCATGTTCTACTCTTTCCTTCTCTCTCATCCCATGTTCTACTCTTTTCTTTCTCTCTCATCCCATGTTCTCCTCTTTTCTCTCTCATCCCATGTTCTCCTCCTTCCTTCTCTCATCCCATATTATCCTTCCTTCTCTCTCATTCCATGTTCTCTCCTTTTCTCCTCCATTAATCCATCTCTCTTCATCCTTTTTATTCTCTCTTTTCCATCTTTCTTCTCTTTTCTCTTCTCCTCTCCATCCCTCTCTTCCTTGTCTTTTTACTTCTCCTCTCTATCCCTTTTTCTTTCTTTCCTCTCTTACTCTCAACCTTTCTCCTCTCCTCTTCTCCATCCCTCTCTTCCTTCTCACTTCTCTTTTCCATTACTCATTCCCATCCCTCGCTTTCTTTTCCCTTTTCCATAAGCTCACAGTCCCTTTGCTCACAGAATGTCATGGCAGAAAAAAAAAACATGGAGAAAATAAATCAAATGCCCTTTTCCTCTGAGGAGCAAGCAAAAGTCCTCATTTTTAGTAGGCTAAGATGACATTTTAAATAATTACAGTTTGGGTGAACAGTCCATAATTCACATCCCCGTGCTTCGTATTTTGCTCAATGTTTTTGCCTGCATACTGTTGGGGAGAGGTGCTGGGATGTATCGATTGTCCACCTCACGTTTTTCATCCTCTGTGATGAAGTTTGGTGTCTTAGCCGCATACTAATACCTCTCATGTCTATCAGAGAGACTTCTTATTGCTCTCTCTCTCTCTCTTTCTTTCAACTTTCTTTTTCCCTTCCCTCTCCCTTTCTTTCTCTCTCTTGTTCTCTCTCCATCTTCCACAAACACTCCCAGTCTTTTCTGAAGTAAAGTAAAGTCTCTCCATATCTGACTAAACTTTCTCACGCCGCCCTCCTCCTCTGAGCAGGGTGGGAGGAGTGAGCAAAGCGGTAGCCAGGATTTTTCAAATACCGAGGTCAGGGGCGTCGCTAGACATTTTGGGCACCCTAAAAATACAAGGGGGGTTCTTCCTAATCTCATTTATTACATCCAAAGGATAGCTAGCACTCCTCCAATGTGGCCTATAACAGGCGCTCCTGTGGCAAAAAGACTGCATAGTGTTCTGCCACTGAGTTTGTGTCAACAGAGCATCCACTTACGGAGGAACAGTATTGAATTTGAATACTTGAATTTCCCCTTGGTGATCAATAAAGTATCTATCTATCTATCTTATGGAAACACTGTGAATTGCAAGCCTACATCTAGGGCTACTGAATATCCCAGTTTTTAAAAAAGGTTGTAAAACCTTTAGGAAAATAATTTTGCGACCCTTCCGATATTTTTGGTGACCCACCTGGGGGTCCCGAGAACCAGTTTAAGAACCACTGACAGAGGTCTGAAATATATTGGATATCATGATCACAGGGGCGGAGCTAATGGTTCACTATGGGGGGGGGGGGCTGTAGTGGGCCCCCATATACCTACTGTCGGTGTTTATCCCATGGTTTATTCCAACATCATGTTTTTATTAGTACACTTCATATTGTGCTTATTAGAGGCTGAGGCATTTTGTTTTCTTTCAAGTCGATATAAGATCGTTCGTGTAGGCTATACGGGTTGAAAATGTATAAGCACACAGTTTAATTTCCCTATTTTGGCAAACGGCTAGCCTATACCAGGGGTCCCCAACCTTTTATGTACCATGGACCAGTTTGATTCCCATTTTTTTTTCACGGACCGGCGGGGGGGGGGGAGGTTCGGGGGTTCAATGTTCCATATGTGTTGTGCATGCATTACTTGAAAAGAACTAGCTCCAGTTATGTATGAACAGCAGGCCCGGGGTGGGTAATCGGGAAAATCGGGAGAATTCCCGGTGGGCCGCTTCACTTTTGGGCCGGTCGAGGAAAAAAATATTGACATTTGTCACATTAGTCTAACTTCTCTTATAAAGTAGGCTACACGTTCCGCATTCTGCGCATGGCACCGTTGCCTCTGCATGGGTTGTAGCCTACCGTGTGAGGGAGTTCTCCCCTCCCAAAAAGAGTTGGTTGGGTCCATATAGCCTGTCTTTTCCAAAAAGTTTTCTCAGATACGGATAGCCGGGCCGGCCCTACAGTAGCCATAAGCGTCAGGAAGGATGGATGGTAGAAAGAGGAGGGACTGAAACGGCCAGGTAGATGCTGCTAAATGTGCCAAGCTTCTAGATTAGGCCTACAGACAAAAGTGGCAACTGGTAAAGAAAGATAGCCTATAGGCAATGATTATTAGCAGTTATTGGGCTAATGCGTTTGTAGCGTTGTCAAGCTATTTGCAAGCAACATATTACATTTCTTAAAATATTAGCCTTTTGTATCCAATTCATAGACTTTGCAGTATGCAAATATTAATAACAAAACTGAAGTTGATCTGTGTAGGCCTATGCGGTAAAAATTGTAGCCTCTGAGCAGGTCAACCAGTCGACCACTGAAAATGATGAGCCCAAAATTAGTGATGAGGAGGCCATGACTAGGGACAAGTAGAGAGGATAAATTAAAGTCATTTAATGTAAGAAAGAGCAAAATATTTATGCTACATGATGAACCTATATGCCTTGTTTGCTTAGAAGAGGGTATAGTAAAGGAGTAGGCTAAATCACCAAACAACAATATAGCCTACCCATGCAAAACATCTAGCCTAAACATTAGTTCAATATGCCTCTTTTTGGAAGCGTGGGATAGGCTACATTTCAAAGGCTTTCTTTCTTTCTGTCTTTCTTTCTTTCTGTTTTTGTTAACTTGTGGAATAGTGGAATATTTTTTGTTAACTTCTCAGTTGAAGTGAATTATTATATAACCTTTACACATTTGTTGAACCATGGTACTAATAAAAACTACAGGATAGTAAGAGCTGAAATGTTGCTTCATTTATCCAATTTCCACCACTATGGAAAACGTGGGCCGGTCTTGGGCCTGAAACTCCCGGGCTGAAAAGTGGCCCCACTCCGGCCCTGATGAACAGTGAAGGTAACGAACTCTTAAACATGTGAAAAACGTGAACTTGAAGAAGTGAAAATTTAACAATATGAACTATGAATATTGAACAACTTGAAGCTACATCTATCAAGTGTGAACATGTTTAACAAAATATGGGAACAAAACATGGGAACTAAACGTGCATTACTAATATAATCAGTGGGAGCTTGTTTCAGTGATTTGCTTGTTTCCCTGCAACAAGAAGGTTCCATCTGGGGGTGATTGAAGATAGTGACACCCTCAGTGTGTTTGAAATGTCCAGTCGATTGCGCAATTTGGTCTTAGTTGCAGTCATTGCCGAAAACCCGGCCTCGCAGGCCTACGTGGTGGGAAATGGTAGCAACGTTTTCAGCGCTTTTATGGCTATCTCGGGATTTTCTGCTTTGGTTTTGATCCAAAAACCCGCCAGAGAGGTTTCCTCATACACACTCTTAAGACCACCGTCATTTGCAATTTCGATCAATTGCTCTTCCTCCTGCGCTGACAAGTAAGGACTATTCGGGATATTGACAAATGGGTTGCGGACCCACTCATTGGTTTGCCGTGGATCTTTGGAGGATGGGAAGTAACGTTCAAACTCATTTGAAAGCGCAACAAGGTGATTGCGCACCAGCTGCGAGAGAAAGGGCCCTGCCTCAGTCTCTCCCAAAACCCCCACTACTGTTTGGAACATATCAAATACACCCCGGTCCACTCGTCGTCCCCACAAATCAAGCTTGGCTTTAAATGCAGCGACTTAATCTGACAGTCGTCATTCTCCCCTGGAGTGACAGGTTGAGGTCATTAAGCAACCCGAATATGTCACACAGGTAAGCTAGTTTTGACACCCAGTCCTCATCACTAAAATGTGCAGCTAACGGTGACTTTTTTTCTGTAAGAAATCTCTGCAGCGGCTCTCGCAACTCAAACACTCTGGCCAGTGACCTGCTAAAGATGCTTGTTTTTTGTTGCTCATTCTAGCAGTTTAGCTAACTTCGTGTGACACTACCGTTCGCCAAGAACTGATCAAGTGATGTGAGCTGACCTGAGGCTGCACAGCGCTGAAGGCAATATGTAAAGTGTTGAAGGCGGGACAGACAGACGTAAGAAAATAGACCTTGCAAAATGCAAACATGCGTGCAATCAAACAATTGCATATAGGCCTATGTCATGTAAAAACTATTGCGAATTAAATTGAGTTTAGTTTGCATGCATTTTTTTTAAACTCATGTCGTAGGCTACGGCCCGGTTAGGAATGTTCTGCGGCCCGGTGGTTGGGGACCGCTGGCCTATACTAACAAACGCATGTCATTTGAAAAAGCAACATGATCAAACAACTAAGTGCAACAACGGCTCTATAACACATCCAAAAGGGCACTGCGCTTTTGCCTGTTTAGGCTATTTGTTTGTTTTTGTTCTCTCGTGGGTTGTGACTTTTACATGCTGTGATATCTGGGTTGAAAGAAGACTGTCCATGCATAGGCTTTCTTTTACTTGATTTTTACAACATTTGGCAACACATCGAGGCAGTAACAGTGTTTGTGACAGAGGTAGGCTTAGGCTATGTCCTGTCAAGCTAGCCTATCTTCTTGTCTCTATTGAAGTTGTGTTTTGTGTGTTTACAACATTGACACGTCCCCGTGTGAGGATAGGGTAGAGGCTATTTTACCGATTAGTTTGTGCATCGCAAGATTATTAGATTGCTATTAGATTGCGAACTATAGATTGCTGTTGTTGTGGTAAGCTCTAAATAGGCACAGTGTAGACTAGACCTACTTGCAGGGATGGGCAAAAATACATCAGGATGTATTTAAAAATAAAATACCTAATACCCTCATTTTGAATGTATCAAAATAAACTACAAAATACAGCAACCATATTATGTATCAAAATAAAATACTGTATTTTTGTATTTTGAAAATACTCAAAATACTTTTTTCAAAGGAGTATGGAAGCACTGCATTCCCCCCCCCATAAACATTTAACCTAATAAAACTATAGTAAAAAACAATGTATACAATTTGGCCCCTGTGATACCAAATTCTATACCGTATGCAAGTTCATGTAGTTTGATCAGAATTAAAAATCATTCAAGAATTTATATAGAATAGAATGTATTTGTCATTGTCACAGGTACAATGAAATTAAGTGCATTCCTTGTTCAGTGCAAAAGTAGCAATAAATAAGTAAAAAAGTCACTATGGACATAAAAGGACATAAAAAAGTGCATAAAAACTTTACACCCCACACATATCCCACCCATACACATCCACATTCATAAAATGTAAAACATAAAGCTATGCTTTGGTAGCACCCTTCAGTGAGATTATGGCTGTTGGGTAGAAGCTGTTTCTTAGTCTATTTGTCCTGGTATTTATGGATCTGTATCTCCTGCCTGATGGCAGTAGTTCAAACAGTTTGTGACAGGGGTGTGATGAGTCTTTCAGCATGGAATTGGCCTTTTTGAGGCAGCGGGAACGGTGCAGTTCATCCAGAGAGGGAAGAGGGCAGCCGATGATTTTCTGCGCTGCCTTAATGACCCCCTGGAGCCTCTCCCTCTGTTCCATAGTGCAGCTTGAAACCAAACACAGAGGCAATATGTCAAAATACTCTCAATTGAGCAGCGATAGAATGACACCAGCAGCTTTTGAGGGATGTTGTCCTTCCAGAGAACTCTCAGGAAGTAAAGTCTCTGCTGGGCCTTCTTCACTAGCCCAGTGGTGTTGATGCCCCAGGTCAGGTCCTCCATGATGTTGACTCCCAAGAAGCGGAAGTCTGTGACCCTCTCCACACAGTCCCCCTTTATCACCAGTGGCTGGATGTCTGTCTTTTTCTTCCTGTAATCCACAATGAGCTCCTTGGTCTTAGCTGTATTAAGGAGCAAGTTGTTGGCCTCACACCACCCCACCAAACGCTCCACCTCGTCTCTGAAGGTGGACTCATCCCCTTTGGAGATGAGTCCAACTACTGTGGTGTCATCTGCTAATGACCAAGGTGTTGCTGAGGTGAGCGGGGGTGCAGTCGCGGGTATAGAGGGTGTACCCAGTGCTGAGGCTAAGGGCGGTGGAGGTGTGGTGGCCTACTCGTATTCTCTGAGTGCGGTCTGTCAGAAAGTCCTTAATCCAAAGGCAGGTGGAGTGTGGTAGTCCAAGGCCTGATAGCTTGTCCACCAGTCTGTGGGGCAGGATGGTGTTAAAAGCCGAGCTAAAATCTATGAAAAGCAGCCGAGCATAGCTCCCCTGCTGCTCCAGGTGGGACAAAGCAGCATGGAGGGCTGTGGCTATGGCGTCCTCAGTAGACCTATTAGCCCTGTACGCAAACTGGTGTGAGTCAAAGGTGGGGGGGATGAATGACATGATGTGCTTCTGAACCAGTTTTTCAAAGCACTTTATCAGCACAGGGGTGAGTGCTACTGGAGGGTGGAGATATTTGTTTTTTTGGGCAGAGGGACTATGGTGGAGGTCTTCAGACAGGATGGGATGGTGGACTGGGAGAGTGACCGGTTAAAGATCTTGGTAAAGACCCCCGCCAGCTGGTCTCCACAGTCCTTAATAACTCGCCCACAGATCCCGTCGGGACCAGCTGCCTTCCGCAGGTTGACAGCCTGCAGCATACGTCTCACCTCATGCTCCTCCACAGTGAAGACCATGTCGTTGTTGGCTGCAGGATGTGCCATTGCTGCCTCTGGTGGTTTTACTGCCACACCTGCCTGCTGTTATTGCTGTCTAGGTGGTATTCAATCCTCCTCCTGTTGTCCGACTTGGCCTTATGGATGCCCCTCTTGAGTTTGGAGTGTGCTGCACTGTACATAGCCTCCTCGCCTGATCTGAAGGCAGTGTTCCTCTCCTTCAGCAGCTGCTGGACCTCCTTTGTCATCCAGGGCTTCTGGTTAGGATAAACCCAGATGCGTTTATCCACCGTGACAGTGTCTATACAGAATTTAATTTAACATAAAACCCTGTGTGTAAACACCTCCAGGTCTGGGTGTTCGAATATTTCCCAGCAGGTCCTGTCGAAACAGTCTTGCAGCAGCTGAGAGGCTCCGTCAGGCCATGTTTTGACAGTCCTTATGATGTTAGAGGCAGTTTTCCTGAGGGGAGTGTATGCCGGGACCGAAAGCAGTGACAGGTGGTCGGACTGGGCTAGGTGTGGTAGTGGCATGACCCTGTAGCCTTTCTTGATGTTTGAGTAGACCCTGTCAAGTGTGTTAGCTCCTCTGGTCGCACATTTAACGTGCTGGTGGAATTTTGGGAGCACTGCTTTAAGGTTCGCGTGGTTGAAGTCCCCCGCAATGACAAACACTGCATCAGGATACCTGCTCTGTTGACTGCTAGTGCTGCTATGTAAAAGTCCAAGAGCTACATTTAGCCATTTAGCTGATGCTTATCCAAAGCGACTGATACAGTAGAACTTTCAATTAACCACATTGTAATCAATAGGCCACAATCATAAATGTGTATCTGTGCCGAGTTTCCTAATTCAAGTCCAGTACAGAACTGAATAACAAAATCATGAGGCTATGTACAGTATCTTAAAGTTACAGTATGTGAGAAACTTGATATACCTAAATACAGTGAGGCTCATAAGTATTTGAACCCATGCTAAAGTTGACTAAAAAGTGGAATATAAAATCATGTTTAGGAAATTGATCTTAATGCCTTAAGTAAAAAGTGCATGTTGTGTGTGATGTCTGTATGCTACTGAGACCCTTGAATTTCCCCTTGGGGATCAATACAGTATCTATCTATCTATCTATCTATCTATCTATCTATCTATCTATCTGTCTAATAAGGAAATACAATTGTTACTAAGACAAAGTGAACAACTCCCCACAGTGGAATGCAGAAAGGGATGCTACAAGTAAGGTAATTCAAACACAAACACCTTACCATCTATTGATGTCATTGTGGTTCATTGAGATATCTGTCATTTTTTCCCTGTTAAGGTTTAGCAAAGAGGCAATAGGATTGGTTGCCTGCAATAGTATACCATATGCAAGTTAATATAGTCTGATCAGAATTTGTAGTCAGAATTAAGAATCATTCAATAATTTACATTTAGACATTTAGCTCAGTGGTTTTTAAACTAGGGGTCGCCAAAAATATGTGAGGGGTTGTGAAATAGTTTTTAGACCAACATGTTAAAAAACTAGGATATTCAGTAGCCCTAGATGTTGGCCTAGGCATCCAATTCACAGTGTTTCCATAATGTTCCTTCGAAAGTAGATGTTTACACAAACTTAAACCTCTACTGTACCTCTTGCAATGATGAGCTTGAAGATGAAGATGATTTTCCTCCTCCTCTCCTCTTCCTCCCCTGACTTGCTTTCTTCTCCTCTCCTCCTCCCATCCTCCTCTTCTCTCCTGCTCTCCTCTCTTCCTCTCCTCTGCCTCTCATTCTCTCCTCCTCCCCTCTTCCTCTCATCACCTCCTTCTCTCCTCCTCTTCCTTTCCTCTCCCCGTTCCCCTCCTCTGCTCTCTCTCTTTTCTTCTCTCCCCACCCCCTCTTTCCTCTTCCTCTCCTCTCATGCTCCTCTCTCCTCCTTTCCCTCTCCCCCCACCCCCTCTCCTCCCTTCCTCTCCTCCTCTTCCTCTCATGTGTGTTGAGTTTGTAATGCATCAAGCTTATGAGTTTCAGTCAGGAGGATGTGAGAGGCCTGAACAAACTAACAGCACAGTAATGGATGACTTGATATATCAACGATAAGAAGGCCTCTCCTCCTCCTCTCCTCCTCCTCTCCTCTGCCTGATGTGTCTCAGTCTGGAGGATGTGAGAAACCTTAACATTCTAACAGACTAACAGCACAGTAATGGATGACATGCTATATCAACACTCAGCATTGGGGCCAGACTCCCCTCGTCATTTTATCACCAGCCCTGCTGCCTACTGCTACAATACTCTTAAAACGAATGTGTTAGAAACAACACAAAATGTGTTGTCTCTATCTGGACAGAGATGTGTTAAAAACAACATACTGTAACAAACTGCAAGGTTGTCTCAGATTGTTTTTTTATTGGTTTCGCACCAAAACACACAAACACCTAATACCGGGCCAGACCTGGCCCTTATGCCCCAGCACTAAACATCTAGTTGAGGCTGTATCTACAACACACACTAGTTAGCCCCGGTTATGAACACTGTAACCGACTATAAACATAAACACGACAGACAGGACATACAACATTGTCAACCCGCATGGTTTAGAACATTACACACATACACACACTGCACAGCATCATGGGACCACAGTAATAATCAGCTAGGCTCAATTCATTACAATACACTCACACACTGTGTCATTTTCAACACATGATACAGTGAGTACAGAGAGTACACACAATGTGTAAGAAACAACACAAACTGTGTTGTCCCTATCTGGACATAGAGATGTGTTTTTAATTTTTTTTAATTTTCAACACATTCACATACAGAGTGCACTATCATTATTCTTACTAATTCCACTATTACTTTTAATTCACCACCTTGCGAAGTGGGTTGGTCTCTCTGATAATGTTTTAAACGGATTTCAAACCTTCATTACTGGCAGAAATGTTTATGTAAATCTTGGGCATCATGTGTCTGGAAAACATGATTTGCCTTGGTCCTCTGCTTCTTTCCCTATGTTCAGCATAATGTAAACTTCCACAACTATTCAGACGGTACACAATTATATATTTCTGTGGAGCCAACTGGTCTTTGCTCCCTTATTGCATGCTTAGCCTCCATTAATCAGTGGATGAGCAACAATTTATTAAAACTAAATGACAATAAAAAAAAAAAAAACAGAGGTACTTTTGATTGGACCGAGAACAAAGCGATTCTTAGTAATCTTGGGAACCTGGCACACCAGCTCACCCAGTAACAAGCCTAGGTGTCATCTTAGATACAAGTTTTAGCTTCAAGGCCTATATTAGTGAACTTACCCAGATTTCCCCCTGAGAAACATAGCCCAAGTGTGGCCTTTAACTCAACAAGATGCAGAGAAATGAATCCATGCCTTTATCACTAGTAAGTTAGACTACTGCAATCAGAGATGTAGTGGAGGCTAAACGCAAGTAAACTCTTTAAGTTTATCCAAAAGTTTATCCACCTCTGAAATTTCCGAAATAGAGTTTATCCACCTCTAATATAGTTTATCCACCTCTCAAAATAGTTTAATCACCTATTGCAACTTTTAACATTCAAAAATCACACTGTACTATCATCAACACTCTAGGAACCATTTAATACCACTGGTATTATAAACATTGGACAACAACCTCCACCATCATCAAACATGTTCTGAATGCCTTTTTAGAAATCTGATAGTGCATGGCGCAGTCCACCTCACCGTGATCACAGAATTCATAGTTTACCCGCCTCTTATTTTACCACTACATCCCTGACTGCAATGCACTTTTTACTGGTCTCCCAAAACAGCATATAAAGAAATTGGAACTCATAAAGAACATCTGCTGCTAGACTTTTAACTAAGACCAAGAAGAGAGAGCACATCACCCCTGTGTTAGCTGAACTGCACTGGCTCCCTGTTTCCTATAGCATTGATTTTAATGTTCTGTTAATCACTTATAAAGCTCTAAATAGCATGTATCTCCGAGCTTCATGTATCTCCGAGCTTTTAATATCTTATCAACCACAAAGGAACCTTAGATCTTCCAATGCTAATCTTTTAATTGTGCTCAAAGTGCTCCACAAGCGGATAAGCTGCTTTTATCCATTATGCACCAGAGCTATGGAACACCCTGCCTTTGTACATCAAACAGACAAATGTTTATGTCTGTAAACATAAACTGTAAAAAAGACATGAAAACATACCTGTATATGAGGGATTTTATTTAACTCACTTTTATCTAGCCTATTTCTTTACATTATTTTACATTCTACTGCTGCTATTTACAGGGTTCTATTTTCGCTGCATGAGTTGTATTGTATATGTTGTTGTATTTAGCTCCTTACCATCTTGTGAATTCTCAATTTTACTTAATAAATTGGCCCTCTTGTTGTTCCACATCAGTTCCACGCAAGTCAAGATCTCTCCTCTCATGTCACAGAGGCAGAAAGCCATCTGTGGAAGAGAGAAAAAAACATGAAAAATGCATTGGAGTTTGCAACTCCATTATTAGAGAGGGTGTGTGTGTGTGTGTGTGTGTGTGTGTGTGTGTGTTTGTGCTCCTGAGCGGGGTGGGATTTATTGAGCTTGGGCACCTGTGCCGACACACACACACTCACACACATGCACACCTGTTGTCTGCAACCCTTTGTGACAAAACCTCATTAAAATGTCTAAGGGAGAAAGGGGAAGGCAAAGGAAAAGAAAAAGAGAGAAAAAAAGTCTTGATAAATGTAGGCTTCATTAATCTATTGCCAGTGTTTCAGTGACGTCACCCAGCACTGGTGAGGGAGTGTGGGTGATCTATCAAGCAGCCAGCTGGACCCTC